>NC_063169.1:23827038-24137038 GCF_023159225.1 Perognathus longimembris pacificus | reverse complement strand
CATCTCTACTCAAGAGTTGTGTAGTACAATGGACAGAAATCTAGAGGTTCCTCAAAAATATAAATATAGACCTTCCCTAGGATATATGCATACCAATCCTGGGCATCTTCCTTGAACATCATGAGCCAAGATGTGATAAAGACACCTGCACCTCCATGTTCACATCCATATTCACTGCCTCACTATTTACAAAAGCCAGGATAGGGAAACAGCCCAGATGCCTTACAGTAAGTAAGTGAATATAATAGAAATTTACTCAACCATTAGAAAAAATAAAATAATGTCATTTGCAGAGAAATGGATGGAACTAGAATAAATCATGTTAAGTGAGGTAAGCCAAGAGCAGATACAAATGGTGTATATTGTTTCTCATATGTGGAAATTAGATCTAAAATACACTGGTATATGACCAATTATACAGGACTCTAGATATCCACACATAGTGAGACCACTTATTTGATTAAAGGAAAGAAGGGGGGATGAAATTTTCCTCTGACAATGCTAGCACCTGAAGTGTTAGGAAAGATAGAATGACCACATGGCAAAACTTAAGCGCTGAAAATACTTGATAGTTAGCATTGCATTTTCTTGATTTTTACACATTTGCCAGCTTAAATTTAGTATTGCTTATCATCAACTAGTCATTATGAGTAAATTATTTAAACTGTAATATCTAGTAAGACAAATAATTGAAAAGGAGAACCAAAAGAAAAAAATGCACAAATTTTACCATTGAAAAATCAAATAACTGGTGCTGGTGGCACCTGTAACCCTAGCTATTTAGGAAGCTGGGATCTGAGGGTCATGGTTTGAAGCTAGCCATGGCGGGAGAGTCTATGAAGTGCTTATCTCCAATTAACCAGCAAAATAACTGGAAGTGGCTCTATGGCTAAAAGTGATAGCAAAAAAGCTCGGGGACAGTACCCAGGTTCTGAGTTCAAGCCCCACCACTGACCAAAAGAAAAAAAAATATTAAAACACGTTTCATAATAAAATTATAAAATACCTTTGTCTTTTCTATGGCATAAGTGGTCATGTTTGCTTAGACTTATATTTAATGAGTATAAAAATCTTGTTTTCAAAAATACTGTTATCAAATGAACTACTGTACACAGTGTAATTTGCCCCACTGCATAAGGGAGCATATTACACTTACACATAGCTATCACATAAATAGAAAATGGAATGGTTACACTTGGAAATGATGGAATTTGTTTGAGAACACTAAGCATTTGTGTGAACTATTAGTCTTCTCACAGGACAGTACTGACTTGATATTTTGAACTACATATTGACTAAAAATCATAAAAAATTGTGAAGAGTCAAAAGAATTTGCTCTTAAAATGATTATTTTGTAGTGTTCTTTTTTTCCCTTTATCATTGCTATTATTTACAGCAGCAAAAACTTATGATAAAAAGTTTTTCCTTTTCTCCCCATGCCAACAGTCTGTGATAGTAGAACTGATCATTGATTCTGTACTGCTGAGCAATCCACCTTAAGGCAAACAAGGGGCCCATGCCTATTTCTTCAAAGTGCCCTTTACATTCAAAACTCACATTGTGGAATGACACCTCTGGATTTACAGACCTGCATCTGGTACTGTGTTGTAAAAATTGTTCTCCCAACTGGACAAGGTTATTTGCTTTGGAATATAATGATCATTGTCAATACTCAAGTTGTGATGGATAAATTATTACTTATTTTGCAGGTTAATAAGTAGCACATAAGTCAAAACCAATCTTACACACTTTCTGAGGAATAAATACGTCAGTCTTTTAGGCACAGAAGCATTAAATATTTATGGATTATGATACTAAAATAATGTTAGAATTTATTAAACTCACTGTAAATTATTTTTGACTATGTAATCTGGAGTGATATTCCCAAGCAAAATTAGTATAACATAATGGCTCCACTCATGTAGAGTTTAAATGTGGAAGAAATAAAAAGTAGAATACAAAGTGGAAAATCATTAATTGAATCAACCTGAATACTCTGACTGTAATGATAACATATATGCTTTTGGGTATAAATTCATGAAAATCACAGAAATTTACAAATATAATTTTCTCTACTTACAAGATTGCTTTACTCTCCAATTTTTTTCTTGAGTCTTAGTTACTATTACAGGTCTCCTTTCTATTATTTATTTTATAAAGTTTAAGCTAGTTTTCCTACTGTGAATAATTCCCCAAGGTAACATTTGAAGATAGATGTCTTATCTACTCATTATATTCTTTTCTGTTATTGATAGTGCTGGAGATCAAATTCAAGACTTTAAACAGGCTGGACAAGGACTCTGCCACTGAGTTTCGCTATGAGCTCTATTTTTGGTGTATGGTCACTTTCAACACAGAATGATGTGGATCAAATTGGATCTAAACATATTTTCTGAAGTTAAATTGCCTTCATTTAAGTTCTGGCTCAATAACTTAGCATTTGTGTGATGATGGCCAGGGGTCTTGGCTCTATTAAACTTAATTATGTAATATTTATATTATATGCAGAACATTGTCCATTTATAATTTTATAAAACCATAGTATATGACAGATATTTATTACTATTTTCATTAAAATATAAATTTAAGAATATTGAAATCCTTTTATACAATAAGTGCTTCATATGCACAAGATTTGACTTTATTGCTATATATATATGCTAAAAAACTGGTTACAGTAGATATACATCTTTATTAAATATTATGTAGATGAAATAATTTGGCAGGGTAACTCATTAATTAGAATATTCTCAAAGTATTCTTTCTTCCAAACCTCCCTATTAAATTACAGAATTCAAATTTGACATAGTAATTGTACACCAATGTATATTTATATATTAAACATTTTATTTCAGTTACTTGGAAACTTTTGAAGTGCACTTTATGTTTTCTTCTAAATAAAATTTATCATACTTACTAATATAAAATTTGAAGCCTTTCTTAGCTATATTTTCTGTATTGGAGAGCATTATGTTTTAGGGTAAAATATTAACAATTCACTTATGTTATAACTTTGTTTAATTCTTTAGAGAAGCCTAGATTATGGATTAGAATTCCTAATGTAACTCTGAATTTACCTCCCACTCAGTTGATTTTCAAATCACCTGAAATTATTTTGGGATTTTCCAGTTAGTATAATCTTAACTGTCTAATGTCTTACGATTCTTAAAACTGTAAGTTAAGAAACTACTAATTACAGAATATGCCAGAAGGATACACACCACATCTATTTCTTTAGATGGTATGATTTTTATTCATGGATTATACTGTCATTGAGAATCATAAAGATAGGTTCCCGTCTCTTTTTCTAGCTAAATCTTCAAGATTAGCCTTATGAGACTCATTACTCTATCTGTCATAGAGATGATGATTCTGAAGCCTTCACATCATTTGGAATTATCAACACATGGGAAAGAAATATGTCTCTCATCTCATTATCAGGATTACCAACAATCCCTTTGAATAATTGATTTTTGCCTTCTGGACACAGGAAATCATGTAAATAATTCACATATTTTTTCTTGTATGGGATACAATAACTCTTAGAAATAAGCTCCAAGCCCATATCTTGCTTCACCGAGTGTCAGAGCCTGTGTTGAGCAATGCTTTGCTTCTTTATCTACTTCTATGGGACCTACCAACAATTCTCTTCTTTTTTCAAATGTAGGCTTATGTGTTCTGATTGTTGTTGTGAGTTCAATCTGGAATAAAGTGAATTAAAAACAAGGACAATTTGAATTTCTGGTTTTAAATGCAGTCCAGGGTAGGCAGAAATCCTACAAATAATAATACAAGTAATAGCAAAATCAAAGCTCCGGTTCTATAAAAAAGGATATTTGTTAAGTACCCCTAATATTTTCATAGATTTACACAACTATCACTGCAGGCATAGTTATATTACAGAAAGTATGTACTGAAATTACTACTCCAATATGGTTGATTGAGCTGCTTTACACACTTAATGAAAAAAATTCATTTAAATAATAAGTCAGAATCTTGTTATCTTCTTTCTAAGAGGTAGGTTGATCTTTCTCCTGTATGTAGATTCACAAATATAAACCATTAATCACTTTTTATAAGAGCCAATTAACCTGTTCCCATATTTCCTAAAATAAGATGACTTGTTGCCTGCCTAAGCTGCTTCCTAATTAAAATAATTTTAAACTCTTGGTATTAAAATTCTGCCTTAGGATAAAATTTCAAAGAATATGTATAACGTTATTAAAAAACAACACAAAAACTACTTTTAAGCAATGCTATGTTTTTACCAGAAGCAATCACACCAAAAAAGGAATACAAAAACTTTCTCCTGATTCCTGTGAAGAGTGCTTTACATAACTGACAGGTATTTTCTCCTTTCAAACTCCCCTCCAATTTCCCTTGTTGTTGATTCCCTTGTTGTCTTTATTGCTTTGTGTTGTTAATTGTGCCAGAACTTGAACTTCTGGCAGGGCTTCCATACTGTGGCTTAGCCTTTTCACTCAAGAGCCATACCTCTACTTAGGACTTTTGGATGGTTAACTGGAGAAAAGAATGTCTTGAACTTTCCTCTTTGGTCTGACTTCAAATTGCCTTCTTCAGCTCTCAGTCTCTTGATTAACTAGGATTACAGGGGTGAGCCACTGGTACTTGGGTGTATCTTCAGTGTTTAGCTCAATGGCAGTATTTTTCTTCAAGCTGAAGATAATGGACACATCCTATTTCATCTGTTACACTTACTGTGTTCTTGTACAATGACTGCATTAATATATCAATACAGAAATAAAGAATGCATCATTCGTATGTAAAACCGTGTTAATTCTTAATGATGTTATACCTGTCAAAGGTTTTTCAATTTATCTTAATCTATAATATTGTGGGTGCAAATATTAACATTTGGAACTTTAAAAACTCTTATTTCTTGCTAAGCAAAAAGAGCTACAAGTTATGGAAACAAGTGGTTTATCACTGCTGTTGCTTTCAACAGTCTTGTGAACTTTGACATGCAGCTATTAGGACAGAAAATAGGAAATGTGTAATAGAATAGCTAAAATGATTTTTTTAAATGTAGTTTGAAGGGAAAATGATAATTATTGGGGTATGGTTGTAGCTGATAAAGGAAAATGCACAATTTGCATTTTGTCATTATTCACATTTCTGAGACACCAGACTAACATAAAAATATTTTAAACTGCATTAGTTTTTTGTTTTGGTAATGTCTTACTTTTTTCTTATTTATTGTCTAAGTGATGTACAGAGGTTACAGTTTCATACGTTAGGCATTGGGTAAATTTCTTGTACTGTTTGTTACCTCCTCCCTTATTCCCCCCGCCCCCTCCCCCTTTCCCTCTCCCCCCCCCCCATGACTTGTTCAGTTGGTTTACACCAAATGGTTTTGCAAGTATTGCTTTTGTAGTCGTTTCTCTTTTTATACTTTGTCTCTTGATTTTGATATTCCCTTTTACTTTCCTAGTTCTAATACCAGTATATACAGTTTCCAATGTACTCAGATAAGATACAGTGATAGTGCAGGTACAACCACAGGAAGGGGATACAAGAGGATCATCAACAATAGAAGCTACAGTTTCACACGGCATGTTGAAAGTAATTACAACAGTGATATAACACTCGCCTCCACAACATGGAGTTCATTTCACTTAGCTTCATCTTAAGCGTTCATAGGGGCATAGCTATTAGGCCCTTGTGATCCTCTGCTGTGACTAGCCTAAACTTGTGCTAATTATTCCTTGTGTGGGAGACCATAGAGTCCATGTTTCTTTGGGTCTGGCTCACTTCACTTAGTATAATTTTTTTCAAGTCCTTCCATTTCCTTACCAATGGGGTAATATCATTCTTTCTGATAGAGGCATAAAATTCCATTGTGTATATGTACCACATTTTCCTGATCCATTCGTCTACTGAGGGGCATCTGGGTTGGTTCCAGATTCTAGCTATGACAAATTGTGCTGCGATGAACATTGTTGTGCTGGTGGCTTTAGTGTGTTCTTGTTTGGGGTCTTTTGGGTAGATGCCCAAAAGTGGGGCTGCTAGGACATAGGGGAGCTCTCTGTTTAGCCTTCTGAGGCATCTCCATACAGCTTGCCAGAGTGGCTGAACCAGCTTACATTCCCACCAACAATGAAGTAGGGTTCCCTTTTGGCCACATCCCCTCCAACATTTGTTATTGTTAGTTTTCTTGATAAAGGATATTCTTACTGGGGTTAGATGGAATCTCAATGTTGTTTTGATTTGCATTTTTTATGGCCAGTGATATAGAGCACTTTTTCATATGTCTCTTGGCCATTTTCATTTCCTCATCAGAGAAGTCTCTTTTTAAGTCTTTAGCCCACTTGTTGAGGGGCTGTTGGTTCTTTGTGTTGTTTTTTTTTTTTTTTTGGAGGGATTTAATTTTTTTTTAATTCTGCATATATTTTAGATATGAGGCCTTTGTCCATTTTATTGCCGGGAAAGATTTTTTCTCAATCTGTGTGCTTCCTGTTTATCTTGCGAGCTATGTCCTTTGTCCTGCAGAAGCTCTGCAGTTTGATGCAGTCCCATTTGTCCATCCTTCCTTTTGTGTTTATATGCACATACTATTGAGCTAATGTGATCTGCTAGGCTAATCCTAACGTGTACTAATTATTCCTGATGAGGGAAACCATAAAGTCTTTGTTTCTTTTGGTCCAGCTCACTTCATTTAGTACGATTTTTGTCTTTCTTTCCCTGATGTCACTGTAACTGATTTGGGTACCAGGGATATTGTATATATTTGTGTTGGAACTAGGGAAGGGAAAGAGAATATCCAACTCAAGAGACAAAGGATAAAAAGGCAAACCAAGTCAACAGCAATACTTACAAAACTGTATGTTGTAAACCAACTGCACAACTGAAGGAGGGATGAGTGAAGTTGAGGAGGGAGGTCGGGGGAAAAATGAGGGAGGAGGTAACAAGTTGGATAAGAAATGTATGCACTGTCCTACATATGAAACTGTAACCCCTCTGCACATCACTCTGACAATAAACAAATTTAAAAAAAAAACTAATAAAAAAGTTCACAAGACAGTAAAAAAATATTATTATTTCTTGCCTTTTGAATTAGGAGATAGCAATTCAGAATAGTTCATTTTGCTTTTTACGCTTTCTTGTAAGTTATAATCATAAGTTACAACAAGAAATCATCCAAAATAAGAGAAATTGTTTTAGTTTACAATTTTCCATTTGAACAATGTTGTGTGTAGATAGAAAACGTATGCCACGATTAAAGTTGTTATATGTAGCATGTATTCATTCAAATTGTTTATTGAACATTTATAATATTCTATGAAATACAGAGAACAAAAATAAAATGGGGTTCTTTTACTGTTACAGTCTACAATCCACTAGGCAAACAATAAAATTATGGTTAATAAATAACCTCCGTGATACAGAATAATTATGTTTCAATTGCTCTGTAAGTGTGGACAAGTTCAAGGTCATTAACTAAGTGCTACTAGAGAAGATAAAACAGTTAATATTTGGGAAATAAATAAAACATGGTATTTAGCTGAGAGGCATGTCAATTTATGGATAAAAGAGTATTTTAATCCATTATTAAGAAGTATTTTTTTCTCATTGTGGAGGTTGCTTTTGGAATAGGTAAATAAGACCCAGGAAACTTTTCAGGTGATTTTTTTCAGGTGATTTTGACAACTGAAAGATGCAAGCAAAGCCCCTAAAATTATTACGCAGTATTTTTAGTGACCTAAACAGTTGATAAATTCAAGCCCAAATCTTTCCTGTAAACTTTGGAATTGAGAGTAAAAAGAGATAGCAAGTATTAGGCCAAAATACATTAGCAAATTATTTAGGTAACTGTTTTCAATCAAATATACATTAAATTAACTAACTTTTGTAAAATTACGTCTCTATTCAGCACTGAGGACACTGTTTCATTTGAATCATTTTATTAATCTCTACCAACAGAACCTTGAGGTTGCAACCTAAGTATTTGTTGAAATCATGGTGAGATTCTTTTTTCTTTCTTTAGAGTTTCATAAATACTATTTTTATTTGGCTTAGTAATTCTACCCCTAGAGATCTACCACAAGAGAATTAGGCAGGTACCCATGGATCACTCATGTAATCGTAGTTATTCAAGAGTCTGATATCTAAGGAACATGGTACAAAGCCAACCTACACAGAAAAATGTGTGACTTTTTAAAAAAAAAATTGGATTTTATTGTCAAGGTGAAGTATAGAGTGGCCATAGTTACATAGGTAAGGAAGGGAGTACATTTCTTCTTATACTTGTTACCCCCACCCTCAGTTTTCTTCTACCTTCCCTCCTCTTAATCCCGCCCCCACGAATTGTACAGTTAATTTCCAATGTATTGTCTTATGAGTATTGGTATTGCATTGGTTTGCTCTTTATCTTTTGCATCACAAAAAAGTTGAATGTTTTTCTCTTTTTCTTTTCTTTTTTTTAAAATTTAAGCACATTTAAGTTACTATTGTGAAGGTGATTTATAGAGGGGTTATAGTTACATAAGTAAGGTAATTAGTACATTTCTTTTTGAACAGGTTCATTTATTCCTTCATTTTTTTCCTAGTTTTGCCCTCCTGATCCCTCTTCCCCTGTAAGTTGTATTGTTCATTTTCAACACAGTGTCTCATCTCAACATTCCTATGCCCTCTACTTTTCCCCTAACAGATGAATTTACATATAAGAAAAAATGTACAGAAAGCAAAAACTGTGACAAAGGAAACAAAACAAACAAAACCCTAAGAAGTAAAACAACATAACATCTCGTTTCCATTTCTTGAAATTCGTTTCAATACATTTCATTTTATGTGATCATATGCCCATAGCTATTGAGCCTTTATGATCCTCTCATAAGAATATCTTCCTGGGGTCTCACTGAGTGAATGTCTGGAGTCCCTTATAACTTATCGTGTCCAAGTGTACTTTTTCATCTTTTACCATCCAGTGTGTGTACTTGTAGATTTATAGGCATTTTCGAAGTTATAGCAAAGGAGTATATCAGATCTCCTAAAGCATAAGTTCTATGATGAGATTGTTTATGGCAATTTTGGATCAGTTTCTATTTAGTTCCTCACTTCTTAACCAAGGTTTTTTTAAACAGATAAGTAGCTTGAATTAAATGATTTGAGTAGAGCAGATGAATTTAATTTTGTGCTATCAGTGGAGTAAGATGCTAAGATAAAGGTATTTGTTTAATTTATTTGATTTCTGAGGAACTTATATACGTATAAAGTACATATAGATGAGACTCTCCACTTATTGAATGAACAGGTTACTGAAGGTTTACATGTGTTTGTGCTCATCTTTTAATATATACATCATTTTGAGCTACGAAATATTGGATGAAGTATTGATATTCTACAGAGAAATATACTTGAAAATAGACTGCCATATGGGGAAGAATAAGAAAAAAATTTTCGACATTGAGGTAGCATTCTGTGGCACTGCTTACAGTGATAGCAAGGAAGTGCCACACACCATATGTTGAGTGTTAACCACTTATTAGTTAACATTAACAAGAAGAAAAGTCATATGTCACCCAATAACATAGGGATGAAATTTATGCAGTGTACTGTTTGTGAAGTCACCAAATAACCACGTTCCTATTGAAAGAATATTTTTGTACTATCATACTATGCATTCCTTCTGATTTTCTCAGACTTATGCTCATAAACAGAATTAAGACTGTTCAGCCAAACCAGTTTACAGAATATGGTAGAATTTTTTTTTCTAATTTGTTGAGCCTCTTCAGGTTGATGTAATCCTACCTTCTCCAATGAACTAACTGTGGATCTTTTCTGGCAACAAAATGAAATTTTCATCAACTTGGCCATCTGTTTCAGTAGGTTCTCTACACATCAGCAAGTCCTTGACTGTGTAGTCACTATTTCAGACAGAAAAGCAATTGTACTTTCTTAGTTTCTAATTTCTAAATTTATTTATAAGACTCACTATAAAATTGCATAGACAAACATTGGGTAATAAATAAAACTACTAGAATTGAACCTATTAGATTTCTTCAGAATTTAGCTAATGGATAGTTTGTTTCATTTCTTTTGTTTTCAGTTGTTTTACGTTAGCTTCTTAAATAATGCCTAAAATAATGTAGGCAAATAAATTCTCATGTCAAACTAATTTAAACCTTAAAAGTCAGTTTCAATATTAACAGTGCAAATTTGACTCACTCACATTCTTCCATTGTTAACACATTTTGGTGCTTCACGTTTGGTTAAAACTGAATATCTTGGTAAACTCTGTTTCTGGTGCCCAGCAAAAAAAAAAAAAAAAAAAAATTGGATGTAGTGAATAGTTTCTGTCCTCTGTCACAGCAAATCTTGAACACATGCTGGTTAATGACATTTATTTTTGTCTCCATGTGCTGTCTATCACAGATGATCTTAAAACTTTTCTTTAAATTCTTCAAGGTTGTTCATGGTGCCCCTGGTCTGAAATCTCTATGTTTACAAAGAATGTTACTTTTTTCTTCAAAAGTTAAAATTATGGCTTTATTGACTGTGAGTTGAGAAAGTTTATATTTTACTCTTTTTTTTCTTTCTGACAACAATTGATCAGGGAAGCACAAAATGATATTCTGAAATCGTGTGTGTGTGTGTGTGTGTGTTTGTGTGTGTGTGTGTGTGTGTCTGTGTGTGTGTGTCCTGATTGCCCAAACGGGCAATTTCTGTAATCTTGGACATTCTGACATTCTGTACTATTGATTGTTTCAAAATAACTGTTGGATAGGAGCTGTAAAAGAGGTCAATGCAGAACTATATTTTAGCTTTAATTTTGCAACTTTTTTTTTTAGTTTGACAGTGGAATTGAAAGACATCTCTGGACTCCCAGAGTGAGTATGGTTTACAAATGGTTAGTTTGATCTAGCTAAGGGAGAAAACATTTTTAAAGAAGCTATAACAGCGAAGTTGAATTAGAACTGATTCCAGCATGATTCTACTGTTAGGTCGTTATATTGCTAAAAAGAAATGAGCAACTCAAACTGCTTATCTTCACTTATAGTTATAAATTCTTTTGTGCAACTGATTTACGCAGGATTTTTCTATTTCTCAACACTTAGTTTTAAGTGTTTGGAAGTTGGAATGGAGCTGATGAGTAACATTAAGCCTTCTCATACTCTGGGACAGCAAAGATGTAATAGCATACTTAATTGCACTCATTTAACCATTAAGCCTCATTTCCAAGGGTTCTGCCAGTTGTCAGGTGCACTATATTACAGTCCCACATGGCATGTGACATCTTTTCTATTTGCTGCATCTGGTTAGAGCCCTCTAGTAAATTCTAGTATCTTCTGTAGTGAAAAAGTCCAGGTGTAGGACAATGACACTTAAGTTAATGATGGTAAAGCATTAGAAAAATTGCTCTAGAGAATGCTTCACAGCTGATGAGACAGGACAACACTTTTTCATATTCAAATGAATATAATCAGATTGCAATGTTAAATTAATTGTTTTATTTTTGGAAATTTGAGTGTTGGGCATTTTTCAAAAGATTATTTTTCAAGTAATTACTAAGCAGAAAGGATTCTGTTAGTTTCTCAAACCGTCAGTGTAAATATTTCTGATCACACTTGAGAAGGGCTAAATTTTTGAATTAGCGATTTAAATTACTGACATTTTAATACAATATAGAAATTTCTCCAATTAGGTTCCCTTTCAAACCAACTCTCTCTCTTTCTTTTTAAATACATATATGATCAATAAAATCATGAAGACTGCTTTCCAAAATTTTGAAATTGCAATTTTACTAGGTTTTTAACTACAAAATAAATGAAAATTATTACATCTTTTTATTCGAAACTATATCTACCATTGAAATGCGATGTAAGTGATGAAATGCTTCATAAGGGCTAGGTGTGTTGGCATGTAGCTGCAATCCCAAAACTCAGGAAGGGGGGCTGAGAGACCCATAGTTAAGGCCATCCTGACAAAACAGTAATGCCTTTCCCCAAAAGAAAACAGCTAGTTTGAGAAGAAATGTACTCACTGCCTTACATATGAAACTGGAATCTCTCTGTACATCACTTTGACAATAAATCAACCAACTAAAGAAAAAGAAAACATATCAACAAAAATTAATAAAAATAAATGTATGTGTATGACAGATTAAGAAATACTACATTTATCATTCATTTTGCTACTACATTTCTGCATGATTTAAGAAAACTATAAGATAAAGATTCTTCTTTTTTTCCAGATAATGGAAGAAAAAGAAGGTTTGTATTCTTTTGAGGGAAGAGTAAAAATAACTAAAAGATTGTTTCTAGTTATTTTCCAGCTTCATCAAAAAGCAAAAGAATGGTTACATATTGCAATGGGGATAAATAACCTAATTACTGCAAGACTGCAGAAATGGTTAATAAATCTTAATAAAGTCTAGTCTATCCCCCCACTATCCTTGACCTCTCCTCTTTCTTTCTATATTGTTAAATTCTTGAGAATATGATACATTTTCAGAAATATGAGATAGATTACTTTTTAACTAACTTTATGTGCATTGGTGGAGTCACTATAATTAATGATATAAGGAAAGACACAAAACCATTGCCCTTTAGAGAGAATATTTCAAGTTTGTTTTGCTATCTTTCAGTGTAAAGATTTCCACCTTGTTCAATTTAAAGGCAGTGAAAATTTAAAGAAGCTTTGGAATCTGTGAAAAAATATATCATCCATCTATTAAAACCTAAAATTAAATTACATTCATATCTGTGTTAGAATAGTTTAAAATCCTAGCAAATTAAATAAGCTTCCAACAAGTATAACCTAAAATAAAGGCTTGGCTTGTTTCAGAAATCCCATTGCATATTTCTTTATGAATATGAAAATTGATTTCTGAAATTTATTGCTCTCAGTTGCTATAATAGTCATAATTTTACATCAAAATGTGCTCCATTAGATTATAATTCATAAATAAAATATATAACAACACATACTTTTTCATTTATCTCCACTCCTTCCCTCCTCCCACTCACTCCTTCTTCTAAATTCTAATAGTGTCGTAAATATATTTAACCTTAGTTCCAAAACTGTGCTAGGTGGTGAAAATTCTAAGATGATAGCAGTCATCTCTAACTTGCTATTGTTACAGAGTAAGATATGTGCTATGAAAATCAGAAGTCTAGAGTGACTTGCATTATGTAGGATGAGTAGTAGCATAGATGAGAAGGGCTGTAAATTTCCTCCATTCTTTCTGCCATCGTCAGCATGAGGTTGTTTTCCTTAGTGTTGATGTACTAATAGCCTATTCCCAAGTAAGAGATAATGGATGTTGTTAGAGTTAAGGTCCCCTAAGGTAACTAGATCATGGTGCCATCACCCTTTGAAGTGATGAACTAGTATTTCAAGAAGTAGATTATATCTCACAGGGATTCTTGCAAGCATTCCTGTCATGTGAAGCCATGTGCCATGCCACCAACAAGACGAGGCTCTCACAAGGTGTGGTTGCCCTTTCCTGAACTTCCTTATCTCCAGGATGGATGGACCTAAATGTATGTGTTGTGCAGACTTTAGTATTTAATTCACAGCAACACAAAGTGAACCAAGTGTGCTTTGACTGTAACTTATTACTGGGAATTATATTCTAAATGCTAATTTTGGAAGCAAGGGAACATCCTTCTCTGGGTCTACATCACAAGTTTACCTCACATTGTCCCCCTAGTGGCAGGCCCAGGAGAGTAGCAGGGAACCCAATGAAAATAGCTGTGGAAGTAACTGCTTACAAATAAGGTTTTCCCAATTTTTACACTATAAACCTCCTATAGCACCCATTTTTGCTGTGACATGAAAATTGAGTTATTTTCTCCTACAGGTCTGTTTTGTTTTGTAAGCATTGCTTGGTCACTATTAAAAAAACACATTTTGAGTAAACCATAAACACAGAATACAAGCTTATACTTGCACCACCCTATAGCACTTCTTCAGCATAAAGAAAAGATTTCATGCAGTCTCATTGAATCCCTGTAGATTTTTCTTGATGGTTATGACCAGTTTCACTTGTTCCTTGGCCACTGTGACACAGAAAGTTGTTTCAAAGTCTCTTCTGTCTTCCCATAGCAGGGGATATACACAAGCCTCATGAGGCTGTCCAACATATTATTACTGCTAGCGACAATGGGCAGAAGAAATATTACATTCAAAAGGAAGGTCTTAAAATAATCATGAACTCTAGCTTTCCAAAAATGCTATTTCAGCTTACTGATACTGAGATTAGTATTCATTTAGTTATTTTTAAGAAAATTTGCTAGATAACAAGATGTTTTTCTATATTTATAATTTAATTCTTTCATTGAAATATAAAAGATGTAAACAATTTTTATTCATTTAAAATATATTTTTATTGATATTATTATCTGTTGTTGCCATGAGGGTTTTGTTCCTGGCTTCTTGACCCTTACATCTTTCTTTATGACATTAAAAAAACAGCCTTATATATTACTGTATTTATTAGTAATTTGATATATTGTCTCTACTTGACTTAATGATTAGCCATGTTCAGGTTTCTGTGTGTCCTGTCTAGGTATATAATCTCACTTAAGAAAAATGACCATTTTGATGGGGATGATGAAATCTATATTTGGTTAAAAAGGCATGAACATCTTTATTCCTAATGGCTACTAAATGTGCTCCAATGTTCAACAAAATTGTTTCACTTTGTTCTCCGATTTCTTTCCTCTCCCACCTGTGACCACTTAGTGACCTATAAATACTAATCATGTATAATTTGCTATTCCCAATGTCAAAAGGAGGAGGAGGAGGAGGAGAAGGAGGAGGAGGAGGAGGAGGAGGAGGAGGAGGAGGACAGACACACATAAAGGGGACATGTATCTGTTCCTGGCATGAGTGAGGTAAATTTTACCCAAGATTTACAAATGGAACATATGGAAACTGCAAGAATTGAACAGCAAAAATAAAGTCACCAAAATTGAACAATATTGAATGATTTTCAAATTCTTTTGTTATACATTGAAATCTTAGAAGTACAAACTTGAATTAACATATAGATCAGAGAGAACACATATGTCAATGTCCTAACCATGGTGACTATATAAATTTTCATGACAGTCAAACGTAAGACAAAATTTTTTTTCTTAAGACAGAAGAACTCAGACAAATATTTGTTTATAAAGGAAGCAGGAATAAGGGAGAGTGAACTAGGAAATGTCAATGAAGGAAAAATGTACTACATTAGAGTTCTGGTTCAGGGTAGAGACCTGAAGAACTCTACAAAATAAACCAGAATTTGGGGTCAGAAAGATGAGTGGTTAGAATATTTATCCACTACCAATTGCTTTACTGTTTAAAGGATATACCTAAGGAAGGTAAAAAATGCACTAAATACACCAGTGCATGACTTATGCACTCTTCTCAAGTATAGAAAGCATTGGCAGAGAGTGAAGTAGGACTGGCAACATGAATTTGGGATGGGATGCTGGCTTCAGAACAGATAAACAGAAAATTCTATCTACAAATGATGTCGGAAATGGGCCAAGAAAATGTGACACAGGTACCAGAGGCATCTGTAGAATATTAATCTTTGTTTAAATGGAAAGAAGTAAAAAAGTAAATTGGTTTATAATGAGCTCCATATTAATTCCACTTAAGGGATATAATTAACAAACATATTGCCTTTCAAAATTGGAAAAATGGTTCTCTATGTGGAGTGGCAAAATTACAGGAAAGATAAGACTAGATGGAAGTTTTTGTTGCCTGTTTTCATATACCATCTTAAAATACTATTTTATTATTTCCCATTAGAGCATTCTGATTGTAGTACATTGGCCAAAGGTGACTCATGTACCTGGCTATGAGTTCTGCCACCAGCTTCATTAGAACATTTGATAAGAGCAAATCCACATAGCCTATCTCCGTGGTTTGGCTCCTATTGTATCCTATTACCATTTTAGGAAATTTTCAACAAGGAACAAGGATGCACCCACCAGATTTTTATATTCAGAAGTCATTGAATGTGATTTCCTTTACATTGTACTTTTCAATGTCACATGACCAACAAAAATTCAATGAGCAAAACACACATTTTACCTCTTGATAGGAGAACCAATATGCATGTATAGGAGACACATCATTATTTACAGTCATCTTCACACCCTACCTATCTGTAAAGAAGAGATATTGTATATATTTCTTGAAAGTGATTCTATAATTTCTTCTACACCTGGTGCAGTTTAGAAGAACCAAAATGATTTGCTACTGTCAGTAAAGATGAAGAGAAAGTATCTCAAAGGAGTTTTGCCAAACTGTGACATTGAAACTTTTAGAGCATGAGGTCTGAAGTATTCAGATCTCCAGGAAAATCACATCTAATTACCCACATCCTTTGAATATTTCTGAATTTCTCCAGCATTTAATGATACATATGAGGTTTTTATTGCAAGAAGAACTGCTAGTATCCAGAAGGTATAAAAACAAATCAAAATACAAAATAATGTTGGGTATCCCACAATATCTAACTTCCAATTATACTACCAATCCCTAGAAACAAAAAGGTATCAATTATGTACAAAAACAGACATGAAGTGAACAGAGGATCGAGCATTACGGCTACATAACTACACCTATTTGATCATCTGAAAAGTGCCAAGAATGTGCACTGAAGAAAAATTCCTTTGGCAAGCTCTGTAGAGAAAGCCAGATATGCACATGTGGACCACTGAAACTAGATTCCTATGCATAAACCCATATAGATTCAACTTCAAAAAGAAATTTGAATCTAAAGGTTAGACTATTAGTGGGGGGGTTTTGGTAGGTATTTCGATATAAAAAATAGAAAAAAATGACTTTCAGAATAAGATTTCAGTAGCTCAGGAAATACCATTAAAAAATGACAGTTTATTACACCAAATTAAAAAGATTCCTGGGAGAGGAGAAGATGATGCCGACACAATAGAAAGGCACCCCAACCCGCTCCAACCAAATAGTGAGCTGGGAATTCCAACAGTCAATGCCCCATCAAGAAATCAGCAAACCCAACAACCAGAGCAAACAGAAAACCAGAGGAAATGAAGAAGAACAAAGACATAAAAGCCTATAATCTGCATGAAGTTGGGAAATCTCTCAGGTACCCCCATCCACTCCCGGCCCAAACAGGGTCAGGCTGGGAAAGCGGCCCTGGTGCAGGAAACAGGACCACAGATCTTCAGCAAGTGCAGATGAAACAGCAGAAAAGTCCTGCCCTGAGTGCAGACACCAGACCACAGGAACTCCATGGGCCGCAGACCACGCTTAGACTGGGCCAAGTGAGCCGGCAGTGTGGAACCGAACGGGCTGAGACCAGACAAGAGTGAGGGATCCAGGCATCACAGATGCTGAGAGCTGAGGCGGCCACCACCACACCCCGCCCCAGAAAATCATACAGCATCACGGGACACACACACACTCCAGGACCAGTAAGTTCCCCTTCCCCTTCCCCAACCCAACGGGAGATCAGCTGTGGCAGAGACCCAAAACCTGACATGAACCTCATTGCAAGAGGACAAAGAAACCAGAGCTCCATCCCTCACTCTCCCTGCCCTGAGGGAACAAAAGAGCACCATATCTGACAGATCTAGGACCCTACATCTCCTGGGAGAACACAGGAGCTAGCAGCGGGCAGAGCAACTCCCAACAAGGTTGCCAGGGAGACACATTAGGCCAGCATGCCCTAGAGCCCCAGCTGGGGAGCCTGAATCTTCCCTCACCAAATCCCCAGGAGGGACTTGGGGACTGGTAGGCATTTGAACTCCACTTGAGGCACCCTGGTTTGTGTGGACTTTTTGAACAATAGTCACAGGCTTGCTGGTGTGCAATACCAGCCCGGCAGGGTCACCTGGGCCAGAGCACACGCTGACCTCACAGCAAAGGCACAGAGAGGCCCTGGGCATCAACCCACGCCCAGACACTTGAAACTGCTAGGGCCACGCATACAGCCCCACAGCAGAATCAAGAGAGGGCACAAGCACCCTCCAACAATCTGGGACAGCACACCTCCAAAAGAAGCACGAGAGCTCACACACATGCACCCTCAAGAGGGGCCGCATGGGTCAGCATTCTGGCCCTCCAACAAGAGAATCCTGCACCCACTTCACCTGCAGGAGTGCACAGGTGGGCAAGCAGCTCCTCAAAGGCAACACTTGCTCAGACAGGTGTACCAGCACAGGTGGGCAGGACACCCTCAGCAGCAGCAATACTGAGGAATGTATTCTGCATAGGTTGGAGGGCCACCCCTCAACAGCAACACCCACTCTGACAAGGGCACTCTACACAGGTGGGCAAGCTGCCCCTCAGCAGCAACACCCACTCTGAGAGGTGAGCACTCCTGACCCACAGCAACTAGCAGGGAAAGAAACAAAAAAGATAAAAAACTCCATTCCATGCTGAATCAGCGACCCATGAACCCCCAACAGGGGCTCACAAGGGTCAGCATAGCACCGTGTCAGAGAACCATCCCACAGAGAAAGCCACAGAACCTACCCACCCCTAACTGCTGCTACAGTAATGGCTTTGGCAACAACTGAGAATGTCACACTGACCCATAGGGCAGTAAGGTTCAACATGAGAACTTAGGATACAAACAAGTCCCTGCTGGCCGACCAGTGGGAACCAGCACAAAGCCAAGCAAAGTCTGCCTCCTACAGACCACCGAAAGAAGTACAGGGTCAAATAAAAAAAAAAATGACTCCTTTATCCCAGATGCGTAAATCACAAAGAAATATTACAAATTTTATGAAAGGTCAAGCCAACTTGCCAGCTCCAAAAAACAGTATGACTGAAGAAGAGATGGAGAATAAAAAAAAACACTTGAGGCTATGATAGCAGAAATGACCAAAAGCCTCAGGAATGAATTAAAAAACAACCCCAGGAAATTAGAATGGGATTCTCGAAGGATCTTCAGGAAGTCAAAGAAGAAATGGACATAAAAATAGATATAGTCCACTCCTCACTTAAAGAAGACTTTAATGTCCTGAGAAACAAAATGCATGAAACAATGGAATCAAAATGCAACTCATTATAAGAAGAAACTACCACACTGGGAGCTGATCTGGCAACCATAAACAGCTCACTGGCTCAATGCAAACCACACTGGAAGCCATTTCACAAAGAATTGATCATCATGAATCTCGTGTTTCTCTCTTGGATGATGATTCAGCTGGTAAGGACCAAAAGATTATCTCACTCACTGGTCAACCTCCAGAGCAGACTAATCTAAGAGGTAGTATACAGGGAGAAGAGATATAATCTGCATATAATTGGAATAGATGAAGGAGAGGAGTATCAGAGCAGAGGTATACAGCACGTATTCAATAGAATTATTATAGAAAATTTCCCCAATCTCAAAAGCTAAAATCTCACCCAAATAACAGAAGCATATAGAACACATAACAAACCTGACCCTAGAAGAAACACCCCCAGACACATCATAGTCAAGGCCTCAGATTTTAACAACAAGGAACATATTCTGAATGCAGTCAAAACAAAGAAAGAACTATACCACAACAGAAAATAGATCAGAATCACAGAAGACCTCTTCACACAAACTTACAATGCACCAAGAGCCCGAAAAAACACCATTCAAGTCCTGCAGACAAACAACTGACAACCCAGACATAGATAGCCAGCAAAATTAGAATTTACATTCGAGGGAAAAACCAAATGTTTCCATATCAAAGAGAAACTAAAGGAATATGTGAACAAAAAGCCAGCCTTACAGACAGTTCTAAGAGGAGTACCTCACCCAAAAGAAAACATACAGGACCTCCAGACAGAAACAGACAGCAAGTACAATAGCCAGATCCCAATAGGAAAAATATCACAATAAAAACAAGAAAGAAAGGAAAGGAAAGAAGCAAAACACAGCCTAACCGGAAAATGGAAGGGAAAAAAAAATCATACCTATCCATGATCTCTATAAACATGAACGAATTGAACTCTTCAATAAAAAAGAAAAGATTGGCAGAGTGGATTCACAAACAAAGAGACCCGTCTTACAGCAAAGGACAAAAACAGGCTCCAAATGAAAGGATGGAACAAGATCTTACAAGCAAAGGCATCTACCAAAAAGGCAGGGGTAGCTATCCTGGTTTCAGACAAGCTAGACTTTTTATTAAAATCAATTTTAAAAGACAAAGAAGGGAATACAGGGGAAAATCCAGAAAGAAGATATCACCATGATAAATTTATATTCACTGAACTAAAGAGGCCCTAAATATGTCAAACAAATTATTTCAGAACTACAGAAAAAGATGGGCCCAAATACAATTATAGTGGGAGACTTTAATGCTCCACTCTCTCAGAGACTGATCCAGCAGACGGAGGATTAGCAAGAGAGCCAAAGACCTAAATAACACAATATCCCACATGGATCTGACATATCTGTACAGAGTTTTTCACCCTACAGAGACTCAATACACTTTCTTCTCAGCAGCCCATGGAAAATACTCCAAAATAGATCATATCATTGTCCACACATTGTCCTCAGCAAATACAAGAATATTGACATTATCCCATGTATTCTATCTGATCACAATGGAATCAAGGTAGCCCTCAATAACAAAGGATACTACAGAAACAACACAAACACTTGGAGGCTAAACTCCTCACTGCTATCTAACATTTGGTTCACAGAGCAAATTAAGGATGAAATTAATGAGTTCATAAGCCACAATGTCAATGAAAATACATCACTCAGAAATCTATGGGATACAGCAAAGGCAGTGCTAAGGGGCAAGATCTTTGCTCTCAGTGCATACTTTCATTAAATAAATGGAATCAGATCAGGTGAATAACCTCATGATACAGTTAAAACTACTGGAGAAACAAGAAAAAATTGAATCTAAAATGACTAGGAAGAGAGAGATCATGAAGATTAAAGAAGAGATAAATCTGATTGAAAATAGAAAGACCATTAAACAAATAAATAAAACTAAAAGCTAGTGCTTTGAGAAAATAAATAAAAGTGACAGACCCCTTGCAAGACTTACAAAAAAAAAAAAAAAAAGAAGAAGAAGAAGAGAAGAGACTCATACCAGTAAGATCAGGGACTACACCAGAAAAATTACAATGAATACACAGGATATTCAAACAATTATGAGGAACTATTTCCATAACCTTTATTCACTAAAGAACAAAAATTTTACAGAAATGGATCAATTCTTAGAGAAGTACAAATTGCCCAAACTGAATCAAAAAGAAATAATCAACTAAATAAACCAATAACTTACAGTGAGATACATGATGCAATCAAGAGCCTTCCAACAAAGAAAAGCCCAGGCCTGGATGGATTCACCAATGAATTCTATAAAACCTTCAGTGAAGAGATAATACTAATACTCCTCAAACTCTTTCAAGAAACAGAAACAGAGGGAGAAATACCAAACTCATTCTGTGAATCTAATATCATAGTCATCCCCAAACCAGGCAAAGACCCAACAAAAAAAGAGAATTACAGACCAATATCACTAGTGAACACAGATGCAAAGCTCCTCAACAAACTATTAGCTAACAGGATCCAGAAACTGATCAAGAAAATTGTACATCACGATCAAGTAGGCTTCATCCCACCAACGCAAGGCTGGTTCAACATCCGCAAATCAATAAATGTAATTCACCACATCAACAGAGCTAAGACCAAGAATCACATCATCATCTAAGCCAATGCCCCAAAAGTCTTTGACAAAATACAACACCCATACATGTTAAAATCCCTGGAGAGAACAGGAATAGAGGGAACATTCTTTAAAACAATAAAAGCCATACACAACAGACCAATTGTGAATATCATATTAAATGGGGAGAAACTAAAACATTTCCCCTAAACTCAGGAACAAGGCAAGGATGCCCACTCTCCCCGCTTCTATTCAACCTAGTGCTGGAATCCCTAGTTATAGCAATAGGCAATAGGAGGACATCAAAGGGATCCACATTGGTAAAGAAGAAATCAAACTATCCCTATTCACAGATGATATGGTCTTATATCTGAAGGACCCAAAATGCTCAGTCCCCAAACTCCTAGAACTAATAAAACATTTTGGCAAAATAGCAGGATACAAAATCAACCCACAAAAATCAGCAACTTTTCTGTACACCAGAAATGTACACACAGAAAAGGAAATTATGGAAATAATACCATTTGCAATAGCTAAAAAAAAGAATAAATTACATAGGGATTAACTTAACTAAAGATGTGAATGACCAATTAAATAAGAACTATAAAAATTTAAAAAGGCAAATAAAAGAGGACACCAGGAGATGGAAAGACCCCCATGCTCGTGGGTAGGCAGAATCAATATAGTGAAAATGGCTATATTGCCGAAAATGTTATACAAATTCAATGCAATCCCCCTCAAGATCCCAGCTAGATTCTTCACTGAAATAGAGAAAACAACCCATAAATTCATATGGAACAGCAAAAGAACTAGAATAGCCAAAGCAATTCTAGGCAAAAAAAGCAGCTTAGGAGGAATCACAATACCAGACTTCAAGCTCTATTATAGAGCCATCATAACAAAAACAGCCTGGTAATGGCATAAAAACAGACCTGAAAACCAATGGAACAGGATAGTAGACCCAGAAATCAAGCTGCATTCTTACAGTCAGCTGATATTCGGCAAAGGAGCTAAAGACATACAATGGAAAAAACATAGGCTCTTCAACTACTGGTGCTGGGAAAACTGGGCAGCCACATGTAAAAAAACTGAAAGTAGACCCTACTCTATCACCATGCACCAAGATTAACTCAAAATGGATGAAGGACCTCAACATCAGACCTGAATCCCTGAAACCACTGAAGGACAGTGTAGGAGAGACGCTAGAAATGATAGGCACAGGTAGGATTTCCTGAATATAGTACCAGGGGCACAACAGATAGGGGAGACTCTTGACAAATGGGACTACTACATAATAAAAAGATTCTGCACAGTTAAAGACACAGCCACCAAACTAGAAAGGCAGCCAATCATATGGGAAAGGATCTTCACCAGCACAGCAACAGACAAAGGCCCAGTATCTGTCATCTACAGAGAACTCAAAAAACTAACCCCCTCCAAAACCAGTAAAGCAATTATTAAATGGGCAAAGGAGCTAAAGAGAGACTTCACAGGAGAAGAGATAAAAATGGTAAAGAAACATATGAGGAAATGTTCAACATCCATGGCAGTAATGGAAATGCAAATAAAAACAACCCTGAGATACCACCTCACTCCAGTTAGAATAGCCTATACTGTGAACTCAGCCAACAACAAATGCTGGAGGGGATGTGGGGAAAGGGGAACCATTCTCCACTGTTGGTGGGAGTGCAAATTAGTACAACTACTTTGGAGAACAGTATGGAGGTTCCTCAAAAAGCTCAGCATAGACATACCCTATGACTCAGCCATACCACTCCTAGACATCTATCCTGAACAACAGGTCTCAGGACATCATAAAGACATCTGCACTTCCATGTTCATTGCTGCACAATTTACAATAGCCAAAATATGGAAACAACCCAGATGCCCCCCTACAGATGAATGGATTAAAAAAATGTGGTCCCTGTACACAATGGAATACTACATCGAGATTAGAAATGATAAAATATTGGTATTCGCAGGGAAATGGTCAGAGTTTAAACAAATAATGCTGAGTGAGACAAGTCTAGAATACAGATAACAGAGATGCATTGTCCCCTTGATATATGACTGTTGCGAGGGGGCCAGTAGAAAACAGGTCTGTGAAATAACAAACTTCTTTTCAAATGATATTTCCACATGTTTGGGTCAGTGACTTTACATTATGGATCTAAAACCAAACAACTACTAAACATAAAAAGGTCGAAAATGGATCTATCAGTGGATCACAATAGCTCAACAGGTATGTACAAATGATTATATAAGACAAGGATAAGCAAAAACAACTCCAAGAGAAGGACACAGGAGGATTCTATGGTTGATGTTACATTTAATGTTCTAAATAAATTTCTTTTGGCGTACCTCTATGTGGTTGCTGTATATGATTTTGGTACACTGGTTATTGTATATATGCCTACCGCATCTTGGGAAGGGAAAGAAAAATGAGGGTGTAAGATATCACAGGAAATGTACTCATTATCTTATTATGTAACTGTACCCCCTTTGCACAAAACCTTGTCAATAAAATTTAATTAAAAGTAAAGATTCCCTACAGCCAAAGGAAAAAATAATAATAGAGTGAAGGGAAAGGATAAAATTGTGAGGAAATCTATGGTAGCTATTCATCTGATAGAGGATTCATGTCCAGAAGATATGAAGATGTGAAAATTAAGCTCTGCTGAGCAAATAGTCTCATTATTAAAAAGGCAAATGAATTGAAAAACACTTTTCAAAAGGACCATAAACACAGGAGAGTGATATCCAACACATAGTCTACAGAGGAATGAAAATCTAAACAACATTCAGATTTTATTTCTCTCCTGTCATAATGGCTATTGTGAAGAAAATCAACAAACAACAAACGCTAGTGAGTTGCAGAAAAAAGAAATGCTCGTACACTCTTAGTTTAACCACTCTAGAAATCAATATGGCTGTTTCTCAAATACTTGAAATTGGTACTACATAACTTTGATATGACACTCCTGCTTCAACACATGAAAGAATTAAAGACAATACACAACATTCAGGTTATGGACTCAGCCTTGGTATGCCGCAATGGATAAATGAGGAAAGAGTGAGATATATTCATTATCCAGTAGTATTCAACCATATAGAAGAATTAAATTATTCCATTCGCAAGAAAATGAATGTAATTTGAGATCATCACTTTAAACAAAATAATCCAAGCTAAGAAAGACAAATATTTCATTTTCTCTCTTGTGTGAAACTTAGATCAATAAGCAAACAAACAGAAAAAGATATGAATATACAAAGGAGGCTATGGGGATGTAATGGGAGGGAGAAAGAAGAGTAAATCAAATAGAGGTTGATGGTAGTGAGTGTGATGGAACTAGACTTTGTTCATAAATGAAGATGTCAGAATGAATTCCATCATGTCATACAATACAAAAAGGGATTTATACTTAATATTTTATAATATATGGCAATATTTTTCAGCTATAAAAATAAGTTATTTGCAGGAAACTTATGGAACTGGAAATCATTCAAATGAAATAAACATGACTCAGAAAGACAACTATCACATACTTATGCACATAGGTGGAATTTAATGGGAAAATATCATGAAAGAAGAAGGAAGGCTGAGAAGGGCATCAGTGGGGAGCAGGAAGGGGATAAGGGAGGGAAATGGGTAGTGAAACATATTAGGAAATGGGCAAAAGAGCTAAAGAGAGACTTCACAAGAGAAGATATAAAAATGGCAAAGAAACATATGAGGAAATGCTCAACATCCCTGCTAGTAAAGGAAATGCAAATAAAAACAACCCTGAGATACCACCTCACCCCAGTTAGAATGGCCTATACTCTGAACTCAGGAAACAACAAATGCTGGAGGGGCTGTGGGGAAAGAGGAACCCTTCTCCATTGCTGGTGGGAGTGCAAATTAGTACAACCACTTTGGAGAACAGTATGGAGGTTTCTCAAAAAGCTCAATATAGACCTACCCTATGACCCAGCCATACCACTCCTAGGCATCTATCCTAAACAGCAAAATCCAAGATATCAAAAAGGCATTTGTACTTCCATGTTTATCGCTGCACAATTCACAATAGCTAAAATATGGAAACAACCCAGATGCCCCTCCACAGACGAATGGATCCAAAAAATATGGTACTTATACACAATGGAATACTACATAGCGATTAGGAATGGTGAAATACTGTTATTCGCAGGGAAATGGTCAGAACTCGAACAAATAATGTTGAGTGAGACAAGCCTAGAACACAGAAAACAAAGGGGCATGATCTCCCTGATATATGACTGTTAACAAAGGGAGACGGAGAGACAGTAGAGACCAAGTCTGTGAATACTGTATATGTTCTTGATACATTGTATATTGCATATATGTCAACCTGACCTAGACAAGGGATAGAAAAACAGGTCGTAAGATATCATAAGAAATGTACACACTGCCCTACTATGTAACTGCACCCTTTATGCACAACACCTTGTAAAAAAATTTATGTCCAATTAATAAAAAAGAAAAAAAGAAAAAAAAAGAAAGTAAAATGAAACCCATTTTTGTACAGTTAATATGTTTTATATCTTGTTATATGAGTATGTACTTGTATCAGTAAATTTTCCTTAGGAAAACTTTTATATACATATTCCACACACATGTATAAATAATTACTTCACAAAAAAAGAATCACTTTTAATAAGGCACAATTCCATGTTACTGATCTAAATCAAGGAAAGACCTTTAGGAAATAAATGCTGTGCTACATATGACAAGAATTCATGGATATTTATTTCTAACATTACTGTGTATTTGGGGGGAATTTTGGAGCTAGGCAGGGAGCAGTCCTTCATTATAATCAACCCATGAATCCAGGGGGTAAAGAAGAAAGAGGCCATGACAAGACTAGATTAATCAATCTAGACTCTGGGAAGGAACTGATTGCAAAAAGTTTCAGTATTACAACAAGGAGTTTCATCTTGAAATTAAAAAAGAATAATAATAAGATTTTAACAGGATAGTTAATAATCAGATATTTTACTCAAATAGGTTATTGAATTTATGTGTAGGCAATGGATTAGAGGTACCGTTAACTCATGAGAGAGGCTAAAAGAGAAAAAAAGTGAGAATTGATAATAGCCAGAACTCAGGTCGTGATACCCAGTTGGATAAAATTACACTAGCAGGGTTGCTTACATGAGAATATTCTTTCTCATAGAATGTTTCATACTTTCTTTACTAGTTCTAGAAGCACACATGCCTACACACCATTGTAAGCTCATCTCCATTAGTTAAGAAAGATATTCCCTATGTTATCCTATTATGCAGTTGATTATCTCATAAACGTCCATCGTTATTAGATACATTTTTAAATGAAAATGTTGCTGTTTTTCTTCTTCCTTCTGCATATTCAAGGGAACATCAGTTTTCAGTGCTCTGGGAATAGCACAAAGCCCATCTTTCCAATTGATTTTATGGATGAGTAAAGCCACGCCCCATTTGTGTCACTTTGTTTACCTATTCTCTTTATGGAACTTTACAAGGTGTAACCATAAAGTGATGGTTTTCTTATGTGACTCATAAACTAACTGAAGGCAATTCCAAGATGTACAGAATAGGCTGAGGTTATGACAGCTCTGCTCAACTGGAGCTGAGCCTCTTCTGGTGATGGCATTGGAAGGGAAAACTCATTAGAAAGCATTTCTCTGGCATGCTGGCTTTTAAACCCTTTTCTTCTTGACCTTCATATTTTTATTGAATTCCTAGGTAATCCATGAGGAACTAGTAAGTAACTAATGATTTTACCTTATTTTTTTTAAGTTTGAAAGCTATTAAGCATCCTCTTTCTTCCCTTTCAGCAACAGTCAAATAGGTTTCTGTCTGGAGGGTTTTTGACAACCACTTTTTCCCTGCTGGACACACTGCAAGCCTGTAGCTCATTTGCACACCCAGGTAGAAAGAATGCTGGAGAAGCAGGCCCACTGGGCTTCCAAGGGCTAAGGGCAAAAAGCAGCACTGGAGCAAATCTTGGAACAGTTTCGGAAACAAGGAATCAATACTGACTCCAAATGTATATAATTCCATCCTTAAGAGTGAAGGAGCTCAGATCCCTTGAAGAAGAAAGCTAAAACACACTCATATTTTATTTTGAATTGCAGAAGGACCATCCACAAGGTAGTAAATCATTCTGTAGCTTAGCCTCTTGCTTCCTTTCCCTATACTGACTTACGATTATGGAAACACTGCTCTTCCTGCATGAGAAAACCCTTGTCACTCTCACACCCCATGCATGGGAAGTTACAAGAATTCCCAGCATTTTCATTCTGTCCTCTTTCAAATGCATCATGGTTCAACTTGCATCATTAAAGTTCAAAATTCATGTCTTCCCAACCACATTGCAAAAAAGCATAATGATTCTGATAATACAAAATTGTGATATTCAGAGATTCTCTGAAGAAACAGACCTTACACGGGCTAGGAATATGGCCTAGTGGCAAGAGTGCTTGCCTCGTGTACATGAAGCCCTAGGTTCGATTCCTCAACACCACATATGTAGAAAAGGCCAGGAGTGGTGCTGTGGCTCAAGTGGCAGAGTGCTAGCCTTGAGCAAAAAGAAAGTGGGGACAGTGCTCAGACCCTGAGTTGAAGCCCCAAGACTGAGAAAATAAAAGAAGAGGAAGAAGTAGACCTTAGAAATGATAAAATTCCGATCTTCACTGTTGGAAAATCCAACCTAATCTTCTGAATTTTACTATGCAATTCTAGTCATCAAACCATTCCTCTGTCAGATGATAAGAGCACAATGCCTGCACATTATAAAGGTACTCTGTGTCTTCTGCTATCTGTAGGTTTCCAGGAAAATTAATGTACACACACTCTTATGATAATTTTATGTGCTTAAAAGCATGCAGTCTGCTGTGCCCATTTTCTATGCTCAGAGGAGTACTGAGCTTGGTATTAGCAAGTTATTGATAGTAATTATAATGAATTATGTATAAAACTGAGATGAGAGATGTCAGGAGTCATAATTGTTAGAAGTGAAGACTGGTATACTTCAATGCATATGTTGAGTGGGGATAAAAATACAAATTAATGATAGATGGTTTCAAATTTGCCAGCAAATGAGTCTTTTGTTCAAGATGCTCCTTTGCCTTTTTCCTCATATAATGAAACAAGGTATTCTATGCTGGAAGTAGCCAGAAACAGCAATAAACAGTCTCTTCATTATAGACTGTTTTGAATGCTGTACCTCATCAACACATATTTTAATTTTTGTGTGTCTATATATACTTCATAGCATAGAATCTTCTTACCTACTTCATAAGTTTAAACTAAGATTCTCAGAGGTAAATTATAAACAGAATACGGATACACATGCCTATATACACTTGTCATATATATTTTAATTTTCCTGATTGCCAATTAAGGGTAGAGTAACAGCAAGGAGGAATTATGTAAGCCTTACATATATGGAAAACAGAAGTGATTTTCCCTACAGGAGCTGGGAAAATTCATGTTAAACATCTGAAATCATTGATGGGCTCTGGTGGCTTATGTCTATAATCTTAGTTACTCAGGAGGCTGAGATCTGAGGCTTGAGTTTGAAACCCAGGTCAGGGAAAAACGTCTGTGAAATTTTATCCAAAAAGTATGCCAGAAATGGAGCTTGTGTCTCAAGTGATAACAGCATTGGCTTTGAGCAAATAAAGCTATGGTGCAGCCTTTGCCCTGATTTTAAGCTCCAGGACTGCCATGTGTACATCATATGCACACATACACATGCACACACATTCTGGAATCACGCAAGATAATCCAGAAAAGAGATTTTAAGGCATAATTAAAAGAGGTGATTCTAAGGCATGCAAAGAAAAAAGCATACCAATTTGGACATTTTCATGTTGATACTGCCTCTATTATAAGGGGTATTCCAATACCATAGTTTGTTATGAAAAAGTGCATTGCTAGTGAAATTAGTACAGAAACATATTCCATACTGAATTCCTATTTTACTACCTCACAGCGGGGTTGTCTAGAGCTCCTCAGAGAGTCTCTCTCTCCAGTGTGCTTCATTTAGGAAGGATATCTAGTATGCCACAAAGAAGTTGCATGGATATAGTTAAAAATTTTCAGTTTAACATCAGTCTGCCCAAGTTTGAATATGGTTGTCATGACTGCATGTTCTATGACAAAGGAAAGTTGTTTCAGCTTTTAAGGCCATGATTTCTTCAACTAATAGTAACAATAGTAACAATGAATTCTGGTTTGTAAGATTCTTTTAATAAAATTATAAATTATCTTAAAACCATGAGTAACCTCTATAAAGTATTGATGGTTATCATAGTAAGGTGGCTTTATTGTATTTATTTCATGTAGTTTTGAAAAATATCAATTTTTTTATAATTGGAATTTTACTATTTTTTATTTTTTATTTTTTAAGTGAAGTACAGAGGGGTTACAGTTTCATATGTAAGGCAGTGAGTACATTTCTTTTTTTTTTTTTTTTTTTTTTTTTTGGCCAGTCCTGGGCCTTGGACTCAGGGCCTGAGCACTGTCCCTGGCTTCTTCCCGCTCAAGGCTAGCACTCTGCCACTTGAGCCACAGCGCCGCTTCTGGCCGTTTTCTGTATATGTGGTGCTGGGGAATCGAACCTAGGGCCTCGTGTATCCGAGGCAGGCACGCTTGCCACTAGGCTATATCCCCAACCCATTTCTTATTTTTAAAAAGAACTTTTAAGAACAAACTTTTAAATGTCTGTTTGTATTACAACATTCAGTTGATTCAGAGAATCCCTTACTTAGTCCTGTGGCATCATCTCAGTCTTTCTTTAAGACTTGGCAGTGATTCTATAGAATTTATATGAGATAGAAATTCTACATTTTGAAAACCAGTCCTACACAACTATATATTTGTTAGGTTGGGGAAGAAAACTGTAGGTGTGTTCATAGACAGCATTCTTGCATTCATAGTATAACTAGTCATTGGCGTCCAGATTCTGGATCCTAGAATCAAAGCACTGCCATCTTTTATGAGATTTTCAACTTGGGTTATTCTTCATGTGCATTGCTAGCATGAAGAATGCCAAACAATTTCCACTTCTCTTTTTTTTTTTTAATTGAGTTTCATTAGCAAGTCAGACATTCATAGTGATGAGGGTGGTATGCGATAGGAATCAACAGACAGAGAGACAAACAAAGTTCTGTTGATAAAGTCTTCCCTCAGTAAAAAATGCTTGTTTGTCTTTTTGATTGCTCATTTTAAATATAATTGATTTTCCTAGGCAAGGAGAAAAACTGTCATATTAAGCCAACAGTATGTCTTGTACAGAATCTCAAAGATGTTGTCATTTGTGATTTTAGGACAATGATAGATTTATGTTAGATTGAATATGTCATGACAGAGGCAGGAAGATTTGCACAGCTAGGTAGAGGTTAAAAATAATTTTTTAAGATATCCTAGAAGTTTGGATTCTGAACTAGAATTACAAAGAGATTGCGCTAAGGCATTTTACCATCTAATGTCACATTCATGCTCTTCTTTAATCCATTGAGGTGAAATGTATTTGACGATCTAGAACCACATCTTTTTTTCTCTTCATGACAGTATTTGGGCTTGAACTCAAAGCCTAACCACTGTTCCTGAGCACTTTTTGGTCAAGGCTAGAGTTCTACTGCTCCACCTCTATTTTTTTGTTACTTTACTGGAGATAAGAATCCAACAGACTTTTTGTCTAGAGTTGGTTTTCAATTACAATACTCAGATCTCAGCATCCTAACTAAGTAGGATTATAAGTGTAAGCCACTAGCACCCTAGGAGGACAATTCTGTTCATTTCTGCACAATTGTGTTCAAGATTTCAATTAATTTTATTTAAATTATAGAATATTGCAAACAGCTTAAGAAGTATGAAATAATACATTAAAATCTAAATATTATAAGAACTACCTAATATTTGGAAATGAGATCTTTCTTTATAATTTTTTTTGATGATTTTATCCTCTTTCCTTTATGTATGGTATATTCACGTGTAGATCCTTGGGAAGATGGTAGTAAAAGTTCAAAGGGTGGGAGGGATGGTACAGACCCCAAGAGAAAAAAAGGTGAAAAGTTCAGTAGTAGAATTTAGTGGACTCTGAGAAAAGTGAATTATCCAGTTCATGGGTGGAGATGGAAGTGAGAGACTGGAAGAGACAAGGTGACAGAAGAGATTAAACAAAAGGAAATGTGCTCATTACATTACTTGTGTAATTTTAATTCCTCTGTACATCACCTTTTAATAAAAATAAATAATTAAAAATATAAATTAAGTCTTTCCTACATTTCTCCTTAGTTGTATTTCTTTTACTCCCTATTCCAAGATAATAATGAATTCCATTAATTTTAAACTTAGAAAAACTTGAATTTGATATTCAATTCTTCCAATATTTATTATTATTATTATTTTATTTTTTATTTTTTATTTTTTGCCAATCCTTAGACTCAGGGCCTGCGCACTGTCCCTGGCTCTTTTTTACTCAAGGCTAGCACTCTGCCACTTGAGCAACATCACCACTTCTGCCCATTTTCTATATATGTGGTGCTGGGAAATCGAACGCAGGGCTTCATGTATACGATGCAAGTACTCTTGCCACTAGGCCATATAAATCCCCTACTTTTCATGTATGTACTCTTATGTGTGCACTTTTCAATATACATAAATATACACATATGTGTGCACGCATATGTACACATGTAGTTCTATATGTGATATCTCATTCTTTAAATGCTTAAATCTTTATGAATGATACTGCAAATTCCTCTGAGTTTCATCACTAATATCACTAGTTTATTTGTGCTGAATATCTGTTTGTACAAACTGTTTTATTTCTTTTTATTATTCCAAATAATCCTATGGAATTATTATTATCCCAAATTGGACAGCCATTCATTCTTTTCTTGAAGGAAAGTCCCCTTGTATTCAGCTACTTGCTGTTATAAATGAATGTGGGAAAATTCTCATACAGAAATCATGATGCGTCTAGGCATATTTTTGTAACATAGATGAAAATTTATATGTGACATATATGAGGGTAGTTTTTAAATATCTGATGCATATAGGCATATTTTTGTAACATAGATCAAAAAAATATATATATATATATGATGTATATGAGGGTAGTTTTTAAATGTCAGATATATTATATTGCTTGAAAACAAAACTAATATATTTTTTTCTTACACATAGGGGTAATCATAGTTCCATGAGTATAAATCCTATAAAGAAATACATTTAAAATATTATTCCTTGGTTTTAATTATTTTTAGAATTATATTCAATTTTGTATTTTTATCTCATTGAATGAAGGTGGTTATATTTTGAACACGTGTCCCTTATGGATTACCTTTATTCCCTAGTTACCTTATTTCTAAGATCATTATTTACAATATTTTAATTGGTATGTCTCTGTTCAAGTATTTAATGAATTCAAAAGATATTTTAACCTGTATTATTTCTGGACTGATGATTTGTAGGACAAAAATCTCATAATCTACATCAAGAATATGAAAGCATATATTTCTAAAGTCAAATAGCTTTTAATCCTCATTATGATCATCCAAAATATCTTCCATAAAGAATAACAAGTAAATGCTGACATTATTTTCTAAGTATATTTCTAAGAACAGGGTGAAATTTCACTAGGGATCTTGTTTAAATCTCTGCCATAGAAGATAATTTGACAGATGCCACATTTTGGGAAGCATTAATCTTTTCTTTCATATCCCAGAGGGAAAAAAAGCTTTCTGAAAATATTATGACTACCTTCATCCAGAATACTCTACCTTGATTTTTATGCACCCACAGTTAACCCACAGATGATAAATTGTAAAATCCAGAATTAGCTAAATCTAATTTGACAAATATTTAGTGAGCAACTTTTTTGGACGTGATACTCTTCTACAAACTAGTACACCAAAACAAGATAAGGTTGGCTATCTGACACATAAATTATGTAATTTTCAAATGTATTTTTGAACAAAATTGTAAAATTCCGCCTTATGTGGAATTATGGAACACCATACAAAATATTTCTTAGCAGAGAAATGCTATCAATGAAGACAAATACTTTCAGAAATGCTTCTACTCTTGCATCGAAAGTGTTGTAATGTTTGACAAAAAGCAGTGTCAATGATATGGAAAATTATAGATGATTTGATAGCTGTAAACAACACCCACAATCCTGTAAACATTGTTTTGTATTTCTCATACCAGCGTGTACCCATATTTTATTAACATCAACTAGTTGTATGAAGGGGTTTAATTTTGATATGTTCATATGTACCCAAATTATGCCTTGAACAGACTCAGCCCCTTGTCATCCATCCTCCATCCTCCCTCCTCCCTTCCCAAATCAATCTCATCAAGCTTCACTGTTCCATTTTTATCCATAGACATAAATAATTTCTACCATATTTATCCCTTTTTATCCCTGGGTTTTGGAAAAGTGGTTGGAAAACAAGATACTCTGAGTTTAATATTCAATTCAGCCATAAAACTAATAAAACAAACAAACAAACAAACTACAACCTCCCCCCCAAATAAAAGACCCTCTAGAATGTGAGATGCTCACAAGATAAAGTATTGATGAGTGGAAGAGAGGAAAAGAGGAAAATAGAGGAAGTAAAAAGAAAATGAAAGGTCAAAGGAGCTCTGTTTTGTTTCAGTTTGAAAATATCCAGGGCACATATAAAATGTTTGGAGTACAGGAGACATTAACAATAAAAAGAAAGACAGAAGAGCAATTAACTGTGACCTAGTGTCCCCACTGTATTTGAACTACAATTTCCAGTGCAAAGTGTCTTTCAGTCACTAAGGGGAAGAGAAAAACAGCTCTCATTTTATAAATCAGGAAATAACATAGATAGACAAATTTCTTCAACAGAAACACAACGGTCACTAAATATCCAATATTATTCTAAAGTAATCATGTTAAATGCTGATTTCAATGAAAAAAACTCTCATAGAGTTAGCACTAGTTTTTAAAAGATGCATAATTTTCTGTGGTACTTGTACACAATGGAATACTAGATAGCAATTAGAGATGATAAAATTTGGTACTCTGAGGAAAATGGTCAGAGCTTGAACAAATAATGTAGAGTGAAACAAGTCTAGAACAGATCAGAGAAGAACGGCAGAGGAGCAGCAGAGCCCTAGCTGAGCTCCCTCCATCATCGCAGTTTTCCCACCCCAGAGAAACTTTTACTGCTAGATAGACAGCCCAAATAAGTTCTAACAGTACAGGTATTACGACCAGGAAGGAAAAATCAACTTTGCTGGTCTGAAAACATGGATTTGAGCTCCAGGCGGCATCCTGCAACCACACCAGTGCCGGCGACGGCACAGCGCCTGCACACCCCGCGCAACTCAACTGAGACCAGGGAGAAATTCTCCAGACGGCAGCTTACATACAGATCACAGGCTGAGCATTGACGGGCTGAAATCACAGAGACAGCGTGAATACTCCCAGGAAAGACAGTCTCACTCCTGCCCACAGAACAGCTCCTTCCCCAACCCCCAGAGCAAAGCGCCATCATTGACACTCGCAAAGGGTCAGACCAGACTGTAGCTAAAGCCCTCCTGGGGAAAGTGAGGACAAAGCGGCCATCTTTTTTTTTTTTTTTTTTTGCCAGTCCTGGGGCTTGGACTCAGGGCCTGAGCACTGTCCCTGGCTTCTTTTTGCTCAAGGCTAGCACTCTGCCACTTGAGCCACAGCGACACTTCTGGCCATTTTCTGTATATGTGGTGCTGGGGAATTGAACCCAGGGCCTCATGTATAGGAGGCAAGCACTCTTGCCACTAGGCCATATTCCCAGCCCCAAAGCGGCCATCTTTGAGAAGGGCAAGAGGGACCAATCAGTGAGAGCCAGCTCCACCCAGGAGAACACCCCCTGCCCAAGTGGGAGGCTTGTCCTGGGCCTCGGCTCAGCTAGAGGTGCCCGCCCTGCCTGCCGGAATTCCTAAATTGAAAGCAAAAGCAGCGAGCAGCTATTGGTGGCACAGAACAGCCACACGGGAGAACAAACTTCCCAAGATAGATAAATGGTCCCTCTTAGAAGCCCAATTCCCAGCAGGAAACGGAGCTGAATTCCATACCCAGCTCTGCCCAGAAGGCCGACCCACCCAGGAGGGAGGAACCTCCCCCAGGCAAGCAACTCTTAGCCCAGTAAACCAGGCCAGAGGTGCCCCACCCCACTCAGTCCACAGCCTATTCAAAGCCAGGCATTAGAGGCAGTGGCCCTACAGCAGACTGGAGGAGCCACGGTTCCCAAGACTGTTCACGTCCCCATCTACAGTGGACACCCAAGGCCTACCTGCAAGCTGTGTGAACAACAGAACCCCAGGATTTCACTAACAGGGGTGGAGGGTCAGAGCAGATCCACCCCTGCAAACAGAAAGCAAGTCAATCCAGCCAAGGAGCAGAATAAACTGCAGACCATCGCAAGGAAACCAGAGACTATAGAAAGCCCACCCAAACAAGGAAGACTTTTTGTTTGTTTGTTTTGTCTCAAAAGTTTTTTTAGCTTTCATTTTTATTTTTTTCTTATATTTTCATTTCTGAAACAACATTGCTTTGTTTTTGTTTTCCATTTTCACCTGTTGGTTCTATCAAGTTTTTTGTTATTGTTGTTGTTCATTTTTTTTTCTTTTTTCTTTTTCTGTTTTTTTTCTTTCTTTTTTTTAAATATTTTTTCTCTGTTTTGTGCATCTGTCTTCCAGTATTCTTTCTTTATTTCTCTCTATGTACTCCCTTTCTTTAAAAATTACTTTCCTATGAATAACACCTCCACTCTGTACTGTTAGCCCTACATTGTCTATCATATTAACCTTGTTGTTTCTACTGATTCTACTCTCCTCCACATTTCCACATCACTGAAACTAAACCAAAATCATCAACCCCCATACATTTTACTCTAGTTTCTTTACTACCTCTAACTTACCCTCCTGATGTACTTCTAGGTCCTCCAGATCCCATTGACTACTGGTCATTGGATAGAGGGTATCCCTGCTTAATCCGAGTGAAACAAGGGGGTTCATAGAGAAAGCCAGTCCAAAAGGAACTTAATATAAGAACAAGAATTGCTCATAGGGTTGTAACAGTAAATAAGGAACTACTGAATACAGGGCTCAGGATTGGTTGTTATATTGAAATTGTATTCTTTAGGAACACCAAATCTAATTTTATACACAGGTATAAAACATATTTGTATATAATTGTGAACTTCTAAGATTTACACAACAGTGCTTGGTAAGGTCTGCTTTGGGACATAAACGGTGCTCACAGGTGCTTGTTGATTGGCATTCCCAATCCAAATGGGCAGAAGAAACACAAGAAAGATGGCAAACAATGAATTCTTATCTCCCACTCAAAACAAGCAGGAAGCAGAGCAGTCAATCAAAGACATAGAAGAGAACCCCAAAATGCTCTACAAAGTCTACTGATAAACATGATAAATGAAAACTTTGAATGTCTTCAGTCAATTATTCTAGAGCGTGTGGCAGCAAAGCAAAAATTAATGGAGAATTTCATGGCCTCCACAAATAGAAAGATAAATGAACTTCAAGAGTCAAATGACAAGATAGCTACCCAGCTAAAAGATTTGAGAGACAACACTCAAAACCAAATTAATGAAGTTAATGAAGTAAAGAAGTCCATACAGGACCTAAGAGATGACATGGAAATCATCAGGAAAGACCAGTCAGAAGGAAAAGAGATTTGAAATCCATTAACTAGTCTACAGTCCTGACTAACTGAACAGAGGATCAAATCTCAGGAGGTGAAGATTCCTTAGATTCTATGGAGAAAGATAAAAAATCAATACAAATCCAGTCCAATCAACAAAACAAATCGCTACAGGAGATTCAAGACACGATCAGGAAGCCCAATTTAAGGATAATAGGTATTGAGGAAAACTTGGAGAAATAGGTTAATGGTATAGGCAACCTATTTAACAGAATATTAGCTGAGAACTTCCCAAATATCCAGAAGGAAAGGCCTATACAGAAACAAGAAGCATTTAGAACCCCAAACTGACCAGACCAGAATAGGACATCCCACCGACACATTGTGATCAAAACAGGATCAGTAGAGTACAAGGAAAGAATCCTTAAAGCTGTTAGGGAGAAGAAAACAATCACATATAAAGGAAAAACAATCAGAATTACCGCAGACGTCTCACCAGAGACCATGAAAGCAAGGAGAGCCTGGAATGAGGTATGCCAAACCCTAAATAAAAATAACTAACAACCAGGAATAGTGTACCCAGCTAAACTCTCATACATAGCTGAAGGTCAAATAAAAGTCTTCCACAGTAAGGAAAAACTGATACAATGTAGCTCCACCAAACCAGCTTTACAAAAAATACTCAAAGATGTACTATACAGAGAAAATAATCAAGATCCCAATGCAGACAGAGAAATGAACCCTAAATAGTAAACCGGAATAACAGATCAACAAATGGGAAGACTCAGCCTTTAACAAGATAGGGATAATGAAAGGAACAAATGATCAGCTCTCAATCCTAATTCTCAACATTAATGGACTTAATTCTCCAATCAAATGACATAGGCTCATAAGTTGGATCAAAAATCAAGATCCATCTTTCTGCTACCTCCAAGAGACTCATCTATCCAGCAAAAGTAAACGTCTTCTAAAAGTGAAAGGTTGGAATCAAATCTATCAAGCAAATGGCCCCCATAAGAAGGCTGTAGTTGCAATCCTAGTATCAGACAAAATTGACTTCAAATTAAAAAAGGTAAGAAGAGACAAAGAAGGTTACTACATACTAATAAAGGGATCTCTCCTACAGGAATATCTAACCATCCTAAATATCTACACACCAAATTCAGGAGCACCCAACTTCATCAAACAAACACTACTGTCTCTAAAATCACTCATAGACTCAAACACATTGATAGTTGAGGACTTTAACACTCCACTGTCACCTCTGGACAGATCAACACGCCAAAAACTGAACAAAGAAACCACAGATATAAACAATTGCATAGACCAACTAGACTTAATCGACATCTACAGAATATTCCACCCTGCAACAACAGAATACACATTCTACTCAGCAGCCCATGGAACATTCTCCAAAATAGATCCCATCTTAGGGCACAAAGAAAATCTGTACAAATTCAGAAGTATCAAAACCATTCCCTGCATTCTCTCAGACGACAATGGAATAAAATTAGAGCTCAACTCAAACAGCCACCACAGAAAATCCTACAGTTCATGGAGACTAAATAACACACTGCTGAACCATCAGTGGATCATTGAAGAAATTAAAATGGAAATTTAAATGTTTATTGTACTTAACCAAGATGAGGACACAAAGTACCAGCTCCTTTGGGACACAGCAAAGGCAGTACGCAGAGGAAAATTTATATCTCTGAATGCATACACCAACAAAATGGAGAAAGAGCAACTCAATAATTTAAAGAAGCACCTTAATTTCCTTGAAAGAGAACAACAAGCCAAACCCCAAGTCAATAGACGGAAGCAAATAATTAAAATAAAATCAGAATTAAATCAATTAGAGACAAAAAACAAACAAACCATGGAATGAATCAACAAAACTAAGAGTTGGTTCTTTGAAAAAATCAACAAGATAGACAGACCCCTAGCAATGCTGACAAAATCCAAGGCAGCACACTCAAATAAATAAGAGATGAAACAGGTAACATCACCACAGAAACAACCAAAATTCAGATTATAATAAGAGACTATGTTGCAAACCTTTATGCCAACAAATTCGAGAACTTGGAAGAAATGGATGATTTCCTAGAAAAAATACATATCCCCAAACTCAACCATGAATACTTAAACCTTAAGACTTAAACAGACCCATATCCAGTATTGAAATAGAAAAGGCTATAAGTGATCTCCCAGCCAAGAAAAGCCCAGGTCCAGACGGATTTATAGCATAATTCTACAAGGTCTTCAAAACAGAACTCACACCAGTATTTCTCAAATTCTTCAATGAAATTGAAAGTGAACATTCACTACCAGACACATTCTGTGTAGCCAGTATAACCCTCATCTCCTAACCAGGCAGGGACTCATCACAGAAAGAAGACTATAGATCGATTTCCCTGATGAATATAGATGCAAAAATTCTCAACAAAGTTATGGCCAATCGACTTCAAAAGGTCATCAAAAACATCATACATCACGATCAAAGTGGATTCATCCCAGGGATGCAAAGTTGGTTCAATATACACAAGTCAATTAATGTAATCCACCACATCAACCGGAGCAAGGTAAAGAACCACATGGTTATATCACAGGATGCGGAGAAAGCATTTGATAAAATCCAGCACCCATTTATGCTAAAAGCTCTGGAAAAACTGGGATTCCAGGAAACATTCCTGAATATAATCAAGGCAGTTTATGACAAACCAACAGCAAGCATAACTCTAAATGGGGAAAAACTAAAGCCATTCCCTTTAAAATCAGGAACAAGCCAGGGATGTCCACTCTCTCCCCTGCTTTTCAACATAGTACTAGAATTCCCAGCCAGAGCAATTAGGCAAGAAGAAAATATAAAGGGGATCCAAATAGGAAAAGATGAAGTTAAACTTTCTCTCTTCGCAGATGACATGATCCTATACCTAAAGAATCCCATAGACTCTACCCCCAAGCTACTAGAGCTGATCCAAAACTTTGTCAAAGTTGCAGGATATAAAATAAACCCTCAAAAATCAACAGCATTTCTCTCTGCCAACGACCTGAAAACCAAGGCTGAAATCAGGAAAGCAACTCCTTTGCAACAGCCTCAAAAAACATAAAATATCTAGGAATAGCCTTAACCAAAGAAGTGAAAGACCTCTATGATGAGAACTTTAAAAACATGAAAAATGAAATTAAGGCAGAACTAAGGAATGGAAAAACCTCCCATGCTCCTAGACTGGGAGGATTAATATAATCAAAATGACAATATTGCCAAAGGTGATCTACAAATTCAATGCAATATCCATTAATATCCCAACACCATTTTTTAATGAAATAGAGGAAGCAATCCTGAAATTCATATGGAGCAATAAAAGACCTGGAATAACAAAAAACAAACCTTAGTAGAAAGAATAGTGCTGGAGGAATTTCAATACCAAAATTCAAGCTGTATTACCAAGCTATAGTAATAAAAAAACAGCTTGGTATTGGCACCAGAACAGCCCTGAAGACCAATGGAACAGAATTGAAGACCCAGAAATGAACCCACAGAACTACGCCTACTTAATCTTTGATAAAGGAGCTAAAACTATAGTCTGGAAGAATGATAGCCTCTTTAACAAATGATGCTGGCAAAACTGGTTCAACACATGCAACAAACTAAAATTAGATCCTTATATATCACCCTGCACCAAAATCAATTCCAAATGGATCAAAGATCTTGAAATCAAAACAGACACCCTGAAAACAATAAAGGAAGGTGTAGGAGAAACACTTGGGCTACTTGGCACTTGATGGAACTTCTTCAACAAAGACCCAGAAAGGCTACAAATTAAAGAAAGGTTGGAAAAATGGGACTACATCAAACTACAGAGCTTCTGCAGGGCAAAGGACATAGCTTGCAAGATAAACAGAAATTCCACAGATTGGGACACGATCTTTACCGGCCATTCAACAGACAAAGGCCTCATATCTAAAATATATGCAGAACTAAAAAAATTACCTTCATCCAAAACAAAACTACAAAGAACCAATAGCCCCCTCATCACGTGGGCTAGAAACTTAAAAAGAGACTTCTCTGATGAGGAAATGAGAATGGCCAAGAGACATATGAAAAAGTGCTCTACATCACTGGCCATAAAAGAAATGCAAATCAAAACTACATTGAGATTCCATCTCACCCCAGTAAGAATGTCTTATATCAAGAAAACTAACAATGACAACTGTTGGAGAGGATGTGGCCAAAAGGGAACCCTACTTCATTGTTGGTGGGAATGTAAATGGGTTCAGCCACTCTGGCAAGCGGTATGGAGATTCCTCAGAAGGCTAAAAATAGAACTCCCCTATGACCCAGCAGCCCCACTTTTGGGTATCTATCCAAAAGACCACAAACATAATCACACTAAAGCCACCTGCACAACAATGTTCATCGCAGCACAGTTTGTCAATGCTAGAGTCTGGAACCAACCCAGGTACCCCTCAGTAGATGAGTGGATCAGGAAAATGTGGTACATATACACAATGGAATTTTATGTCTCTATCAGAAAGAATGACATTGCCCCATTTGTAAGGAAATGGAAGGACTTGGAAAAAATTATACTAAGTGAAGTGAGCCAGACCCAAAGAAACATGGACTCTATGGTCTCCCTTATAGGGAATAATTAGCACCGGTTTAGGCAAGTCACAGCAAAGGATCACAGGAGACCAATAGCTATACTCTTATGAACACATAAGATAATGCTAAGTGAAATGAACTCCATGTTATGGAAACGATTGTTATATCACAGTTGTAAATACTTTCAACGTGCCATATGTAACTGTAGCCTCTATTATTGATATGATATTCCTGTATCACCTCCTGTGGTTGTAACTACACTATCTCCGTATCTTCTCTGAGTATATTGGAAACTGTGTGTACTGGTATTAGAACCAGGAAATTGGAATGGAATACCAAAATCGAGAGACACAGGGTAAAAAAGACAAACAACTACAAAAGCAATACTTACAAACTATTTGGTGAAAATGAACTGAATAACTGAACAACTTATGGGGGGAGGGGGAAGGGAAAGAGGGAGGTGGAGGGGCGAATGAGGGATGAGGTAACAAACAGTACAAGAAATGTATCCAATGCCTTAAAATATATATATATATATATACATATATATAAAGAGAGAAAAAGAGGCCCTGAGAAATGTGAAAATATATACATCATAGCTTAATTTTCTCAAAACTTTTATGAGTCTGTACAATTGGTAATCATTCATTGTAATGCTTTTTTCTACTTGTATGAAATGGAAATATATACATGATAGTCATGCATTTGTGTAAAAAAAAAAAAAAAACAAGCCTAGAACACAGAGAACAAAGGCACATGGTCTTCTTGATATATGACTGTTGTGTGTGTGGGGGCACAGTAGAGACCAGGTGTGCAAAATAACAAACTTTTTTTCAAATGGTATTTACACATGTTTGGGTCAGCGACTTTACATTACGGCTCTAAAACCAAACAACTACTAAACAAGCATAAAAAGGTCTAGGATAGACTTATCAGAGGATCATAATAGCTCAACAACTATGTACACATGATTATATTAGATGAGGATAAGCAAAAAAACGCTAAGAGAAGAAGGACACAGGAGGATTCTATTGTTGTCATTACATTTAATGTTCAAGGTGAATTTCCTTTGGCATACCCCACGTGGTTACTGTATATGATTTTGGTACACTGGATATTGTATATATGCTTACCTGAACTAGGGAAGGGAAAGAAAAATAAGAGAGGATGTAACAAATATGACAAGAAATGTACTCAGTACCTTATTATGTAACTGTACCCCCGTAACACCACCTTGTCAATAAAATTTAATAAATAAATAAAAAAAGATGCGCAATTTTCCAAGTCAAAGAAATTCTGAGAGGAAAAAAACATTCTCTTTAAGCATTAGTTGAGGATACTCTTCAAGTCAAAATACAACTATGATATTCAATGCATATCCTAGTCAAACTAAGAAAATTGAGGGATGAACAGAGTAGGGAGTAGTAGATAAAAGGGGGGGGACATTGATCAAGATACATTGTACTCATAAACTGACAACTCTTTCATTCAACTACTTAAAGATAATAAAAACATCATACTACGTAGCTAATAACTTATACAACACATAGTGTACATTGCATTAGTCTAGAACCATGCAAGCAGCAAACCCTAAACAGTAGAGAACAGCTTGAGGGCTAGGAGCCAGTAAGAACAGGATCCTTATGCTGATGCCATTGAAAGAGTACTTGGAAGGTAGGCTGCCAGACGCTTATGCCTATAATCCTAGCTACTTAAGAGGATGAGATCTAAGGTCCAAAGCCAGCCAGGGCAGGAAAATCAATGAGATTCATATCTCCAATTAATCACCAGAAAATTGAAAGTGGAGCTATGACTCAAAGTGGTAGAGAACTAGCCTTGAGCACAAAATCTCAGGGACAACTCCTAGGTGATGAGTTCAAGCCCCATGGAGCAACAACAACAAGAACAAATGAGCAGGGACCCTGAACGTAAAGGAATGCCTCTAAAACTAGCTTTTTTTTAAATATATGGTTTCTCTTTTTTTTCTCCTCAAATTTTTATTATCAAACTGATGTACAGAGAGTTTACAGTTTCATACGTTAGGCATTGGATACATTTCTTGTACTGTTTGTTACCTTGTCCCTCATACCCCCTTCCCTCCCCCCTTTCCCTCCCCCCCCCCCCCCCCGGAGGTGTTCAGTTCACTTACACCAAACAGTTTTGCAAGTATTGCTTTTGTAGTTGTTTCTCTTTTTTACCCTGTGTCTCTCAAATTTGGTATTCCCTTTGAATTACCTACTTCCAATACCAGTAAACACGGTTTCCAATATACTCAGATAAGATGACAGAGATAGTGTAGGTACAACCACAAGAAGGTGATACAAGAACATCATCAATAATAGAAGCTACAGATTCAATTTGTAAGGAAATGGAAGGACTTGGAAAAAGTTATACTAAGTGAAGTGAGCCAGACCCAAAGAAACATGGACTCTATGGCCTCCCTTATTGGGAATAATTAGTACAGGTTTAGGCAAGTCATAGCAGAGCATCACAAGGCCCAATAGCTATACCATTTTGACCACATAAGATGATGCTAAGTGAAATGAACTCCATGTTATGGAAACAATTGTTATATCACAGTTGTAACTACTTTTAAAACTAGCTTTTATTGGCACTATGAACATAATGATAAGCAAGATAATTGAAATACAAGATTCTTTTAATTGTGAAATAATTTGCTATTATTGGAACAGTGTTATTAAAGTACTAAAATTTATACTAATTGTCTTCAAATGGGCAAGGAATTTCTTAGTTTGTTGTATTTATTGGTATGTCTTAAATGAATGGATGCTCGCTGCTTGGGAGGCTAACATTGGAGGGCTCTAAGTTTGGCAGGTATTTCATTAGACCTGTTATTAATTTGCAGCTGACATCCTAAACTATAGGGGAAATTGGAAGTGGGAGAATCTCATTCCTAAACAATATCAGGTAGAAAAACAATCATTAAGATCTCATCTAAATGGAAGCATGTAAATAATATTCTGGGATCCATGAAAGTCAATAAACTGGGATGGGAAGGAGTGGCTAGGCAGGAAGAAAACTTTTATCTCAAAAGTAACCAGTGGAAAATGGGGCTGAAGTTCTGGTTCAGTGAGAGTGCCAATGTAACAAGCACCAGGCCCTGGCCCTTAGTTCAAATCCCGAGGACCACCAAAAGAATAAAAATCCCTAAATTACACAAACAATATCAGATATATTATAAATAACTGGCAATTGTTACACATTGCTGTGTTACTCAAATAACATGATTTGCAAATTATTGTACTGTGAATCAAATCACCTTATCCTATTTTTTTTCTTTTTTGTTCTATTCTAGTTATATGTTGTTCAAATTAAAGATTAAGACAAATCAAGAAATGTTACTGGATTTAAAACCACAAATTTGCCAAGTATGTTCCCATTACCAATACTGGGAAAGGTTGAGAACATTTCAAGAAAGCTATACAACACTTGTCTGAAATATAAATAAAAGTTTTAATGAAACATGAACTGTAAGCTGTGATGTTGGACTTGAGAATCTAGGCCCTACTTCTCATTTGTCCTGAAGGATAAAGATAACAGAGGTAAAAGAAAAATGGATGTATTACAAGCAAGAATCCAGACATCTTTATCTACTTAATAAGGATTTAGAAAAAGAGATAAAATATATGGGAACTATAAAATAACCAAAATGTTCACCAATGGATACATAATAGTTTTCTAAGTAAAAAATATATATGGGTATATGTATACATATATGTATAGGTATACATACGTATGTATACCTATACATGTATATATGTATACATATATCCATATATATGGAGAAAATAAGTAAAAAAAAAAACTTTTTACTTTTATTCCTTATTGTCAAAGTGTAGTACAGAGGGGTTAGTTTCATATGTAAGGCAGTGAGTATATTTCTCTTTTTTCTCTTTATTTTTTTTTTTGCCAGTCCTGGGGCTTGAACTCAGGGACTGAGCACTGTCTCTGGCTCCTTTCTTCTCAAGACTAGCACTCTGCTACTTGAGCCACAGTGCTACTTCTGGCCTTTTCTATATATGTGGTGATGAGGATTTGAACCCAGGACTTCATGTATATGAGGCAAGTACTCTTGCCACTAGGCCATATTTCCAGCCCCAGTGAGTACATTTCTTATCCAACTTATTATGTCTTCCCTCATTTTTCCCCTGCCACCCCTGTCTCCCACCCCTTCTGCACTCCCCCATGAGTTGTACGGTTGGTTTATACAAAATGGTTTTGTAAGTATTGCTTTTGGAATGGTTTGTGTTTTTAGCCTTTGTCTCTCGATTTTGTTATTCTCTTTTCCTTCGTAGTTCCAATGCAAGTATACACAGTATCTGGGGTACTAAGATCAGTTACAGTAATAGCAGGAGTAAAAACACAGGAAGGGAATACAGGTGAAACAAAAAAGGTACAGTTTCACATGGCATGATTAGATTAACTACAACAATTATATATCACTTATTTCCATAACATGATGATCATTTTGCTTAGCATTATCTTATGTGTTCACACTGGCATAGCTATTGAGCTATTGTGATCTTCTGCCATGTCTATCCTAGAGATGTACTAATTATCCCAAGGGAAACCATACCGTCCATGTTTCTTTGGGTCTGGCTCACTTCAACTAGTATGGTTGTTTGATTTTTTTCCCAAGTCCTTCCATTTTCTTATGAATGAGGCAGTTTTGTTCTTTCTGGTAGAGAGATAGAATTCCATTGTGTATATGTACCACATTTTCCTGATCCACTCAGCTACTTAGGAGCATCTGGGTTGGTTCCATATTTTAGCAATGACAAATTGTACTGCAATGAACATAGTTGTGCTGGTGGCTTTAGTGTGATCTTGCTTGTAGTCTTTTGGGTAGATGCCCAAAGATGGGGCTGCTGGCTCATAGGGGAGCTCTATGTTTAGCCATCTGAGGAACCTCCATACCACTTTCCAGAGTGGTTTAACAAGTTTGCATTCCCACCAACAATGTAATAGGGTATGCTTCTGGCCACATATCCTTCAGCATTTGTTATTATTACTTTTCTTGATAATGGACATTTTTACTGGGATGAGGTGGAATCACAGTGTTGTCCAAAACAATGGCAAAGTAGCAGGATATAAAATAAATCCTCAAAAACCAATGGCTTTTATAAATGCCAACAACTCAAAAAGCAAGGCTGAAATCAGGAAAGCAACTGTTTGCAATAGCCTCAAAAAACATAAAATACTTTGGAATAACCTTAACCAAAGAAGTGTAAGATCTCTATGATGAAATTTTTTAATTTAATTTTTTATTTTTGCCATTCCTGGGTTTGGACTCAGTGCCTGAGCACCATCTCTGGCTTCTTTTTGCTCAAGGCTAGCACTCTGCCACTTGAGCCACAGCTCCATTTCTGGCCATTTCCTATATATGTGGTGCCTGGGAATTGAACCCAGGGCTTCATGTATACGAGGCGAGCACTCTTGCCACTAGGTCATATTCCCAGCCCATCTATGATGAAAATTTTAAAAACCTGAAAAAGGAAATTAAGGCAGAACTAAGGAAATAGAAAAACCTCCACGCTTCTGTATTGGGAGGATTAACATTGTGAAAATGGCAATATTGCCAAAGGCTATCTACAAATTCAATGCAATACCCATCAATATCCCAACACCATTCTTTAATGAAATAGAGGAAGCAATCCAGAAATTCATATGGAGCAATAAAAGACTTGGAATAACAAAAAACAAACCTTGTAGAAAGAACAGTGCTGGAGGAATTTCAATACCAAAATTCAAGCTGTATTACCAAGCTATAGTAATAAAAACAGCTTGGTACTTTCATAAGAACAGGCCTAACAGGCCTAAGGACCAATGGAACAGAAGTGAAGATGCAGAAATGAACCCACAGAACTATGCCTACTTAATCTTTTATAGAGGAGTTAAAAAAAATAGGATGGAAGAAAGACAGCCTCTTCTACAAATGATGCTGGGAAAACTGCATCCACACCTGCAACAAACTAAAACTAGACCCTGCACCAAAATCAATTCCAAATAGATCAAAGACCTCAAAGTAAAATTATATACCCTGAAAACACTACAAAACAAAATAGGAGAAACACTGGGCTCCTTGGCACAAGATGAAACTTCCTTAATAAAGTCCCAGAAATGCAACAAATCAAAGAAAGATTGGCCAGATGGGACTGCATCAAACTGCAGAGCTTCTCCAGGGCAAAGGACATAGCTTGAAAGATAAACAGAAAGCCCACAGATTGGGAGAAGATCTTTACTGGCCATACAAAGGACAAAGGCCTCATATCTAAAATATACATAGAACTAAAAAAAAATTAAATTCCTCTAAAACAAATCCTCAAAGAACCAACTACCTCCTCAACAAATGGGCTAAAGACCTAAAAAGAGACTTCCTTGAACAGGAAATGAGAATGGCCAAGAGACACATGAACAAGTGTTCTAGATCACTGGCCGTAAAGGAGAAAACTCTTATCTCTTATTGTTTAGAAAATAAAGCAGATCACCTTGAAAGGAAAAAGTCACTAACCACACTCTTAATGGCAACACCTGACATAGAATGTACAGAAGCAACAGCTTCAACTTCTTCTAGAATGTTTCCTTTCATATCAAAGAAAGAAAGGAAAATACTTCCCATATGTGACAAGGGATGGGATCTTAATCACTTATAATTCATGGATAATACAAGGTAAATTTGAGTGACATTTTTAGAGGGGATTTGTATAAATATGCTTTATTTTCAAAGGCTGTAGTGAATAAACACTTGCACAACAAACCAAGGATATATGTGTGTGACAGTATTCTGAAATATATGTGGACATACTAGCATTTATTTTGTAGTAAGTATCTTAAAGATCATTTCACACACAATATAGTACAGTCAATCTATTGATTTATAAGAAAAATATGAATATATTCAATTTCCATCAAATTAAATGTATTGCAAAACATGTTTATTATAATCCACATTTTGAAAAAGCCTGTTATTTTTCATTTTTGTTATGTAGATAGATCATACTTGATAAACCAATTGCTTAACTAAGATTAAATACGTTAAGTTTGTGATATGCATTATTTCCATACTCATTTTTATTATTTTATACCTTCTACTACTATTAATCTGAAAGGAAAAGAAAATAAATTAATTAGTAAATAATTCTTATCTATTTATACGTAGAATGTGAAAATATATATATATATTTTTTTTGTTTGTTTGTTTGTTTTTGTTGCCAGTCCTGGGGCGTGGACTCAGGGCCTGAGCACAGTCCCTGGCTTCTTTTTGCTCAAGGCTAGCACTCTACCTCTTCAGCCACAGAGCCACTTCCAGCTTTTTTTTTTTTTTCTATATATGTGGTGCTGAGGAATCGAACCCAGGGCTTCATGTATAGGAGGCGAGCACTTTACCACTAGGCCATATTCCCAGCCCATGAAAAATATATTTCAAAATATGGAACAATAAATTAGTTTTTTATATTGAAATTAAAGTTTTCTTCGCCATATATTCTACTTATTTTACTACATAGAAAATAAATTTGCTGTGTAATGTAATAGAATATGGCAATTTAAAATTTTTTATAACATAAAATTTGAGGTTCTCTTTTGCAGATAACAAGTAAGGATAAGGAAATGCAAAAATTAAAATGAATTTTTTAATAAATAGAAACATGGACAGCTTACTGAATTCAGGGTTATGCTTCTGAGATACTGCAGATTCTCTAAGTCAGAGAGTTGTATTTCTACCCTTGCAGAGTCACCCCAATCTAGTAGATATGTTCATGGCTATAGTGATCAGGTCTCGAACTTTGTCCCTGAGGGTAGTTACTAGCAGCTAGCTGCCTTTTCTTCCAAATAACAGACAAGTCAATCCAAACTGACAAGTTGTCTTCATCTGCTCAGCAGCTGATGTTGAGTCTTTACTGATAAGGAAAGCTAAAAGCTCATCTTCTTTTTATTTACTGGTCTTTGTTCTAAGTTTTATAATAAGATGGATGTAGAGAATCATTAGATATATGAAGTTATATAGAAGGAGTTAAAGCATTGACAGACAGTGGAACAGTGGTTAAAAGTGTATCTCTAGGTATTAGAAAACAGTGATTTAAAAAAATGAATAAGCTTTGTCTAGGTAAAACTTATTTTTTGAGAAATTATATTTATCTATTCCTCCCAACTTTTACTCTGACATATAACAAACCCACAGTAAAGCTTAAATGGTTCACAATAAAATGATTCACCTTCTTCTCAGTATTATAACTGATGTGAGTTTTCATTTATCAACCTATTGAGTAATGCAATTGATTGAAGTCTACATATATCTACCTACACACTTCAATATGTGCAATTAACTGAAATTTATGATTTTATACTGCTTGGTCCTTTCCCTTATAATTTGAAATCCCTATTTTAACAGTTGATTACCTCCAAAAATTGTTATGCAGCTTTGAAATTTAGAGATTAAAGTAAATAAATGTTTACCTTATAATTTTTCAGCCAATCAACTGAAGGGGCTATTTCAGGGAACTCTCAGTGGCAGATCAATTCTTGTCTTGTAATTGCTGTAGAAAAAAATCCCCCCCAAAGAAGAAGAAATCAGAAGGTGTCTTTCTCATTAATAATCCCCAAAACTTAAAAATGTCTGTTCTTATATTTTATAACGTTGTTACCATGTATTACTCTATTGTTGAGGCTGGTGACATTTCTGTTTTACTGATTGTGGTTTATTAAATTTGTGTCAAATTAGTCTATTTCAATGAGTAGTACACCTTATTAATACTGAACATTAATTTGTATTTAGAAACTATTAAAAGTCTAGAATAAGGTTAATAAAGCATACCAAAATGCAAAATGATCATTTGTGTTATCATGAAAGATATTATTTGCTAGATTGTGCATACTTCTTCAGGGGAAATATGATAGAGTGCCTCATTACAGACTTTTAAACCACAGAATTGTTGTTGGTAAACTAGGCTGCAGGATATTTTAGTGGGCTTTTTCTGGCCTTAGTTCCTTCGGAAATATTTAGTGTAATAAGGCTAAGGATGGTTCAGTGAATCAACCCAAAGATGAACTCTTCTAAGCTCCGAGTGTAAATCTGGAAACTATAGAAATTATTTGGATTCCAATTTTCCAAAACTATCCCAGCACAGAAAGTATTTTTGGACCCAATGTATTGCTTCTTATGACATAATACATCCAACTAATTCAAATTAGTACTTTAGATGTTTATAATTTAATGTGGAAAACCCTGTGATTTTAAATACAAAAGATGATCAATCATAGAAGAATTTCCTTTATACATGAAAATACTCTTACTTTTGAACAGATGTGGTTCATACTGCATCCCATACATCCATAGACTTATGCTCATGCCTGTGAGAAGGAAACAAGAAAAGTTCAGGAGAGAATCACTCCAAACCACCCAAAAAGTTTTCTACAAGAGCTAAATTGTGGGGTCACAATTTATTAAAAATGTCTAGATTAAAACATATATTGATTGAGAAAATATTTACCTTATTTTCCCAAGACATTTCTTTGCAAACATATATTAAGTTTTGCTGTATAATTTCTCAAAGCATTGCTATTTTCTATTTCTTTCTTTTTTATGTTTGTGTATCAGTACTGGGGCTTGAACATAGGGCCTTAGTGCTGTTCCTCAGCACTTTAATTCAATCCTGGAACACTTCAAATTGAGCCACAACTCTAATTTGAACTTTTGCTGGTTAACTGGAGATAAGTAACACACTTTCTGCTTTGATTAGCTTTGAATTAAAATCCTTAGATTATAGTCTCCTAAGAAGCCAGTATGACAGGTATGACTCACTGGCACATTGCTTATGACCTCTTATTTTCTGTCATTTTTTTTTTTTTTTGCCAGTCCTGAGGCTTGAACTTAGGGACTGAGCACTGTGCCTGGCTTCATTTTGCTCCAGGTCAGCACTCTGCCACTTGAGCCACAGGGCTACTTCAGGCATTTTCTTTTTATGTGGTAATGAGGAATCAAACCCAGGGCTTCATGCATGCTAGGCAAGCACTCTACCGCTAAGCTACATTCCTAGCCCCATAACTTCTATTTTCATATCAAAATTTTCTACCCTACTAGACTCTTTAAATATTAAGCCAGTGGGTTTCTCTTGCTTTTCATTTAACCTTTTTATAGGTGGCTCTTTATCTTGTGTTCCTCTGCTTAAAGTTATCCCTCATCAAAGCTTTCCTTAATTATTTTAACAAATTACTAAATTTCTTTCTCTATGCTTGCTCTTGTTTTTCTTTAAAGCATTTTATATAAAGCTCATCATGTTATTTCTATATAATCACTTGATTGTAATCCTCTAGTGCATGAAGCATCTGTTTTCTTTAGTACAAACTAACACATAACAGACACTACAAATTTGTTGAACAAATGAATGAAGACACTTCCTGCCAAAGAGTATTTTGAATATCATCATCAATGTCAAAATCAGCATGAGATAACACTGGTGCTGTAAAAATGATACATAGCATAGGATGTCCACACATATAGAGGAGAGGCGCATGCTAGTTAGGAAAGCAGGATTCTGCAACATCATCCAGTCATGACGTCATTGCCAGTTGTGTAAAACATACCTCAAGAACACATGCTTTTGATTTGAGAATAGAGCCAGTGCTCAAGAAAGATTCCATGAGCTAGAACAAAGATTAAAATATAATATAAAACACCTTAAGATTGAGTAAGATAGGACCTGAAGATATGATTGCACACAGAAGATGGGTGAAAGTGAGCAATAAGTAGTCTTTGGTCTAAAGAGCAAAAGTGACAGAGGAACTTGAACCTAAAATTGATTTAGTATTTGCTTCTCCACTTTTAATTCATTGTGTGTAGCCATCATCAGAAAATATTTCATTAGACTGCAAAATTTGTTTCATATATTACGTTCTCTGATCTATTTATTTTATTCATTCATTCAGAAAAAATTATTAAATATATAAGTTATTATCATACATATTTACTGGCCAAAATGAATTGTTAATAATTTCTCTTTCTCTCTCTATATATATAGCTACACACATGGATAACTATTTTATGTGAAATTATTTCTGAATTAAAACTGAGTATTATAACTTGATAAAATATTTGTAACAACCTTAGTTTTAATATTTCATGGTTTTTAGTTATGGAAACCCTTTATAGCCCATTTATGATGTTAATAGTCTCTCAGATAATAAGTTACTATAACAACATAATCCTTTAAGAATATTTTTGCAATTTTCTGGTGGGTTTGAACGATTTGCAAATGCTATTGTGATCCATATTATTGCTAAACTGAAGTCTCAGTGATAATCAAGTAAACCATTTTTACATTGAACATGTGGAAATAACTCTAGTTTTAATGTGGTAAAGGGAAGAACACAATCATTACTTTCTGATTATAGATAGATGATGGAAGATAGATAGGTAGATAGAAAGAAAGAAAGAAAGAAAGAAAGAAAGAAAGAAAGAAAGAAAGAAAGAGATAGATAGATAGAAAACCAATTCAGCAAATATTCAGGTAATATAAACATAGGAGTCTTCCATAAATTTGAAGTACTTAACAAGTACATATACTAACTGGAATTAAATAATAAGCTTGTAAGATGTTTAACAGCCCAAGTTTGTTGTCAGACTGCAAATATTTTGTATGTAAGTACATTTTTTATATGTGTAAATTTAAAACCATATATGTTAACTAGATTTATTTCTATGTGAACTATGTTTATACATACATGCACATATGATTTAAAATTCAAGAACTATTAGAAATATAAATGGATAGTAGAAGCTTAGTGGATTAGAAAGTCTTATGACAATATCCCTAAATGTTTTGTGCTCTCTGGTGGACAAATTCTCATGAAGACACAGACAGTTGCAGTGGAAAAGGCCAAGAAATGGACTGAAAGAATTACTCAGCTATGAAAGCCCAGTATTACAGACTGAAGCCAAACTTATAACTATGAACTTTAACAATAATAATAATAACTATCATGAGAGCCTGCTCTGACATTGAAAGGACAGCCATGAGGAAATTTCTGGTCCACTACACTAATTATGTTGCTTTCTGTAAATTATCTGTATAATTGTAGCAAGTTGTCAGCATTAACTGCAAATAGAATTGGAAGAGAACAACCTTTGACACTGAAGTAAAAAAGAAATGCTAAAATGCAAGAAATATTAACCTTCTTGCAAAGAAACTCACACACATACAACAACATTGGCTAATTTCATCTATAAATGTGACATTTGGAAGGTATCATTTTTTCTATGTATCTCATTTGGTAAATCTCTGAACTTTCTTAGATTGTTTTTCCTTGAGTAGATTTCTGGTTTTCTATCTAAGCCCTTTCAAGTTATGAAGGTAAAGATACATGAAAATATATATTATAATACATGGGTTGAAAAGTCATTAAAGAATCTGAGAGGGCTAGGAATATGGCCTAGTGGCAACAGTGCCTTGCCTCCTACACATGAAGCTCTCCGTTCGATTCCCCAGCACCACATATATGGAAAACGGCTAGAAGGGGCGCTGTGGCTCAGGTGGCAGAGTGCTAGCCTTGAGCGGGAAGAAGCCAGGGATGGTGCTCAGGCCCTGAGTCCAAGGCCCAGGATTGGCAAAAAAAAAAAAAAAAGAATCTGAAACAAGGATTACTTAAGGTGACCAATTATCAGAACATATATATAATTTAGATCATTTGTATTTTAAGTATTAATCCAATGTCATTATTTGATCATTTGAGGTAGGATAAAATGATAATCTTTAGAAATCTTCCAAGAACACTTTGGGCATTATAGTAGTTAAAGTTAAATTGCAGTAAGGAAGTAGATGTGTTCCCCGACAGTGAGCCTTTGGGGAACACAGGATTTTATGACTTGGTTTTTAATGACGCTTATGATTTCTGAGGGGAGTCATAATTTTTTAATCATTTAGTAAAAGCCAACTTTGCTAGTCTAGGTCCTTGACAGTGCATTTAATGGCTTCCTTGATAGTTTTGGGCACATTTTCTTCAAAGCATATCCCCACATTTCTGGGCATTTTAAATTCTTTTAACTAACTGACCAAGATAATAGAGTCTATGGGTCACAATGAAGATTTCAATTACGTGTGTGTGTGTGTGTGTGTGTGTGTGCTCCCAGAATGAGCCTGAAACTATTCTATTAACTTGTCTTTACATTAAAGGTCTCAGATAAAAATTTTATAGAGGGAGGAGTCAGTGCAAAAACACTAAAAAGGACTGGGAATATGGCCTAGTAGCAAGAGTGCTTGACTTGTATACATGAAGCCCTGGGTTTGATTCCCCAGCACCATGTACATAGAAAATGGCCAGAAGTGGTGCTATGGCTCAAGTGGCAGAGTGCTAGTCTTGAGCAAAGAGAAGCCAGGGACAGTGCTCAGGCCCTGAGTCCAAGGCCCAGGACTGGAAACAAAACAAAACAAAACTAAAACACTAAAATGTGTGAAGAAATTGAAACCAGTATGCAAATTTAGAAAAGTTCACTCAATGAAAGTGTAAATTTATTAGGATATCTAGTTATTTCAGTGATATCCTTTATATCTTTGCTTTTAGGGACTTTATATGAAAGTTACCTCAAATTTCAATGACTACAATTTTTTCTCTATAATTATCCCATTCTTCCCTCCTCTCATTAACTATATTGCTTTGAATTACCTAAGAGGCAATCCCTTCAGGAATGTATACATAAAGTATTTTCTAAACAGATCAAGAAAACTCAGATCTATTATTCTCCTATGGCATGACAATGTTGCTTTTTGACTCTGTACCAAAACTATCATCTGACTTCCATTGCTTCTGGTCATTAACACATCACATGCTTTGCCTCCAGACATATACAAGCCTTGTACTTACCCAGTCCTCTAAGCAGACACAGGCATATTACTTGACTTGCAGTTATCTAAGTAAAAAGAACATCATGTTATTTCTATGCAGAGGACTTTAATTGCTATTTCAAGGCTCTTGTATCTCTTATCAATAGGTGTTAAGAGTCATAGAGGTATATTTTGAGGGTAAAGTCTTGTGATGGTAAAATCTCTCTGTTGATCATGGGTGACTCTGAATAAAAAATAAAGTAGTATCTTTCCTGTGGAAATATAAAATGGATATTACTCACCACTGAAATTTGAGTCTGGTGGCTATTTGGTCTGTCTCCACTTACCTACATATTACCATATTTCTAATCATCAAGCTAATTCTTTTTTTTTTTTTTGGCCAGTCCTGGGCCTTGGACTCAGGGCCTGAGCACTGTCCCTGGCTTCTTCCCGCTCAAGGCTAGCACTCTGCCACTTGAGCCACAGCGCCACTTCTGGCCGAAAACGGCCAGAAAACTGTATATGTGGTGCTGGGGAATCGAACCTTGGGCCTCGTGTATCCGAGGCAGGCACTCTTGCCACTAGGCTATATCCCCAGCCCAAGCTAATTCTATAATCTTAAACTTTCTAGAGAAAGTTGTCACAAAAATTGTGTAAGTGCACTAAACTGCATACTTTAGTCTTTGCCACACATTCTCAGCTGTATTTCTATTTTAACCCATGAATAATACAGCTATTTTCTTTGGACTAGAATTCTAAATTAAGAAAAACTGACATCATGTACTAAGTTTAATGTTCATCAAAACGATACTTCCCATGTCACTCTAGATGGCACTACTGATAAAGAATGAAAGCTGGGAACTTGATCTAATTTCAGTGAACGAGTTGCTGAGAGAATTATATAGCTCTAACCTTTCCACCCCTGCTCCCAAGTCCTGTCCTACCACCTGCAGCACAATAAACAAAAGAGTCTTGCCTGATGGGAGCCATCTGCAACCTAACTCCTCTCTTCAAAGGGCAGCTAGATTGAAGTGGTATCCTGTCTTCCAACATGCAGTGGGTTTCAGTGATTGCTTATGAATATCTCCTGTTTTTTTCTTTTACACATCAGTAAAAGCTTTAAATAGCAGATGTCAAAACCTCTTGGTCCTTTCACTTCTTGAATTTGCAAAGACTTTCAATATCATTTCTATGGGAAATTATACAATTCAATTGTGTTTCCAGGACCGATAGTGGTGGTTCAAGTGTGACAACAATTCGGAATGAATTAGCCCAAAATTAACTACAGTATTTTTTGTGATACTTCCCTCCTTCAGCATAAACAAAAATTCATGCCACTGATGCTGATGGCTCTGATTTGTAGTTTACCTGCTGTGCTTGAAAAATAGACACTCCTAGGGGAGCACCAACAGCGGTATTGGTGCAAAGATTTCTCATTTCAATATTTACCTTTTGTAGGCAGATATGTGAATTTTCTTTTTCTTTTAATGAGAATTGAAGATAAGCTAGCTTCGCTATTGTAATACAAATGCTAAAATTATTGTGAATGCTGTGCCATATGGTGCTTAGATAGTGATAGAAATAGGTTGTTGATCAGCAGAACATTCTCATTAGAGTCTCACCACTTTAAGCAAAGAACAGATGAATTTCCTTCAAAGACACTTGTTCTAAGGATGACTGGCTTGGCTGTCGAAGAAAGTTTTAGATTTTCATGGGATTATTGCATTTATGTTGCAATTTGAGTAAATGTGTATTGTACTTTCTCACATGCATGCCTTTTAATCTCCAGAAATGATTCAGTATTTGTTTGCTCTGTGTCACAAATTAAAACATGAAAAGCGTGCATAATTTTAAAAAGACTGTCCATATATATATATATATATATATATATATTTACATTTCTCATATCTTTAGGAAGGAATAACTTCAAAATTCTCAGATTATTAATGACTCCCTTGGCTGGGGACTACAAAGAGTAAATGTAGCTTGTCTTTTCCCATTACTATGTGACTACTTACAGGTGTCTATTGACTGTTCAATTTAGGAAATAAGACTGATGTAAGAAAAACAATCTATGGAAAAATGAAATATTTTAGTCATATAACTGACTAGTTCCCCCATCAAATTGCAGATATAAAACAGATCCCTCCTGTCCACACTGATTCTAAATAATTATAGTAATAACACCTTATTTTGTTTTCTGTAGTCTATGTATCTTATGGAAATTGATCAAATCTTTGTAATACTTAATTTTTTCCTCTAAATGAAAGTATGTCTAATGGAAAAAGATACAATTAAACAATAGTTTTTAATGGTTTTGTATATTCATCCATGCCATTAAATAAAAGTTCAACAGTAAAATAAAGTGACTGCTTGTCATCTTTTGTCACCTGTGAGCTATACAACCATAGTTTCTAAACTGAGGGATTTTCTTGAGGAACACATTGAACAATTATAACAATGTCTAAACTGTACTAGCAATGAGTCTTTGTTCACTTTTATTATCTTATTGGATTAGTATGTAACATAAATTTGATCATTAATATGTGACTATGACATTCTATCTTAGGATGGTGTTAACTGATAAAAATTATAAAATTCCCTCCAAATGTTAATTTTATCCATCATGACTTGAGACACCTGTCAATTTTCTACATTTTTCTAGTCCATTCAATCTCCATCATTGGAGAAAACCTTGAAATTACTATTCCACATCATCTTTATTTTTCTTAATTCTTCCTACACTTTTCTACATCTGGACACTTATTTTTTTTTCCTGGATTCCTATTTTTTGGTTACAATTTAGAGAAGCAGAAGAGGACTTGGTCATGCTCATTTATGAAAAGCTAATGGTGAGCCAATCTCCTTTTCCCTCATATTGTAATTTTCAATAGCATATAATTACAATATAACTTTCTAGTAAAGAACAATAGTCAGTCCTCTGTTTCTGTTCAACAATACTCTATTTGAATCTTCCTTGAAGAAAAATAGCTTCCTAGAGTCCTTTCAAGGACTGTAATCTTGTTTGCTTTTCCTTGATCCCATAGAAGAAAAGATTTTTTGTCTCTATGACACAAAGAAACAATGGCTGTCATTTTTATGATGAATTCAATTATGCTAAAACCATTATCATTGTATATCAGAAAGTTAAGAATTAGTTAATAAGTGCTCTGTTCTCAAATGTATTTTCTCATCTGTGTCTATGCCTCTTCCTTCTTTCAAGTCTTCATTTTCAACTTCTGAAATGCTTAACATTTTAAAATAGCTCACTTTGGTTTTTTGGTTTTTCTCTTGCTATACCAACTTCTAGTCTGAGTTTGGAATCATAACATATGCTGAGTGTTTAGCTTCATAATATTGACCCTCACCTTTAACTTCCCATTCAACTGTTCTATTTTGAAGTCACAGAGTACATCTCAATCTTCCTACAGTCTTCTGGACTGCCATCAAGTTCAAAAGTACTTCTGTGATCCTCCTAGTTATATAGCTTTCTCACATCAGATTTTGCTTTAAAAATACACTTGCCAGTTAACTTTATCACATACATAAATCCATTTTGTTTCATGTAGAGGAACCATGGGGTGGTTCACAAAATAAACAGGTTCATAAAAATAGTTGTGTTGTAACCTTTATGCTTGCACAACAAAGCAAACATATTTAGTTAATTTAATATTATAATACTGTCTATGACAAAGATAATTATATAATAATTTAGGTGCCTTTCACATACTTGAAGCACTTAATTGTATTTGTTGGAGGGCTGTTATAATTTGGAATTTAATACTAACTAGATCTAATCCAACAATACTAACTAGATCTTATCTAACTAAACAAAGCAAAGCAAAATTTAGCACACTACCAAAAAAATCTATTAAAGGAAACTCAGTAGTTCTAAATTTCTATTACATTTTGTTCCCACAGAGAAGACTCTTTTTAGTGATTCTAAATAGTGGGGCACATAACTTTTATCCAAACCATGTGACAGCCAGTGTCTAAAGTTCATCCTTTAATTAACACCAGCTTTTAGCCCCTGGGTTTTCTTTTCCCCTTGAATCTGGACTCTAGTGCTAAAACTTGATTTCTACTAATAATGCATGTCACAAATTAGGCTTTTTTTTTTTTATAAGAACTGCTACAGAGTCTACCAGGGGCTCGTGGGACGCGTATACTTGGAATCCTTTCTTTCAACACACAGCAGTCCATTTTAAGAATCCTGAACCACATGGAGAAGACACATGTGGGTGGTCCAGTTAACAGCCCAATTTGAACCAGCTAACAGACAGAGTCAGCTACCATCCTGTGGAAAAGACATATTGGATCTTTAAATGGAATAAGTCTTCACAAGATCACCCTCTGCTACAATCTCACTTAATCTGTATGTGAGACTTTATGCTAAAGTCCATCTGAGTCAACAACAAAATTACAAGAGAGAAAAGATACAGAGAACTACTGTGTTGCATGATACTTTTCAATACTGTGATTGTTGTCGAAAGCACTATAATAGATTTGAAATGGTAGGTCGTGCCCAAATATGTAAACTATACCAAGATTTTAAAAAAGAAGTTTGCTTATTTAATTACTGCTTATATATTATAATCTAAAAATTGATTAAATTCTCTTAAAATATTTTAATTTTTTCTAACCTAGTTAACAGGATTTATAGTGGCATAGAGTAAAATAGAGAACTTATTTTCATTTTAGTGTTAAAATACTATAAAATACATCAGGATTCTCAGAGCATGCAGATAAATTGTTTATTTATCTATTGCAGTGCTGAGAACACACCCCAGAGACAAATATAGGCTACAAATGACCTGTCTTATGAGCTAAAATTTTAATTATTGTAATATCTTTTCAAAAATCTTTCTAGTATTGTTTTACAGTTACACTCTATAATAAATGAATGCGATATTGTGATTCCTCACATTCACTTTTGTGGGAACAAATTATCCTTTAAGTAAAGATCTTCATTATGCCTTTAGACACATATACATATCTATCTATCTAGTTATTTAAACTCTGTGTGTGTACTGATACTAAGGCTTTAACTCAGGCTCTTGCTCTGTCTCAGCTTCTTTTCTGGGTTGTTGCTCTACCACATGAGCCATGTACAGAGTACAGCATTTTTCTGATTAACTCAAATGGAGTCTCACAGGCTTGCTTTCCCTGGTTGGCTTGAAAACATGATCCTCTATATCTCAGCCTACAGAGTAGCTATGATCCAGGCATGAACCACTGGTGCCCAACTCAGTTATTAAAATTTATTTTCATTGCTATGAATGTTTCACTGTTTGGGGATTGTTATTTTATAAGATAGAGCTTGTCAAAAATCTGTATCTATTTATGATTCTTTTGACTATTTCACTGAATGTAAATGTTTCCAAACCTTAGGCCTTTTCAATTTTATTTTGTATAAGAATGGAATAAAAACTCATTCAATGCAAACAAAATCTATATGAAAACATTCTTCCCACATATATAACTATTTTAAAGCACTAGCATAGGATTTTAAAATAAACTTTCAATAGTCAGTTCTCAACACTTTTTCAGTCTTATGTTTTAAATTAATAAAATCCAACATCCTCTGGCTTGCATGCTGTTTTCAAAAATTTAATTTGTAAAGCTTTAAAAGCTGAAAATCTGAGACATTCGATTCTTTGAGTACTTTGATTAAACTTGTCAACATTATTTTCAAGAAAATATAACTCAGGGGCTGGGAATATGGCCTAATGGCAAGAGTGCTTGCCTCATATACTTGAAGCCCTGGGTTTGATTCGTCAGCACCACATATATAGAAAATGGCCAGAAGTGGCGCTGTGGCTCAAGTGGCAGAGTGCTAGCCTTGAGCAAAAACGAAGCCAGGGACAGTGCTCAGGCTCTGAATTCAAGCCCCAGGACTGGCAAAAAGAAAAGAAAAGAAAAGAAAATATAACCCATATATATTATAAAACAGTTAAATACACAAATAGAATTTTGGTTTGACTTATGAAGTAGTTCTTTACAGGCACAAATATATCTAAACTCATGCTGATTTTGACAAAAATTACTATTCCACATCATCTTTATTTTGACCTCAAGGGAAGATCTTTTAGAAAAGATAATTGAGGACTGGCTCATCTCTATTATCTCAGCTACGCAAGAAGTACAGATCAGGAGGATGAAAGACGGAGAAAAGGCAAAAAAAAAAAAAAAAAAGAAAGAAAGAAAAAGAAAAAAACATAGCTAAATCACATTTTAACTTATAAGCCAGGCAGAATGACACATAATTCTAATTCCATCAAAGCAGGAAGCATAGATATGAGGATCAGCAGCTGAATCCAGTCATGGGTGAAAATCATGAGATCCTTTCTCACTAAAATAAGCAAACAAACAAAAAGATGGGGGATGAAGAGCATGGATCAGGTGGTATAGTGGCTGCCTAAATTTAATTTGCCGTTTTGTGATTATAACTAAGATGTGAGTGCACTGTGGGGTGTGTGTGTGTGTGTGTGAGTCTGTGTGTGTGTGTGTGTGTGTGTGTTCAGTTTGAATTCAGGACCTCACATGTGAGAGATGTACACTGTTCTTCCATGTTGTACTCTCAGTCACTGTGATGAAATATTTTTAGTTCAACTATTTTGATATTTCTTTCATTGATACTTTAGAGAGAAAAATTACTCTCTAGAATCTGTGAGCACAAATGAAATGAGGACATTATTCCTTCTGAACCCAGTTACTCAAGAATTAGTTCAACTATCATAGAAGCACAGATTTTCTCTTGAAATATGGCAGAGGAAAGTCCATTTGATTGTCCTTGCAAACTAATTAGAAATAACTGCATGTCCATTTTTAACAAGCAGATCCAGATTCTTAGAAGACTTTTGGGTCCCTTATTTTAAACATGTAAAATAGAGCATAAAATTATGTTTTGAATTTTTAAAATGTATCCATGTAATATTTTTCTATTATCTTTTTGTGACAATAATCACTTTAATAATGAAAGGAGTTTTCAAAGTCTATTTTTTTGTGCATAAAATGTTAAAAAAAAACCTACCAAAAAGTTAATTTTCAGTTTTCTGTGAAGGAATCACTGTTATCTATAAACATTAGATGTAATATTTATTTACTCACTTGAACTTTCTTTTCAGGAGACGTATAGCATAGCATTCTATTAATCACACACTCCTCCTCATTTTTATTTTAAAAAATATATAGTTAAGTTTAGCACCTCTACAACGCTTTTACCATAACCTAACAAAGGACGTTTGTGTAATGGAAATACATATTTTTATTTTAGTCTTATTACAACATGTAATAAAAAGACCTATTTTTCATTTCTTTTTTTTTCTTTATTGTCAAAGTGTGATACAGAGTGGTTACAGGTTCATATGAAAGGCATTGAGTACATTTCTTGTTCTACTTGTTACTTCCTCCCTCATTTCCCCCCCCTCCTCTCCCCCCAAGCATTGTTCAGTTGGTTTACACCAAATGGTTTATAAGTGTTGCTTTTTGAATGGTTTGTCTTTTTGTTCTTTGTATTCCCTCTCCCTTCCTCAGTTCTATTACCTGTGTAGACAATATCCGTGGTACTTGGATGTAATACAGTGGTAGTGAGGGTACAGCCACAGGAAGGGACTACAAGAGAAACAAAACTAGACAAACCACTCAGTAAAACAAACAGACTAGGAAAAAGAAAAAAAAAAGTAGTTCACATGGCATGTTGAGAATAATTACAACAGTGATATAACTCTTGTTTCCGTAACGTAGAGTTCATTTCACTTGGAATCTTCTTATGTGGTCATATGGGTGTAGCTATTGGGGTATTTTGGTCTTCTACTATGTCTAGCCTATTCCTGTACTAGCTATTCCCTATGAGGGACATGATAGGGTTTATGTTTCTTTGGGTCTGTCACTTATTATTGTTATAGTTATTAGCTGTTTTACAAAGGGATTACAATTTCACAAGTCAGGTTATGAGTATGGTACTTTTTGGTCAATATCATCCCTTCCTGTTTCTCATTTCTAATAAAATCTAAAAACTTACATTACTTTGACCATTGTCTGGTGGCAACTTCTCTCCTGAAATAACTTGCCTATGAATAATGCAGTGAGTAAATTTCATGCATGCTGCTATTTCTATGACTTTATGAGAAGTCATTTCAAAGGGCTCTTTTATTCAGTACTAATCTCCAAGTTTCCTAAGTAGTGTTGGTTTTCATTAAAGTAGTACTTTTTAAAAGATTTTATTTCTCCAATCCTATGCCTCCCAATACTAATCTGAGGAAATAGGTCTCAAAAGTTATTTATAGTCTAACTCCATCACATTAAAAATATCTGCATTTTTTTGAAGGAGGCCACACACTCTTCACTCATGATCTATCTTTAGGTCCAACTGTTTTTATTTATAGCTCTTTTCCTAAAGAGTGTGCTAACCAAAGAATAGTATTTGGCCATTAGTACACTGTTTTCTTGAGCTACTTGAACAGAGGGAGGACAAGCAAAAATTACTTCCTTTCATTATTAACTGAACATTTATAATCATTGTAATAATTGCCATTAAATATAGAGAAGTTGACTCAGGTTCAATGAAAGCCTAAGAGATGTTTGTATTTTCCAATTTTCCAGGTTGTTTTTTTGTTCTGAACACTTGTTTCCAAAAGCTCTTTTTAATTGTTCCTAGGTGTTCGCATTGCTAGTGGTGGATACCCAGGCACAAGATACACTTCAGGGGACCGTTACTGTCAATAATCATGGAGATGAGGTAAGTGCCCATGTGACATCTCAACAACTTCAATAGCCATGGTCAGATTTTTGCCAGGTCTCTCTGAATTTTGACAGTTGTCCTTCAAATCTAGACTGGTAATGAGCTGGAGTGAGAGGTAGAAGACTGGAGACATGCTGCTCAGTGCATCTGAAGTTCCTGTGATTCCTTTCTGATGTAAAACATGCTTAGATGTTTGTCTATTTTATAAGCATTAAACTAGATAAAATTACATTTATAAAATTCAACCATATGATCTCATGATCCTCAGCTTAAACCTATAGGCCTTGATGAAGTACACATTATAGAATTCTGAGTACAGAAAAAGTCACGGTGTGCCTATCAATGGGAGGCTGTGGTAGTCTCCTCCTCTCGGGATAATTATCATAACTGATAAGCTGATGATAATATGTCTGTTGGTCCTAGTAAGAGCACCGGTACTGATGAACATAAGAAATATTTTAGAGTATCACTATTAGTTATTAATATTTCCAAATGCAAATGCATCATTTTGATCATTTCCCAGGTGGCCCAGCCCACTGTTTTGGAAAATTCATCTTAGACATGGAACTAAGTTTAGAGTCATATTTACTACAGTGAGATATGAGGAGTTAAACACAGTGGCAATGGTGCAGGAGTTGTACATTGATTTTCATGATAACTTTCATTCAAATGTTGTTTTAGGTGACGTTGCTTTATAATAACTGAATCACTTATTTATATGAAGTGAATCCCAGGAAGAAAGTATAATATAGCTCTACAGGTAGCTATAGCATGAACTCTTCCTTTTTCTGAGAACTTCACATACATTTGTCTTTCAAAAGATTTTGTGATAGGGCATTTCAGTACATCTCTCCTTTTATGGCAACTTAATATTTGTTTTAATAATCCACATTTCAAGTTCCTGAGCTAGACTATGCATTACTGCTGAGTTTTATGTAAGTTTGTGTTATGTAATGTTACCTCACTATTCATGACCGACTGGTCAAAATTGATTTTCTTATGTAATTTCAGAAGACAGGTCTGTCTCCCAAGGCTTTTGAAAATTTAAATGAGTAAATATAGAAGATTTGTTGTTGTAGGATTTTTTATGCTAATTTTACATCTTCAGGTCAGGGCTTGAATGCTCTCTGAGCTTTTTTGCTCAAAGCTGGCACTCTACCACTTGAACCACAGATCTACTTAAGGCTTTTCTGTGGATAATTGGAGATAAGTCTCATGGACTTTACTGCTTAGGCTGGCATTGAGCTGCAATACTCAGATCTCAGACTTCTAGGATTACAGTTGTGAACCAGTGGCACCTTGCTGATTAAATGTAGAGTTTCGAAGGATATATCTCCCAATATGTGAACAGTGAACAAGTCCTTTTGCAGTGAAGGTGACATGTCCTCATTCAGAGTAGAGGAATTAAAGATGTGATAGGAATTCTGCCTGTGTCTTTTTCACTTGTTCTGTTGTTAAAATGTCTACTGAATCTTGCATTTCCATTTTCTTGTTGTTCCTCTTTCCTTTGCATTTCCTTTACCCAATATAGCCCTCGTTCCTGAACCATGGAAGAAAACCATTTTCATTATAAATATTTCTTAGGGAACTGGAAGAACAACCTTTCTCTCAAAGTAGTAACAGGATATTGTGTCGCTTATCCTAAGTTAGATACTCTGACAGAATCCAAGAGAAATGGAGCTGCAATCATCCTAAAAGGACAGAAAAAAAGATGGCACTAGGGATCTCAGGGTTTTATTAACTTTCATAAGCACACACCTGCGCAGTTATTCCTGATCCAATAACCAGAAACCAATGATTTTCTCAACTTGTTAACTTTTCACTTGATATAGGACAGCAGTGTGTTATTAAGACAATAAAAGCAGTGACTCAAATTAGGACATTTAAGTTTAAGGGTGAATATTGTGGCTTTTTATCTGCTACATTGAACTCTTCTCCCATAAAGCCAGAGTTGAAATGCTAATAGATTTGTTTGTAGAGATTAGTGGAGCTCTCATGTGCTATGTAAATATATATGCTTACACAGTAAATTTGCCCTTCTGCTTACTAAGTGTATTCCTGAGCAAGGGCAGTAAGAGGAGGGGTCATGGTTGCAGATGACAGAGCAAAGTGTGAAAAAGTATACCTGGGTTTAGGGACATGTACATAAATGCTATGTGAATTAGCTTAGCTTGATTCTGTTGTATTTTATCCATGAAAGCTGCCATTCATGCAAGAGAACTCAGAGAGTCAATGTCTACTTCACTTGAAGAGAAGCTGAAGGGCTCAGGGAAGGTAAAGTCAAATTAGATCTTCTTCTTCTATGGCAGATACATGGAGGGACATCCAGGTATCTAGAAGGAATAATGTGACATACACCTGCACGTCAGCATTGAGGATGCTATTGGGCAGATAATCCTGGGTCATCTATGACCAGAGAAATAATGACAACAAAATGAAGCAGGATGCTTTTCATGTGTCAACTCCTGTGTTCTCATTGAAAATAAGAGGAGGTAATGACCATTTACAGGAATAGGAGAAGTGGAGGAGCAAGTCCAGTTCTCTCTGTCCAAAGCCCAGCAGCACAAGGGGAAGGCAGGGTATGAGCAACAAAGCAGACATGTAGTGGAGTCTTGATTCTAGATTGAATTATTATAGTTGTCTGATCAGATACTTAATGGAAAATGATTTATCACTTCACTATATTATTCAATGAATTTATTACTTATAAAATATTTACTCAACATTCTTAGCAACTGCACAGAGATAGTGTACCTAGGTGTGTGTGTGTGTGTGTGTGTGTGTGTGTGTGTGTGTGTGTGTGTTTTTATTTTCACGGAAATAAAAGAAACACTGGAAGCTTTCAGAGTGGACATGCATCAGAAATGATATATCCCAAATACTCAAGCAAGATAAGAAAACACAGAAGTAGCATATGTTGTTTTGGTCGTATAGTCTTAAAATCACAATGGCCTTGTTGGTGAAGGATCACACCTCATTCTTTTTCATGGCTCTTGATGATTCCCTTCATAGTTTTGTTTTCTGTGTCTCAGAAACCCCTTGGAATCTTAAAAAAAAATAAAGTTTTGTAGATAGGAGTGAATCTGGACTTATCTCCTATTCAATGCCTTTATAGGAAAAGGGCTAGAGAATAAGAATAAAAACCATGAGCCATTCTCAGCAGTAGCAAAGGTTTATAGATTCTGTGACCAAGGTGTATGCTTTGTGATATCTTCATAGAAATAAGAGGCAGTATTTAGTCCGCAGTATTTTGTGCCAAGATTTTATTTCTCAAGACTTTGGGTTGTGTATTTTTTTTATCACAAAGAATATTTACTCTTCTTTACCCACCTGCTTGGTGATGGCCTCATATTGCCTCATATTCTCCTACTGCCTTCCAGGCAGGTTCTTGACTAATGCTTGTGGAAGGTGTGGAGAAATGGCAAACAAACAACACACTCCTGAGAAGGCCATACCAGATGCTTTCCAACATCTTTAAAAATAAAAATGTTCTTAGATGACGACAGGTGCTGGTGGCTCACCCCTGTAATCCTAGCTACTCAAGAGGCTGAAATCTGAGAATCACAGTTTGAAACCAGCCAGGGAGGAAAGTCTGTAGACTCTTATCTCCATTTCACTATCAAGAAAGCCAGAAATGGATGTTAGCCATAGTCTTGAGGGAAAAAAGAGATCGGGGACAGTACTTAAGCTTTGAGTTCAGGCCCCAGGCCAGGTACACAGGTACACATACACACAGACACACAGACACAGACACACATACACACACATTGTTAAATGAAGCACTTTTTATCTTTACAAAGACTATGTAATGTTTACATGGCTCAGAAGATTTTTAGCTAGAGTATTATACCTCCTGAATTTTTTAAATCATTTTAAATAACTGACTTTAACCTGCATTTTCTTACACAATCTACATTTTAAATAATCAGGTCAGAGTGTTTTTTATTGCCCCAGAGGATGTGGAAATAACTCTTAAATGATTTAGGTGTCAGCTCCAGGAAGAATTACAGCACATGTCTTTGTTAAGTGTGTGTTAATGCTGCTGCAGGCTCTACAACGATGGATACCCAACGAACCTTCTTGACTTTAGTTCTGAGACGTTATCTTTTTGCTTCCAAATGAAAGGGTGCTTTAATCTTACAACCCAATTATGGTTTTTATTACAACAAAACAAAATTTGGGAGATGCTTCTGATAATACATACCTATATTTACTCATCAAAATTTTTCACTGGGGCTGGGGATATGGCCTAGAGGCAAGAGCGCTTGCTTCGTATACTTGAAGCCCTGGGTTCGATTCCCCAGCACCACATATACAGAAAATGGCCAGAAGTGGCGCTGTGACTCAAGTGGCAGAGTGCTAACCTTGAGCAAAAAGAAGCCAGGGACAGTGCTCAGGCCCTGAGTCCAAGGCCCAGGACTGGCAAAAAAAAAAAAAAAAATTTTCACTAGCCCGAGTTGATAAAGGAAATTATAAAGGGTTACATAAAGATGATATCTAGAGAAACTAGAGGGAGAGGAGGAACACAAACACACACACACACACACACACACACACACACACACACACACACACAAATGGAACAAGGGCAGAAAAGGCAAGAGTCACCTGTGACCATAATTCTGGAAGCCTACAGGTCTCGTCCCTCCACAGAGTCTTCTCATATAGTTCAATATGAAGCCTTTTGAATTGCTCATCACACCTATTCTTTAAATTGCTTAAATAACTTTCCTTACCTATTATCTTAAGAAGTCAAATTTGAAAAGAGTTTGAAAATTTTCACATTTGAAAGAAAAGTCTTGAATATGTATTTTAGGATCCCACTTCCCTTATAAGTGCACAGAATTCAGTCTTGAAACAAAATAAGATTCAAATGTCTTTCTTTTGCAAGTCACAAACATCACATTTAATTTTCCAATATATTAACCAATTCATCTAAAACCATCTTAATTGATCCATATTGATTTTCATAGTGACTTTCATAATTTACATTCCTCTAAACAGAAATATATACTCCTTCCTTGCTTGCTTGCTTCCTTACTTCCTCCTCTCTTTCTCTTTTTTTCTCTCCTTCCTTCCTTCCTTCCTCCCTCCCTCCCTCCCTTCCTTCCTTTCTTCCTTGTTCTTCCTTCCTTCCTTGTTCTTCCTTCCTTTTTCTTTCTTTCTTTATTCCTTACTTCCATTTTCTTTCTTTATTCCTTCCTTCCTTCCTTTCTCTCTCTCTCCTTCCTTCCTTCCTTCCATCCTTCCTTCTTTCCTTCCTTCCTTCTTTTCTTTTCTTTTCTCTCTTTCTTTCCTTTCTTTCTTTCTTTCTTTCTTTCTTTCTTTCTTTCTTTCTTTCTTTCTTTCTTTCTTTCTTTCTTTCTTTCTTTCTTTCTTTCTTTCTTTCTCTTTCTTATTTCTTTCCCCACCCTTGAGAGTATTGATTGTTGTTTGTTTTTGATGGTTGTTGTACAGACTGGGATGGCATGAATCTCAGTGTCATTTTGATTCATTTCCTTTTAGGGATAAGAATGTTAAATCTATATTATTGTCAAAGTGATGTACAGAGGGGTCACAGTTTTATTATATCTGTTGGTCACTGGAACATTTTCTTTTGAGAAGTGTTTATTCAAAATGTATTGATGATTGAATAATTTGTGCTTTGTTGTTTCAATAGTTTTATGTATTCTGGACATTAATATATTGCTAGACAAATAGCTGGCAAATATTTTCTCACATTGTATTGTTTGTCTTTGCACTTTAATAATTGTGTCCTTTGTTGTTCAGAAGCTTTGTGATTTTATTGATACAATTAATCTTGTGACTTTCAACTAATTGAAACTTTGGTTTTATTCCCAATTCATTCTTACACTTTTACGGAGGCATCTGGTGTTTTCAGGATAGCCTCCTGCATTATAAACTCATTTATATAAAAATCATTGATATAAATATATGTTTACTTCTACATGGTGTATATTACATATATGTGATATTATATACATACACATATGCATATATATCCTTATATAATAATATGCATTGCTTTTTTAGTACCAACTATGTGAAGGGAAGGGATTCTAGGTGAATGAGTTTTTGAGTTAACATTGTTATAGATCAAGTCATCACTCAGAAAATTATTGATGTATTATGGCAACATATGCCAAGATCTGTAGGTAGCTCTTTCTGATTTTTCTATAATTAATGAATTATTTTACATATCTGAATGGTATATGGCTGAAGCAAAAGATCTTGAAGATTAATGGATCATAACAACCTAAATGAGATCAAAGAATAATCTGTTCTATGAGTATTTTCTCCAAATTCTTTGAATAAAACTCTAAAGGCACTGTAGTGGGTTATTACTACCAAGAAGAGATCAACAGACCTACATACCAGCTATTGATTAAAGGATTTCCTTTTTTTCTATTTCTGTTTGAGCATTATAAATAAATTACTTGTCAAATTATATGGAGCATCATCTCATGCCTCAATTATCCAAATCACCTCTTTGATATGCCTTGCTAATCTTCTGTTCCTAACAGCTTCTATTTATTAAGGTATATTTTAAACTCTTTTTAGTGAAGAATTCATCTGTTTCCTTTCAAATGCACTCATAAATTTATTACAGAAACAATATTGAAACTATATTAGTTTAAGATAATTTAAAACAGACATTTTGGCTATGTTTTAAGGTTCTAAATGTATGACAATAAAAACAATTAGTTCAGTTAATTTCTGAAGGTGATCTTTGCCTGAAGAACAAATAGAAAAATATATATAATTTATCTTTTAAAACCTCATTTATAAAACTTTTTCTTAATTCATCATGACTTCTAGATATTGGTTGTAAAAACTAACTTGACAATAGTAAAGAAATTTGTTATTCTTTACTAGTCATAGCATTTTAACAAAAATTTTATTTTCATATTCTATCCAGATTACTCTTTCAAATCTTTCCCAGTATATCCTTTTATCTATTTCTCAGCATCCCCTTTGGAAATTTTATGTTCAAAATTAAAATTAATTATGCTTGCTTCTAATAAACTATATCTGAACATAGAATTTACTTTGAAAATGGAGTACACGTCTTATATTTAGACAGTGAGGGGATAAGAAAAATAGAAAAGAATAAAGAAAGAAGACAAACCTGATGATGATTATACTATCTGCCAAAGACAGAACTGTCCAAGTGAAAAATACCTCTCCATTCACTGAGACAATATTAGAAGCTGATGACATATTTTAGATAGGATGATTTAATGTAATTGTAGGAGACAAATTTAGTTTAAAGGAGAGGAAAATGCCAAATATAAGAAGAAATCCTGTACTTACTTGTGATTAAAATATAAGACTAATGTGAGATAATTTTTCTGCTGGTTAAAATTCTTCTTTAGGCATGGAATTTTAGTTTTAAAAAAACTGTTTAGTTACTATTATTCATTTCTAATCATATTTATGTTTTGATGAATGTCAGGGAATTTACTGTCAGTTTCTCAGAACTAAATTTTGATTAGATTTGAACATAATATGCCTTCATTTTAAGGCATTTCCTGTAAGAAAAAAGAAAGTTTTCCTAGATCTATATCTAGGCATATATTTTCCTCTTTGTACATAGATAAGATTCTCTGAGGCACTCATGAATATTTCGGTGGCTCCCATGGGGGTCTGACATTTCAATATTTCCTGCTGTGCTTAAGAAGGAAGCATTTCAAAAAATTAAAAGCACTGATAAGCAAACCCTTCATTAATAAAACAGACTATTAGCTTGTAGCTCCTGTACTTAAAACTTCCCATTTTATCTAAAATTAATTTGCAGGTACTGTGAACCTTCTTGAAGTCTGAAATAAAAAGAGAGATGAAGTTAAGGGCAAGATTAAAAAAAAAGACTTCATCTACAGTACATCTCTGTTGCACAGATCATTTTCTCCTTTATTTAATAATTAATGTCAGCTACACCAGCGTGTTTAAATCCTCAACAGATAAGAAATAATTAAGTTAACACCACTCAAAATGATATGTAACATCTCAATCAGTGAGAATTTTTAAGTGGTATCCACAAGGATGAAATTATTGGAAGCTGCACTGTACTGCACAAGAGGAATTTCTCTCTTTTTTTTTTCAGTGCATGTGAACGGCACAATCCTGCAGATTCAAGAAAGACCACCCTTTAGTGAAGGTTTTGCGCTTTCTACAGAAATAAGTAATGTCGCTACCAACAATCTAGTGAATAGTCAGTAGCATATAGACACTATACTTCTGAGGTTGTAGCATGACATGTAAAAATTAGACATAACCCTCCCATCACTTCAACAATCTTTCCAAAACTAAATTGCATAATGAAATCAAGAGATTTAATAATCCCAATAGTCCCTTTCAAGTTCAAGAAGATAAAATAGACTTCAGAGAAATATCATCCTCTACCCTTCTCTGGTGTGTGTGTGTGTGTGTGTGTGTGTGTGTGTGTGTGTGTGTGTGTATCTGTCTGTGTTTGTGCATTTCTGTATATAACAAATTACTTTCTTCCCATTCAATTTGCTGAAACACCTATGTTCATCTACTCAGTGGGTCTGGAAAAATCATACAATGTCATTGCTGTGAATATTTATATATGCTTGAATTGGGTCATCACAGTGAACTCAAACACTTTGCATACTTTAATTTGACAACCCTTTCCATTTGTATTATAAAAGAAATCATGGAATGACAAGAAAACAAACTTCCCCAAAAAGCCGGCAATGGATTCCTCTTTTACCTTTAATTCTTTTCATCACCTAACCATGATCATTAATTCATGCTTGGATTTCATAAAAGTTCAACCCCTTAAGTCATTTCCAAAGAGCTATCATTCTTTGGCTGTCCATGAAAGATAATAATAGACATTCTAACTTGGCAAGAGAGTGGATGAATTTCTTAGATGACACAAAGTGTGGTGACTCCTTCCTATCCCTAGAGAAAGCCCCCAAAGCACACGTTAACCCCAGTCGCCACAGTTCACTATAATCACTGTCTGGAGCCATTCAACTATTCCCAAGTCAAATTCCCAGTCTAAACTGAGTGACCTAAGAAATACCTTGGGCAATTACAAACAGCAGGCTGGCTGATATGTGAGGGTCAGCCGACCTCTTCTATCTCAGTGTGAGGTCCCAGACAAGGTGAGGGAACCAAGGCCTTTGCACTTAACTGACGACCTTGCTGAATGGATGTGCAGCCACCCAAACTTTTTGGGATTACTCCAAGCAACAGGACAATGGATGACAGAAAAGGTACTCCAAGTCTTGCTGTCTCCTCTCTGCTTCTTTCCCAGTGATAATCCCCCATTTGTGATTTAGAAACAGCATTTAAAGGAAGTCATCCTGAGCATTCATCCTATAAAACTTTTCCTTTTCCATTTTTTGAAAGGATTCCTATTTATGACCACATCTTTGAGGCGTTTAATGTAGGTAAATTCCTTGACAGTTAATGACTTATTTTTCCCAAAATAGCTACAGAGCTATCAGCACTACCACAAAGAGCTGATGGGCCATGTTGATGCTGTTCATAGAGTGGCAGTTGTATATAGGTACAGTAGCAATATACATTCATTTCAGCAGGATACCAAACTGTGACTCATGTCATTAGTCCTAGATAATAAACAGCTTGAAATCTGAGAATAACTAACAAAAAGCAAGGTTGCAGACATGGCTCCTGTCGTACAAAACCAGCTGAATAAACAAGCCAAGAGAACACAAGGTTCTAAATTCAAATCCTGCCTTACACACACACACACACACACACACACACACACACACACACACAGAGACAAAACTTTCATGCCTTTCCATTCCTGAGACCACCACAGTATTAAAAAAATGAGAAGAATTGGAGAAATAACTTATGCCACTGAAGTCAGTGGAATGCCAAACTGAGAATATTCAGGGTTTTATTTTTTTTCCAGTTACTGACTCAAGTGACTGACTAAAAGCAAGAATTCCAAATTAATCTCATGACTAAATCCTTTCCCCTATCTCTATTAAAAGAAATCCTTGACCAAGGTTAAATTTTTTTGTCCTTTTATTTGACCAAGTTTTTCCATTTTAACTTTAAGAAACTTTGGTTGAGTTTCATATTTCTCTCAGGTACTTGCAGAGGGCTGTTTTAATATCATTTTTCTTAATGTGTTAGCTATTATTTTTACCAAAATATCTTAGCAGCAGGCTATATATTAAATCCTGAAGTACACTGTATTCTTAGTGTTTCTGAAAATAAATAAGAGAACGGAGAAGAAACATTTATGAAAAATGACACATGTTCAGCTGAGAAAACAGAAGTTTATTAAAAAAAAACAAGACAACCTTTTTAATGAAGATAATGCACCAAAGAAACAGGAATTGTATAAGTTCTTGAAAAAATATATCTCTAGAACTTGTTATCAGTTTCAGCAGTTATGGTGACAATAATAATGATGATGGATTTATGATGGCTCAGACTGGATTTGTTCAATGCCTTTAAAAGTAAACATTGAAAGGTAAGATATTGATCAAGGTGCATTATATTCATTAACTGCTTTGTTAAATGGCAACTCCTCTGTACAAGTTCTTAAAATAATAAAAATGCATGAAGCCGAAAAGTAAATACATTTAAGCATTGGATAGAGAGCTTTACTGGGATGACCTTAATGTGACAACTGGGCTTGAGGAAATAATTGACTATAATTCGAGTCGTGTAGGGCTTGACTAATTTTAGTTAACCACTTGAAGCAGCAATGTTCAATATCTGTATCTAGGCTCTGAAGTGATGCCTATCACCACTATTCCTTAGTGCCCAGAAAGATGTATTTTAAACGCTACTAAATATCTTGACCCAATTAACCAGAATTCCAACTGGGGTAATATTTTATGTCTCTAAATTATTGTGCAGTTGGGTGTGGCTATTTTGAGCACACAGTGATGGTTTCTTATTTTGTACACAGCCCTCTTATTGAAAATACATTGAAACACATTTGAATTAACCTTTTCCAGTAGAGCTTATTAATTTGCAATATTCTCAGAGTAATGATGGAAAAATGAAGCACTCCGTGTACTTATATGAATTCTGAGAAAGACCTACATGGTTGACTCAGAGAATCAAGCTTGGCCTTGAGCATCATGACTTGGTGTGTTTCTGATTCATGGCAAGGACTTGCCAGTTGATTTATCCATTTACCGAGCACCATCTTCCATTGTGGTATCACATAGTGGTGGTGGTATATGAAACACCCATGCCTTATTCCCAATGTGAACTATTGAGCCTAAAAGAATTGTAACAATAAATTAATGAGGCTTTTTTCTTTTTTGGTCACAGGGCTTGAACTCTGTGCCTGGGCCCTGTCCCTGAGCTCTTCAGCTCAAGGCTAGCTCTCTACTACTTGAACCACTGCACCACTTCCAGTGTTCCGGTGGTTAAATGCAAGTAAGAATCTCATGGACTTTCCTGCCCAGGCTGACTTTGAGCCATGATCCTCAGATCTTAACCTCCTGAGTAGCTAGGATTATAGGTGTGAGCCACCAGTGCCCCACTAAATCAGTTTTTTAAATTAAAAATGCATTGCTTTTTTTCATGTTTTTCAGAACTCTCATAGATTTGTCTTTGCAACTTGGAAAGCAATAATGAGTTTTTCTTAGCATCTGGCAGTTGAGCATCCCCAAAGTGCATGTTTTTACCCAGTACATAAGCTAGCAATTCTTGAGATTTTTATCATATTGTGATCTTAATAGGCTTTGCATGACTTTCTACTTGGAATAAAATGCCCACAAACTTTTAAGTCACAGCCAGTGTTTAGTTGCCATGAAGGCATGGGAAAAAGTAACTTATGCAGATTTAATTACATTTTTAAGTTTCAGAAGAAATGTAATGATTCTTTGAATTAATAATTTTTTTATTTGTCACTATAATCTGTCTTTAAGAAACTAAATCTAAACTCATTTTACAATATACCTAGTTGTTTTGTCCACTTATTGCTGGGTGACCATTAATATAAATATATTACAAATATTTGTATCTTTATAGCTTCATTATATTCCAAGTCTTGTTTAAATACTTTTTTTTTTTTTTTTTGCCAGTCCTGGGCCTTGGACTCAGGGCCTGAGCACTGTCCCTGGCTTCTTCCCGCTCAAGGCTAGCAGTCTGCCACTTGAGCCACAGCGCCGCTTCTGGCCGTTTTCTGTATATGTGGTGCTGGGGAATCGAACCTAGGGCCTCGTGTGTCCGAGGCAGGCACTCTTGCCACTAGGCCATATCCCCAGCCCTGTTTAAATACTTTTCCACTAAAGTCCAATGAAGATGGCACTGACATTTTCAGTATCGAACAGATCAGAAAGCTGAAACCTTGAAATTCAGAGAAGGTAATGTTGCACACAGCCTAGCGGGAGGCAGAGATAGACTCCAGTCACACAGCAGCAACATGCAGTTTTGACGCCATAACCACTGGGTAATACTGTCAGGAAGAGGTTAATTTGTGATTCATTTGTAATTTTTTTTCCACTGAGACTGAGATATTATTTCCTAGTAAAATTCTATAAATCTCTCTGTTCGAAATCTGCCATTCAGATTTAGGAGGCTCACAGAACTACATTAATATGTATTTTCTGTAAAGATTTTATAATTTGATTCTGATAACTTCTGAAACTTGTTAATTCTCAAGGTCACACTGCATTTTATTTCTGTCCTTCAAGGTGCTAAATACCCCTTCCCATTCTGATGTTAATAACTAAGTAAATGAGCATGTTTTGAGATGATTGATGGAATTATTAAACAGCACTCATCCTAGGATTAACCTCATTAGTCATTTTTTCCCAACTCTAATATTCAACTATTTGGACTACAACTACAAAATAAATTATATACCTACTTATAAGTAATAGAGTAAATTTTTCAGCTCTCTCCTAATTCTTCTAGAAGTAAGGATGATAGTAAAAAAAATCATTAAAAAATAATAATGTTTTATTGATGAGCTTTTAGTGTTAGGTAAAAGTCTAAATTTCAGAAAATATTGACTTATTTAATTCTATTAATTACTAAGTTTTAAACCATCATAAAAATACTTCAAATTTTTAGAAGGGAATCAAAGTATGCATTTTCTACTGAATTTCTTCTCAAGGTTTTACAGTTATTGTTGGTGATAGAAGCTTATGTACTTAAAAATGAAACAAGGCATAGGTTCTCAAATCTCCACATTACCTTGAAAGTAACTGTACCGAGAACTAGGCATCTTTTCCTGAAATTAATCTTGTTTAAAGTTCAATATATAAATGCAATACATTTAAAGTTGGTAAAAATGTTAAAAATTCCACAAAGCTATCAGGCCAAGATAATGGTATAATTTTCATAATCTACTTACATGTCTTTCATATAGAATCTGATAAAATTCTTCTAGTAAAATAATGACAAATAAATTATCTCCTTTAAAATATACCTCATTTTCTTCTTGTATAAGATAGTTGATGTGTATCATTTTGGAAAGTATTGAAATCCCTAATATTTGCTGCTTTTGTTTTATTTATAATTTTTTACTTCTCAGATTATATTATGAATGTTGCTGGTTTCATTTTTTCCTAATTAACTAAGAATTGTTGCTACATTCTGTTCCAAAATTGATTGCGCTAACAATTGCTGGACACTTCTAATGCACTAGACAATTGTGGTGCTTTGCTAAATTAAAAAAAATAGAAAAAGTTGTTTTAATTCTCTATATTTCATGGCAACTTTTCACCTAGAATAACGGTTTGTCTGAAACAATGGCTTTCCAAAACAACACATACTATCCATTTCCTATATTTAATAAAATACATGTGATATTTGTCCCTGTTTCTTATTACTATAATAAATTTTAAATTCCACAAATTCTAGAGGTTACTATTTTTTTTTGTTTTCTAGCTAGCAAAGAATAAAGGTTAGATTGAGAACTCTACACTACACCACTACACTCAATTTAGAATTTAATTAACCACAAAGTTAAAAGAGAGGGCAGTGCCTGATAAGCTGGCAGTGAAAGTTGTAGCTGCTCTGAACCTGATCAGAAAGAGACTGAGAGTTTTAAATTGAGATCACCAAAAGCATAGCCGTGGGTTTCGGCAGTGACAAACTGTAGTTACAGATTCCAACAGCCCCTGATGAAAAGCTGTTCTCATTCCCTAATGCTTTATGGGAGAGCTGAAGCTACTTGGAATTTTTTTTTTTTTTTCCAAACAGAAAGCCATCATCATGACAACACCAGAGTAAAAGAGGGCATTTTTTTTTTCCTTTTTTTTCTGGTAGGGAAATAAAGACATCTTAAGCTAGACTTCAAAAGCTCTCTACAGCAAACAGTAGCTGTGGAAATACCGTTTCATCTTTGCCTCTGGGATATTATTAAGCTTTTCTAGTAGCTCTAACTGCAGGAGAAGGGATTACAGAAGTTGCTGCTGTGTAGCTGTCTGCCATACAAATATCTGGAAAAGCTGGGATCATGGATTTGTATTAGGGCCAGTGATTAGCCAACCCCAAGAAACTGACCTGGTAATGAATGCCACCATAACCTCCTTTTCACATCATACAAATACAAACATGCAAGACACTTCCATTTCTTGCTGAAATGTCTTTAGTTAAAGTTTGCAAAACACACCAGGGACCAATTCTAGCTGCACCTGCTAATAGCATGCTTAGTCCGGCAATGTTGTTCACATCACATCGGTTACAGTGCTGTCAGCATTTCTACCATGAATCCATACCTTCAAAAGTCATATACCTTAATTGTTTAAAAATCCAGTAGAAGCTGTCAGGACCCTGATGGTCCTGGCAGGGAAGCGATAGCATACTATTTTATTACAGAAGGTAATGACTCAATAGCAACTAGTTATCAGAGGTACTTGATTATTAATTATTGCTTATCTGATTTCACTGCTCAATAGGTTTTTATTTTTAACCAAATCGTTTTTCATCTACATGTAAGTAATGTCTCTTTGATATGGATGGATTACTTGTATATTGAAAAAGTGAAATGTAATTCTATTTTTTTATAAAAAGAACAAATGTATAGAAAGTGATTTTAAACATTTAACCAGAGATTTGTAGCTCAGATTGAGTAAAATTTCGTGCCTTACAGTAAATAATGACCATGATATGGATAAATCTCCTAGAAATTTAAAGTTAATGATGGCTAGATATTTATAGCTAGGATTATATATTTACTTTTCAAATAAGAATGAGAAAATTAATCTAAAGGGTAGGGTATATGCCTTTACATATTAAAGTAAGAAAAAGGCAATGTATTTAGCAGTTGTTTCTTTTTTGTTCAAAACAGCAAAGTCAGAACAAGAATGATAGATCTAAAATAGACAATCAGGACAGAAATTTCTAAGGATAGACAAAAATTCTCTAAGCAATAACACTAATGGATTTGATTTTGGCAAAAAAATAATATATTTTAAAACCTATAGACATAACTTGTGGCAATAATATATTGCTGTTCACAAAATCTTTTAGCAGTGAAGCTTCCACAATAGATGTTACATTTCTAATTTTCATGTACATTTGAAAGTCTGTGATGGCAATCTGATTCCATGCTTTATCCAGATCATTGGAGAGGTACATTAGTACTGATTTATTATCGTTATTTCCCTCAAATTTATATTTTTCCAGGTTGTCTTTTTCAATCGGCATGCATTTTCCCATTGTCTACCTCACTATCTAGTAAAAGAGATTCATGAAAAGGCTGTATTCCATGGTAAATCTACCACTTTCAAATTTACACTGGAAATAAGGGCTACTAAACAAAAATACTCTGAGCATTTAGACTATGTTTTAGCTTCTTATTTGAGGTTGTACTTAATCCATAGACTCTGAAGTCTGGATTTATGTGTCAGCATAACTGAGCAAATATTTTTTAAAGCAGCAATTAAAATTTATTCAATCACTATTTAAAGAAAATAGAGTATCCCTTGTTCTATCAACCAAGTTACCTCACTCAAAATAGTGATATTGTTCTGGACTCAGAAACTTTTGAAGTTATTATGACTTTAGCATATCAAAATATACTAGGCAATTTAGAAATTGTTTTTAAAATACAGATTTCATTACAACCATCCCATTTAGAAACATGTGTTTCAAAACAGCTTTCAAAAATCCAATTAAATTAAATATTATTAGAAAATAAGCTGAGATATATTAACTTATTACCCTATTATTTTTTATTTTTGGTGATGCTAAACTTAAGTAAAGGTTTTAAACAGTCTAACCTAACTATTTGCATTCTATTCTCTGACAAGAAGCTTTAAATCAGAGTACTTTGATGAATAATAAATATAAATATAAATGAATATACAATCTGATGTCAGGAAAGAGGCAGATAAATATTCAAAAGAGGTGACTGTGTTGTGTTTCTTTATTTTATAATGTATTTTGCATTTGGTCTAGTCAACAAAGAGATGAAAACAGAAAAATGCAATATTTATTAGACTGATAAGCCACTTGTAGTTCCCTTATTTATGGATGTGTCTTAGGCCAGAATACCCAATATTCTGTGGCCCTGAAGGAGAACTCTATCCCAGCATTTTATCTATTAACAGTATCTGGGAGGTGGCAGGGAGCTGACCTAGGAATTGTGGCACTTTCCATAGTGGTTTTCAAATATTCCTTATGCAGAAGAGACACAGTATCTAATTCCTTGTGGCTATTATTGCTCAATCAGGTCCAGAGCAAGCTTCAGGCCGTGCCAAGAGTAGTGGCCTGCTCCTTGCTGCTCTGTTTCACTGATTGAGAAGCACTCGCCATGGGCAGCCTGATTCAAGGGATTTCACGTCCGGAGATCAAGGCACGGTGGCAAGTATTCTATGGCTCTGAACTAGAAAACTTCAGAGAAAGGTACTTATTTATGTGATATACTAGAAAAGCCAAGATATATAATCAGAAGTGCAGACTCCATGACGGGTTCTCTGTTTGGCTGAGGAGGTCAGGAGTCAGGCTGATGAAATGTAAAGGCAGAGAGTTAAAGTTTTCCTCCTGCTGTGATCAGATGTTCTTAGGATTCCAGCGGAGGTAATCTTTAAAAGAAACATGGCAGAGCTTTGGAAGGCTTTGTGATCATGACCTACCAGTAGCCCATAGGCTCATTGGAGGGGCCAGTACAAGGGATCCTGTGGTCAATTTTTATCCTGCTATTCTTAGATACTCTAAAATTACAGACCTTAATCTCTGAGGTAGGACTGTAACTCCCACCATGTGGAGGTTCCAAAAATAAGGTGTGAGTGATTTCTTCTTAAAATAAGGCAGAAAGAACTTATGCACCCATGTCTTCTATAATTCTCCAGGCTCAGTAATAACTCTTATTTGAAGATTATGTGTGATTTACAAAGATCTTACAATTGCCCTAAAATTTAATACTCAAAATAACCTGTGGAATTAATACAAAACTTTATAAACCACCCCTTTAGAAAGAGAGAGAGAGAAATATAGAATTTACAGTTAGTATGTTACTTTCTTGAACAATTTAGGAGAACTGAATTCATATCTGTTAGTAGAATATGTACATAATTCAGGCTTGTTCTTGTAAGCCTTATGAACTCACTGTTTATGGAACATTTAGACAACAGTCCAGTTTACACAAGAAAAGTAATCTAGCATCTCACTTTCCTGGATCAGCCAAAGGCAAATATCAGTACACAGTTTCTGACCTAATCTTCTTATGTTTCAGGTAATAGATTTAAATAGAAGCACATTCTACCCACAAGCAAATACAGTGGTAAACAAGTTTATCTTAACATACACTAGCCCAGTGTGTGGTAATAGCCTTTGTATTCAATAAATAAAGGTAAATCAACATACTACAATTTTTTTAAAAAAAAAGCTAACTACAGACAAAAACAAATGAACATCTCTGTATTTCACACAAATAACACAATCATGCTGAAGGAGGTTAAAGCAAACACAAAACAAAGCAAATTAATGTTAGTAACTGAAGATTGTAATATTTTTTAGTTCATGAGAATCTAAGAAGAAAATACAACTTTAAACAAAGCCCACACTTCTGGTTGAGAGCTGCTTTTATTGTTTCTTTTTTTTTTTCTTACTTATTGTCAAAGTGATGTTCAGAGAGGTTAGTTTCATATGTTAGGCATTGGATACATTTCTTGTACTGAGGGGGATTGGAAAAGGGGGATGGAGAGGGCTAGTAATCCTGAACCATTTGTATGTATTGTTCGAGTGTGCACATTAAGGTGGTAGCTGTGGTTCTCATTCTTGAAGAGACATGCATACGAATATAGACTAGGGACATCAAGTCAAGAAACAGGATTGAATCTGAAGGTATCAGTAGTTATTTGGTGTTCATTTACACACACACACACACTTTTTTTTTTTTGGCCAGTCGTGGTGCTTGGACTCAGGGCCTGAGCACTGTCCCTAGCTTCTTTTTGCTCAAAGGTAGCACTCTGCCACTTGAGCCACAACGCCACTTCTGGCCGTTTTCTGTATATGTGGTGCTGGGGAATCGAACCCAGGGCCTCATGTATACAAGGCAAGCACTCTTGCCACTAGGCCATATCCCCAGACACACACACACACACACACACACACACACACACACACACACACACACACTACATCCCCACATATTTACTAAAGGTCTTAGCTGTGAGCCAAATAAACTTAGATAAAATAATAACCTAGTAATAATCAAGATTAAATTAGAAACAAGATGCCAGTGGCTCAAGCCTTAACTCTAGCTACCCACAAATCTGAGATTTGGGGATCACAGTTCAAAGCTAACTAGGACAGGGAAGTCTGTTGAGACTCTTACCACTAAGGAACTAGCACCAAAAAAAAAAAAAAAATCAGAAGTATAGCTGTGGCTGAAGTGGTAGAGTGCTACTCTTCAGCACAAAACTAAGGGATAGCACTCAGGCCTTAAGTTCATGCCCCAGGACTGGCATTATAAAACAAAGCAAAACATAATTTAGAACTTGGAAATATTACACCCCACTGAAAGAAACAAAAGCTTAGTGAATAGATTTACCTCAGGATCTCAGGTCTGGAAAATAAGAATGGATAAACGTGCTTGGTGGTAATAATAACAAAGGATATAAGAGCATAAACAACATGAGAAGTAGAAGATAACCTTTTCAATGGATCAGTAATTCATAAGTCCATACAAATGTAGGAAGATGATAAAAAGAAGACAGACATTCACATAAAAAAGGAAGGGAGAAATAGGAAAATTGTTCACTTATGTACAATATTAACTAGCAATGTTGAAGAAATAGTAAAGATAGGTTTGCTCATTTTTCCAATGTAATAGCAAAAAAGTGTTTCTGACAAGAATCAATGAGGATGAGATCCAGCCATGAAGGTTTATGCAGAAAATGTTTTCCCAATTGATTAGCTACAATTTATCTAAAAAAAATTAAAAAGTATGATTACCTGGAAAGAATTCTACCTCACCATTGGGGATATCTCAAGATATACATATTAAATAAATTAATAGGTTCCTAGTAGGCAGCAATAAATAATTCAGAGCATCCCACTACTAATTTATTGAAGCAAATTCCCATTGCTCTCTCATAGCTTCCCAATCTTAGCTAGTTTTAATAACACAAAATTTGTCTAGGTAATAACAGCTTCTGAGGTTTTTGCACAGGATGAGTGTAGCTTAAAACGGACTTAATTCATCCCCAGGAACTCATTGTTTGAGTAAACTACAAATAATCCAACAAGAAGTCCATCACACAAATATCCTCCCTGTTGAGAAATGAAACATCTGCCCAAATTACAGAATTCTCCTCCTCCTGTTCCTTCTGCTCCACTTCCTTCTGCTCCTGCTTCTCTTCATCCTTTCTTATTCTTTCTCTTCTTACTCATGAACATAATCAGCATCTTCATCATCACTATTACAACATTTACATTTTTCTATGTTAAGAACTTCCTACATATTATCTAATTTAACAGTACTCTAAGTAATTTGCTATAACATATAGCATATAATAGTAATAATTCATAGATTTGCTCTGCATGATTGCTTCTTTAATCTGTCTTTGCATTTAATTGTTAAAAATATTTAAAATCTTATATGATGAGGAAATTATATTTTTGAGGTAAGTTTGAAAATCTACATATAATTTATTTGGTTACCTGAAAAACAGGCCTGGGATCCATCAATTGAAAGTCAATACACCGTACATAAACTTCCACTAAAACTTCATCTTTGCAGCAAAAGCAAATGTGAGCATTAGAAATTAAGAATCAACTCTAATAGGACATAGGGTCTGGACTGTGCAGAAGCATCTAAAATATCAGCCTGATCAGTATAAGTATGTGAAAACTATTGAAAATCTTGAACTTTATTATTTTCATTAATAGAGATAAAGAAATAGAACTAACACAGCAATTTCACAGGACTGTTGTAAGTATGGAATGCTAGAGGGAATTAATGCTTAAGACTTCATAGAGATGTCCAATCATTGCAGTTTTTTGGGTGATCGTTTCAAGGATAATCATCCAAGCAATTTCAGAAACATTTGATTAAATATACATATAATCTGTGTGAGTAAGCCATATAAATCTCAAATGGATAAAATAACTTGGCCATAAAATATGATTAAAATCCTGGTGATACATTTGTACTGCAATATAAAACTATAGAAAAAAATACTGTCTTAATGGAATAACTCTATTCTTTATTTTTAAAAAGGCTCTGATTCTGGAAAAAATTGTGTTATGTTTCCCTTTCAAATGTATCAATATTATCATAGTATATCAAAAGCTTGTGACAGGTTAAAGGAATTCTGACAGATTTTAAACACTGCAAGACAATATACTTAAATTTCCCTAGATATTTAAGTGAAATATTAGTCATACCTTTAAAGTGATGTCTACCATATAATAAATGAGCATGACTGTAAAACATTTTCAATCTAGGTTTTATTTTGATGAATGCAAGGTCTATCCAAATATATATAGTAAGAACTGGAGTTGTAGGTAAAATGGTTGAGTGCCAGTCTTGAAAGAAATGCTAAGGGATGGCACTCAATCCCTGAGTTCAAGTTCTAGTACCAACACACACACACACACACACACACACACACACACACACTTAAAAACAGCGTGTGCACACACACAGATTTAAAAACAATGTATAAGAGACCTACAAGTATATAAAAATTTTTAAATGATTCTTTTTCTGATTATCAATTCTGCTGACATTTTCTAATTATAAAATTGTAATGAGGCACGAGGGAAACTGAAAGACCCAAAAATTAGTATATGTGATTGAAGCTATCAAAATGACTATAAAAGACAAAAAAAATGAAGAAAAAGAAGCTAATAAAACCAAAACTCACAATTACAAATTTATCTTTTAAATTAAATTATATTTTATTGTAATGCTGATGTCAGAGGTGTTGCAGTCACATAAGTAAGGCAAGGCTTACATTCCTTTTCAAATATTGTTATCCCTGTCCCTTGTTCTCTCCCATTTTCCCTCCCCTTAAACTTATAGTATATAAGTGCTTAAACCTCAGTAAAGCAGCACAGAGTATCACCAACACTTTCCAGAGAAAAATCAATACAAATTGTATGCAAACATGTGAAACATTTTTCAGTTTTTCTATTAGTCAAAAATTTTCATCACTGATACACAATTTAAAAGTCAGACTTTGTATGCCTACCTTAAAATGGTCTTCTATGTACTCTAAGGCAAGAGTAAATTGGCGCAACCTTTTTGGAAAGCAATTTGTCAATATACCAAGGTCTGAAAAAAGTTCATACCCTTTAGTATAGTAATTTTTCTTTTGGAACTCTTACCCCCAAGGAGCTAATAAAAAAAATATAGACAAATATTTCAGTACTGAGATGAAAATCATGAAATTTTTATAACAGCAGCAAAAGTTTACTCTAAGCAACTTGAATGTCTAATGTTTGGAAAATAACTGAGTATATTTTACACTAAAATATACCCTGTGGTAATGATAGATGTACATTTTTAAGCATTATTCAATAGTATGAGATAAGCTTTATGATTTGTAATTTAGTTAAATATAAAAATGAAATTCTCTATCAACCCTTATTAATACAACTTACTATATAGTGACTTAATCTGAAGAAACATAAAATTCCATATATTTCATATGTGTATGTTAGAGACTGGTAGAGTCATATCACAGTTATTAAAGTGAACATTGCAATAACATTTTCAAATAATAAATTTTAATACATCTTATCATATTTTCAAGATAAGATTAAATTTTGGATGTAAGTATGATATTTAAATGAATCTAAAGCACAACCTCAAAATCCATGTGTGAGGCTCTGAACATTTACTTGAAATTATTTTTTTTTTTTTTTTTTTTTTTTTTTTTTTTTTTTTTTTTTTTTTTTTTGCCAGTCCTGGGCCTTGGACTCAGGGCCTGAGCACTGTCCCTGGCTTGTTCCCGCTCAAGGCTAGCACTCTGCCACTTGAGCCACAGCGCCGCTTCTGGCCGTTTTCTGTATATGTGGTGCTGGGGAATCGAACCTAGGGCCTCGTGTATCCGAGGCAGGCACTCTTGCCGCTAGGCTATATCCCCAGCCCTTGAAATTATTTTGTATTTAAGTAAAATGAACTATACTATATATTTTCAATATCTACTATTTTTGCTATGGACTTAGAAAGAAAATTAAGGGTATAAAATGGTATTTTTTTTCTGTCATGGGGCTTGGACACTGTCCCTGAGCTTGAGTTCTTTTGCTCAAGGGTAGCCCTCTACCATTTGAGCCACAGTACTTCCAGTTTTTTGGGACTATTTGGAGGTAAGAGTTTCACAAACGTTCCTGCCTGGGATGGCTTTGAACAGTGATCCTCAGATCTTAGCCTGCTGAGTAACTAGGTTTGTATGCCTGAGTCATCAGTGTCCAGCCAGGTACATTTTTTTCTTTATTTTTTTAACGTGATTGTGTACTCTAAAATTGCTAACTGCTTGACTTTGTCATTTTTCCCCTCAATTATTTGTCCACAGATATGAATGTCTAGGAGCCATCATTGCTATGACCATGTTTTCCTATTTCCACTTGCAGCTTGCAATAACAAACTACAAATTGTTAAGTTTCAAACATCATGACAATTGCATTTTCATCCATATAACCTATAGGGCTGCAGCTCACATTGTGCAATATGGAGTTGCACAAGTTCTTTTTTTTTAGACAAGAGCTATAGCAAACAGGTGATCGTCTTTCCTTTTCTTTAGATTTTTCATCAGCTCTAATATCATTGATACTTGCATCAAATTTTCAGTCATGAAAACTTCTACAATTACATCACAATCAAAATACATGGAATGGTTTCAGTTGGTACTATTGAAACTTATGTTAGTTTTTTTTAAAAAAACAATTTCACTTTTTTTTTGCCTTTAGTGGCCCAGACCATGTTCCTCCTACCTACTACATCTCCTGAGTAACTGGATTATAGCTATTAACCTCCATAATAAATTGACTTCATGCCATGCTATGAAATAGAAGGAAATACCAAATAAGAAGCTTTTAAAATTCATCCTCCTGATGTTTTTCTAGTTTATGAGAATAATCTAATATGCAAACAGATGGATCAGCCAGAAATCTCCCTATAAGATTGAGTTGAATCTTTCATAGTTTGCTTTTCCAGATCAGCTTTTCTACTTGAGAAAATCCAACTCCTAAATATTTACTTCTTTTCATTGTACAGGATAAGAATAGTAGTCATAGTAAATAACAATAACAACAAATCTGATGTATTCTCAAAGAAAATAAAGATTGACATTGACACAAAGAGGAATATAGAAAGCTTACACAAAGAACACTAAAATAATATGTGTATGAATTTATGAGGAAATGAAACAACCTTATTGCCTCACTCAACCTACAATTCTAAATACCCAATATTTATAACGTGGGCATAAGTCATTCCAAACAATGTAAACAAGAACATTAATTTATCACCTTAAATGTAGACATGATCTGCAAAATCATCAAGGGCTATCATAATTGTTTTAGTCCTTAGATGATAAATTGGCTCCATGATTGTGTCTATGAAATAACTTTGAGAAGATTTGAGTATTACCTACATGTATTTATTTAGGAAGCAAATTTATTGCAAAAAAATCTGACTACGTTTAAAAATATTTAAAACACTATATATTTTGAAATTATGTCTGTGTATACAGACCAATTGACTAGCTGCCATAGGAACTGTTTCCTGTTTTATTCATTTGTTTTGTATTTCAAGAACTCAAACTGAAATTGAGTTAATTGTAAAAGCTTAGAGATTAGTGTTCAAGCATGTGCTTCTCAATGACAGCCTATACAATATCATGTGCTGTAAAAACATTCTCTGCAGTTTCCTGGAAATATATTACCAATGCAGGTGATGTTCTCCATTGTTCAAAAGGTTTAGGTTGGTGGGTTAAGATATGCTTCTAAGTTTTCTCACCCTTTGCCCTAGCCAACAGTAGACATCCATTTTGAACTCAGTCTTTATTTTGTAGAGAGAGCTATTTCAGTAGTAAGCTGGTTAGGGCAGATGACACAAAAATACTTCCCTGTGCAGAGATTATCCATTACTGCCTAGTTGGGACGATGTTTATGGTCCGTGTCCTGTCTGTCTCCTCCTCTAACCTCCACTTTTTTACCATTTTGATGATGGATTCTTTTTAGAAGAACTTTACCAAGTCTATACAAATCATTCATTCCTGGACTAGGCACTGGATACTGAGAGTTCAGGATATTGTGCAGTTCAGTGAACTTTGCTTGTAATTCCACCTTCATCCACAAAATATGTGCCTACCTATGTTTTGTGATAAAGGTGTATGACATGGCACTATTGGTGTGTGTGTCTGTTCCCTTTATCGAGAACTTGAAATATTGCAACAATGCTTAACGCTGGAAATAAAGCAAATCCAGATAGAAATTCCAGGAAATCTAGACAATGAAGAATACATTTTTCTCCCTTTTTAGCCACCAAGTGAAATGATCTTTGATGCACAATGACTTTGAAATGCCATTTAATGCATAAAATTAGATGACCAACAAATATATGTTGGGCCAATTTTTAACATTTACTTTAGTTCATCTTTTCTTAAAACTTCTTTCTGGTTTCACTATTTCTGACTTGTTACATGCGCTAAGAATATAGAGCTTCCTGTAGAACTCTTTGATCTTGAGGAAAATAATTGATGAGTAATAAGCAATTGATAGTAATCAGTCAAATAATCAGCATGCATGTAACAAATCAATTATTCTATGATAAATATGAAGAAAGACAAAGATAGAAATGTAAAGTCTGATTTATAAAACACAGCTATTTAAAATGGGTAATTTATGTTTTCTTCGTTACTTATTTCATTAATAGATATGTGTGATGATGGGTTATGCAACGCAGTAGCATTAAACTGAGAATCATTTAAAATTTTGTTTTCAAATTTTTATTATCAAACTGATGTACAGAGAGGTTACAGTTTCATACGTTAGGCATTGGATACATTTCTTGTACTGTTTGTTACCTTGTCCCTCATAGCCCCCTCCCTCCTCCCCCTTTCCCTTCCCCCCCCCACCCTGAGGTGTTCAGTTCACTTACACCAAACAGTTTTGCAAGTATTGCTTTTGTAGTTGTTTGTCTTTTTTTACCCTGTGTCTCTCAATTTTGGTATTCCCTTTCAATTTCCTAGTTCCAATACCAGTATACACGGTTTCCAATATACTCAGATAAGATTACAGAGATAGTGTAGGTACAACCACAGGAAGGTGATACAAGAACATCATCAATAATAGAAGCTACAGATACACATGGGACATTGAAAGTAGTTACAACTGTGGTGGGAATGTAAACTGGTTCAGCCACTCTGGCAAGCAGTATGGAGATTCCTCAGAAGGCTCAATATAGAACTCCCCTATGACCCAGCAGCCCCACTTTTGGGTATCTATCCAAAAGACCACAAACATAATCTCAATAATGCCACCAGCACAACAATGTTCATCGCAGCACAATTTGTCATAGCAAGAATCTGGAACCAACCCAGATGCCCCTCAGTAGAGGAATGTATCAGGAAAATGTGGTACATATACACAATGGAATTTTATGCCTCTATCAGAAAGAATGACATTGTCCCATTTGTAAGGAAATGGAAGGACTTGGAAAAAATTATACTAAGTGAAGTGAGCCAGACCCAAAGAAACATGGACTCTATGGTCTCCCTTATTGGGAATAATTAGTACAGGTTTAGGCAAGTCATAGCAGAGCATCACAAGGCCCAATAGCTATACCCTTATGAACACATAAGATGATGCTAAGTGAAATTTTTTTCATTGTAAACATCACAGTACATACTTATTTGAATATTCCTCCACACTGATGTTAACTATAACTTCACAGAGATATCTGAAATCATCCGTCATGCTTTATAATGAAGTATGAGAGGAGTCTGATACAGTTTGCCAAATGTGTTGTTTGCTTTCTAGATATAGAAGTACTCTTTTTTGTTTTTAATCACAAAGCTTAGTGAATTTAATTAAGTCTCAACTGCCTCTAAGCATTTAGTTTTTATTATATAAAATTGCATTTATCATTCAGATAGAAAAAAAAGATAGAAAATGCTACTGTGTTTCAAAGCAAGAAATTATATATAGGCAGTATGCTTTTTTTTAATGTCTATAACATGGCCCAGAAATGTCATTTAAGTTTCTTGATGGATATATTAAAATCAATTCACATCAGTGTATCATCTGTTATGTGGTTGTCTCAGAGAGCCCAGGTCATGCCAGCACTTCAAATGACAGAAGTTGTTCCAAGTGTATCTGTTCTCAATGGCAAAACAGACTGTGAATGAATGCTAAGGTAAAGATAGCTCCAGGACTACAGAATATAGGGTATAGATCAAACGATAATGACACATATTTGTTCTTCATTCATTTGCTTGTGTTATTTTCATTCCTCTACTCATGTGTGTAGATCATCTAAGTATTTACACTTCTATATATATCATCCATCACTCTCACTATCCATCTAATCTATCATGTATCTTTCTTTCTGTCTATTGTTTATCCATCTTTCTGTTATGTATCATTTAGTTGAATTATATATTTTCATTTTTGGTTTGCACATTTCTAGCATTCAGGATTTTCTATTGGAAATATCAGTAGGTTCACAGAAGAATAAATGATTGCACAGACTGAAACAAATGCCCATATTCAAGTATTGCTCACCTACTGTTATGGCTCAGTTTCTCTACTTAGCACACAAAAGATGTGCCTTCAGTAACATCGTAAAATGTAACACATTCTATGCAACATAGGGATAACAGAGCTTACAAACACAACCATTTCTATCGGATACTCTTTAATTCTACCCATGCTGTGGACTATAATGCACATTTAAAATGTTATCACTGTATTTTAGTATTTTATAATAATAATAACTTACTCATGGTAACAAAATTAAAGTGAAAATTTATTTTAATCTAATTTGAAAAATAAAAATATCTAACTTGGCCAAGTGATATTTTTTACCAACACAATATAGTGTGTGTGCAAACATAGTACAGTGCATGTATACACATAATATATATTTGCATGTATATATTTATTCACCTGTTTTTATTCCCAAACTTAAATATTATTTTATGATTTTTATTCAGCTTATTGTTTTTTCTCACTGACTTTTTCGATATCAGTTTTCTACATGGCAAACTACAAATTAGAGTTCATTCTAATTCATCACATTCATTGATCACCCCTTTTCCCCTTTCCTCAGCCTTTAATGGATTTCTTAAATCATTCTTCTTTAGATTATCAATTGAATTTTCCTGAACAATTAATGCTTTTCTTTAGCACCTCAATTATAGATTTTAATTCTGTTATTGTTATTTTAGCAATTTTTTTTGCAATAGGTCAATGTCTATCCCAATTCTTTTTTTTATTCCTACTATAGTTTAGTATTTTGTTTTTGTTTTTTTTTTCTCAAATTTTTATTATCAAACTGACGTACAGAGAGGTTACAGTATCATACGTTGGGCATTGGATACATTTCTTGTACTGTTTGTTGCCTTGTCCCTCATGCCCCCCTCCCTCCGCCCCTTTCCCTCCCCCCCCCCAGGTGTTCAGTTCACTTACACCAAACAGTTTTGCAAGTATTGCTTTTGTAGTTATTTCTCTTTTTTTACCCTGTGTCTCTCGAATTTGGTATTCCCTTTGAATTTCCTACTTCCAATACCAGTAAACACGGTTTCCAATATACTCAGATAAGATTACAGAGATTGTGTAGGTACAAACATAGGAAGGTGATACAAAACATTATCAATAATAGAAACTACACATACACATTGGACGTTGAAAGTAGTTACAACTGTGATGTATCACTTGTTTCCATAACATGAATGGATCAGGAAAATGTGGTACATTTACACAATGGAATTTTATGCCTCTATCAGAAAGAATGACATTGTTCCATTTGTAAGGAAATGGAAGGACTTGGAAAAAGTTATACTAAGTGAAGTGAGCCAGACCCAAAGAAACATGGACTCTATGGCCTGCCTTATTGGGAATAATTAGTACAGGTTTAGGCAAGCCATAGCAGAGCATCACAAGGCCCAATACCTATACCCTTAGAAACACATAAGATGATGCTATTTTGTTTTTTTTTAATCAGATAACTTCCCCCTTAAGTATTTGGATTCTCCTACCTGAAGCTATGTGCTCTTACATAGCATTGGTACATTTCTATGATTCCATTTTATAACTTAAATCAAATTTATTAAAATAGGTCATATTTTGGAACTTCATAAAAACTCTTCTTTCCTCCCTTCCTTCCTTCTGTTCTCTCTCTCTTTCTCTCTCTCCCTCTCCCTCTCTTTCCTTCCTTCCTTCCTTCCTTCCTTCCTTCCTTCCTTTTCTTTCTTTCTTTCTTTCTTTCTTTCTTTCTTCCTTCCTTCTTTCCTTCCTTCCTTCCTTCCTTCTTCTTTCTTTCTTTCTTTCTTTCTTCCTTCCTTCTTTCCTTCCTTCCTTCCTTCCTTCCTTCCTTCCTTCCTTCCTTCCTTCTTCTTTCTTTCTTTCTTTCTTTCTTTTTTCTTCCTCTTCCCCATCCTCCTCTTCCTCTTTCTCCTCCTTCTTCCTCTCCCACACTCTTTTTTTTCTTTCCTGTGTACATTTTCTATGTGATTGTGAGATATGATTTCTAAGTGGTATATCCCAAGCTGTTTATGTAAAAATATCCCAAAGATACAAGTGATTGCTCTGATATTTATATTTTTATTACCAAACTATACACAGATAGCATAATTACTCCCCAAAGCTTAATTATTTTATCATATGAAATCATTAACGTTAATCATAAAGTGTTTTCTCATAATTGACAATAATATAAATTTTTAAATAAAATTTGAGAAAATTTGGGGCTGGGAATATTGCCTAGTGGCAAGAGTGCTTGCCTCGTATACTCTGGGAGAGCCAGAGTCTTGTGAATATGGCTATTTGATTGGTGGGTCTCTTTTTTGTTGTTGCTGTTTTGTTTTCTTCAGTCTTAGTGGCAAAGATGAAAGGTTTTATTTTCTCATTCTTTTGTCCATATTTAACAGGTAAGCCCTTTATTCTTTTGTAAATGTCTGCCTTCATTTCAACATTCAAAGGTTTTGGCTTATCAGCTTATGATATTTGTAAACTGGGTAGGCTTCAATTCCTTAACTGAATGCCTTTCTTTTAACTCCTATCAGGGGGACCTGGGCAACCAAAGCTTTCCATGACAAAAAGGAAACCTAGAGAATGCATAATTGCTAAGTGTGATTTCACAAAGTTCTTGTGAGTTATAATCCTGCATATCAGGGTAATTAATCCAAGCTTTAATTAATGCCTTCAGAAACATTTTTATAACATGTAAAATGCAAATATATATATACTGTTCAATGGTAAAGTAACCTATCAATAGATTTAGGGAATTATGCATATTTTACATATTCATTCCCTAAGAGAATTTTACTTCATATATATATATGAAATATATATATATATATTTAATGAACCATTAAGAAAACTATGAATAGTTATTAAATTGACCATCAATTCTTAAATTTAAACAGGGTTGCACTGGAAGTTAAGCTTACTGTAATAAAGAAGAGGGTAAAGGAAACTTCTAACACAAAAGTGAGATTTGCTGAAGGCAAAGCACTGAAATTTTAAACTAGGAGGATGGTCAATGTAATTAGGCTATTAGCATTTGGCAATTGATAGTTGCAGGACTTAGATTCTTATCCTCTTTTCTCTGCTTTGAGTCTGAGAGATTGGGACACTAACTTTCTTGCTGATCCATTTTAAAGTCTGAGATATAACCCTTAAATTGTCCTTGAAAGCAAAACAAATTTACACCTTAACGTATCAGGAATGAATGAATCATAATTTATATCTGAAAAGAGCAGAGAAAAAAAGCAGGATTTCTACAGCTGATGCTTTCCAAACAGAAAGGAAAGATCTTGGAGTTAGGAAACAGCCTTTGTCATCTCAGCAAGATTGAGTGAGAAAGAGGTTGTCCTGGTCAGGTTTTAAAAACAGGCCATTACTGTTTTTGTTTGTTTGTTTGTTGTTTGCTTGTTTTGCGGGGGACTCTCAGGGAAGATGTGGTTAATTGGAGATAAGAGTCCCACAGACCCTCCTGCCCAGGCTGGCTTTGAAGCACAATCCAGTTACTAAATATAAATATTTTTATATTTTTAATCTATAAAAATATTGAAACCAATTATTGCCAACTTCAGATATTTTAATAGTAACCAGAAATCTTTGCATTATTTCAATAGGCACATCTATCTAAATTCCAGACAGATCCTGTCCAAATTTCCAGAGAATCAAAACCTTTATCTTCTTGTTTTCTAAGAAATAGTGTCCCCACAAAAGAAATATATTCTAAGTTATGCAATTGTGAAATGCTAAGGCTAAACACAAAGGTATATAATATTATATTCCCATGGAGTTATTTATAGTGGCTAAGTATATTTTATTTGTTAATTTACCCAAAGTCATGTGAAATTCATTTCAGTTGTTTTAGTCCCTCTTCCCCCCCATTAAAAAAAAAATGATGTCTTCATTCCTTTTCAAGGACAGTAAAGTAAATTTCAAAGTAAGCAAGACTATTAAAATCCACAGCTTCCTTGATCATAACAATTTGATGTGGACTTATTTTCTGGGAAGACCTAAAGAGAACAGTAAATTGGGACTTTTCAGTTGATGATATGGCAGCTTTGCTGCTAACCTGGAGACCCATTTTAAAAGAAGATTTAGGTATCCCACACCAACCCATTTTAGGAGGCTCACTTTGAACACTGTATTCAACAGAGAGGATGTAACAACTGCAACACAATCAGGGCTTACTGCAAAATTAACACAGATACATTGGATAGCAAGAGCATAAGATAAGGAAGTTTTACTTTGACATGTATTGTGTTTGTGAGTTGCCTGGATAGATCAAATAGAACTTAAGTCATTTGAACCAACACCACATGTAGCAAGTACTTGTACAGGAATGCAAAGAGGAAAACATAAATATGTATACATGAATTTAGGCACTTTTTGGGAGAATTGGAATGCAGAGATGCCTTGAAAGAGAAATGTATGCCTGCGGCAGTGATTGTGACATCGTACTCCACCACACAATCTCGTCAATTTGTATCTTCTCTGTCATTCATTACAAGGGAGGACTTTGCAGAAAAATCTATTTTAATGCTCTTTCTTGTTTCTTGGAAAGAAATCTTCATGCTGGTCCTGGAACTTTAACTTGGGGCTGTTCCTCAGCTATTTTGCACAAGGGTGTTACTCAACAATTTGAGTCACAGTCTACTCCTGATTTGGGGTGATTAATTAAAAATGAGAGTCTCACAGATTTTTTTTCTGCCTGGGCTGGCTTTAAAGCTTGATTATCTGATCTTAGCTTCCTTAGTAGCTAGGGTTAGAGGATCACAGTCCTGAACCACCAGCCCCCAGGAATAACCTATAATTTTAAGGAATTGTTATTGAATCTCCCTCTTTACTACATAGCTATACTTGAAATGATCAAATTGGCAGACTACTATATAATATATTTTGTAAATCAAGACATCTAGATAAAGCTGTTGATATCTCTCAGATTAGATTAGAATTCGACTTTTTTCAAAAAAATTTAGACACACTCCTATATCTTGAGTTTGGGATAATAGAATTAAAATTATACTAGAGAAATTTAAGACTGATGTTTCAAGTCACAGCATAATATGGTTAATTCATTCCTGCCATGGCACTGTAATTTCTAATAGTTATTTAGGGAATCATGAAATTATAAATATTTTCAATGTTACATGTATTCTTTGTGTAAGTTTGTTATGTATATAAGTTTTTTATATATGGGTATCTATGATTAAGGGGTAACCAGAAAACTCATTGGCAGCATCTGTATGCTACCTATGTTTTACTTCATATTATATTCATTATATTTTCTTTTGAAAAATAAACAATATCCAGAATTTTAAAATTATCAGTATTTATTTTTAAGGTTTTACCACTTATAAAACATTAATCCTATTTTCCATTCTCCTTTTCAAAATATAATTTATCCACTTTACAGCTTTCAGACATGCTGCAATGGGAAACCGGTTTCTGAGATTACATCATTCTTTTAAAACCACCAGTAACTCATCCATTTCATTGCCATCTAATATTCCAAGGCATACCTGTTGAAGAAGTGATGTGTTTCCCTTTGATAGAAAAACATTTCAGTATGACATTCCTATGCTGCTAGACTTTGCATCTTCATTTTCTGTTTTAACACTGTGATTATGAACATTCTTGTACATATGGCTGTGATATGGCTTAACCCAAGGATATATGCTTGAAATTGCAAAATATGTCCAAATATTTTCCACAGTATCTGAATAATTTTACTCCTATTTACAACTATAAGAGCTTTAGTTAAACATCCACTTTTTTATATTATCACTATTCCCCTCAAACCAACTCAAATTATTGTATAAAAATTGAAACTTTCCTAAGGGAAGTAAATGTAAATACGCAAGATAGTTACTAGTGTCACATTAGAAAGAAGTAAAATTTAAAGAAGAAAGAAATTATTTTTTAATTTAATTTATTTATTTATTTTTATTTTAAAGGTGATACACAGAGGTTACAGTTAGGTAATGAGTATATTTCTTTGTGATTTTTTGAACAGTGTCATCTCTTCCCTCATTTTCTCACAGTTTTTTGCCCTCATGACCCCTTTCTCCAAAACTTGTATAAATCATTTTCAATAGTTTCTAGTGAGTATCACTGCTATATTGTTCACCCTTCATCCCACCATTTCTGTCTTCCACCAGATAAACTTGCATACAAGATTTAAGGAATCTTATAGCATTTTATTGAAAACCAAGTGCCTAACTCAAAACGCTACCTTCATTTTGAGTTTGATATTTATATTACTAGTGAAAGAGAGACAGAAATTAATAAAATGGGCCTGCTCCTTCCCGATTGCTTATAAGGTTAAACCATCATCATTGAGAGAAAAATGGAAATAAATACTCTCCTCCCCAACTGTGTACTAAGAAGGTGACCATATCAATATTATGTTCCTATCCATGTAAGCACAACAGCTGTAATAAATATATAATAAATAAATCTCCAGCACAACTATGTTCACTGCAGTGCTATTCACCATAGCCAAAGCAGAGAATCAGTCCAGAGGTCTGTCAGTGGATGAATGGATCAAGAAAATGTGAGATATATATTATATGTGTGTGTATGTGTGTATGTATATATGTATATGTGTGTATATATGTTTGTGTTTATATATTCATATATATATATGAGTTTTATTCATCTCTAGAAAGAACTGTACTGTATCATTTGCAAAGAAATGGAAGAACCTGGAAAAAATATATTAAGTAAAGTAAGTCAGGCCCAGAGAGACAAAGGTTGCAAGTTTTCCCTCATATGTGGAAGGGAAAGTTGTTAATGAATTCTGAGCAAATATATTGACTGATCTGAAAGTGAACACAAATGTATTAGCTGAAATATTGCAGGTCCAAGGGAAACATCACAAAGCGTATTTCCTTGGAATGGCAAAGACAAAGCTCAGTGAAGTAAACACCAGGAAACAGGAAATTGAATATGGTGAGGTAAGGTCAAGGGAAAGAGTAGAGAAATTAAGAGGAGAAAGTGGGGAGAATGCAGTCAAGAATTCAAAGTAGGGCTGGGGATATGGCCTAGTGACAAGAGTGCTTGCCTCATATACATGAGGCCCTGGGTTCAATTCCCCAGCACCATATATACAGAAAGCGGCCAGAAGTGGTGCTGTGGCTCCAGTGACAGAGTGCTAGCCTTAAGCAAAAAGAAGCCAGAGACAGTGCTCAGGCCCTGAGTCCAAGCCCCAGGACTGGCAAAAAAAAAAAAAAAAAAAAAAATTCAAAGTAAAGAAGTGGAGCTGTGGCTCAAATGGTAGAGCCCTAGGATTGAACGAAATAAGCACAGAGACAGCACCCAAAACCTGAAATCACTCTCCAGGACCAGCACAAAAGAACAACAACAACAAATAGCGAAAAATAATTCAATGTGTATCCATGTATCTCACAAAATTAAGAAAAATGATGTTATGTAAATAAGTGGTATATCATTATTGTAATTATTTTCAACATGCTATGGGAAACAATACCCCTTTTTGTTCTCTCATATTCCCTTTCTGTTCCTGCTATCACTGTATCTGAACTTAGTATTCTGTAGTATGTTTATTAGAACTAGGGAAAAAGGAAAGGGATTACCAAAATCGCGCGACAAAGGATAAAAAGACAAACCATTTCAAAAGCAATACTTACAAAACCATTTGGTGTAAACCAACTGTACAACTCATGGTGGGGGAGAGGAAAAAGGGGAGGGGAAGGACGGGGTGGGGGTGAGGGAGGAGGTTACAGTTGGATAAGAAATGTACTCACTGACTTACATATTTAACTGTAACCCCTCTGCACTTCACTTTGACAATAAAGAAAAAAATAAATAAAAGAAAATACAAAAAAAATAAAGAAAAATAAGGTAAGGGGTAGGTTGGTAAACGTGAATGAGAATGTTGAAAATGATGCCTCCATCAAAACATATTGTGTTCATAAGGTGCTTTTGAAAATGGCAACTCCTTTATACAGCTACTTAAAGACAATAAAGAAAATCACATACTTCAAAATATCAGCAATAACAAAAAATAAGTAAGTAAATACATTCTGGAGAAGTACTATCTCTTGAGTCAAACCTCTGTATGGATTCCAGGTATTGTAATGCAATCTTCAAGATAAGAGGGCTATTTCACACTTAGATATAACCACAGAACTTCTCTTCAACAGTTCAGTAAATTCAGAACACAGAGAAGACAACCTTAACACCTAATTATCACACACTTCCAAGATATTGTATCAAATATTTGTTTGAAAATATTTATAAGAACAATATATGCGATGTCGTAAAGAAGCAATCCTGAAATTCAAGCTTAATAAAGACTAAATAAAAAGCACCATTACCATACAGGAAGAATATTAAGCTCTGTAGAATATTAAATTTGAAAACAAAAAGACCAGAAAAATTTATTCAAGATATAACACAAAGATATAAGCATAAAATAATAAATAGAAAATAATAACTGTAAAGGATTTATACAGGTCTTTATAATTTGAATTTATAATTGAGTATAATTTTATTTGAAATATATTATTAAAATTGATTTCACTTCTTTCTTCATATATATATATATATATATATATATTGCAGTTTAACTACCACAAAATAAATTGTGATAAAGAGTGTCACACATATTATTTAGTATATTGGCCCAAAGAAACATTGTATACTTGGTCCTTATTGTATTTCCCAAGCCTTAGTCTAAGGAAGATTTCTTTAGAATCTGTAATATATTCACATATTCCTTTGTATTTTATAATGATTTAGTTGTACTATGAAAGAGTATAAAGGACACTACGAGTATTATAACCTCAAACTCTGCTAAATGTAGATGTACCTAAAGTGGGAAAAAAAAACTATAATAAGAATAGCAAAGATTGCATTTTTTTTCTGAAAACATTTAAGTGACCTAGTGGTGTCTTGGCTGAACAGGTCATTTCACTTTTCTTTATCTTAATTTTGTAATTCATAAGAAAAGAATTTGGCTCTAGATCATCCTAATTAGGCTTCTAAAGGAATGGTTTGGTATTATCGCCAGAATAAGAAAGATCTTGGCATGTAAAAAGCTAAAAAAAGTTTTTCAAAACTGGATGCAGGGTCTCATGACTCATATCCATGTTACTTGGGAGGCTTAGAATAGGAGGACTATATTTCAAGGCAGCCTTGGCAGAAAATGCCCTTAGACTCTTTCCATAAGCTTAAACAAAACTAAATTAGTAGCAACATTTTACACAGATGCTTAGTGTGCAGTGGTACACACCTGTCATCTCAAGCTATATATGAGGTTGAGATCAGGAGGGTCATGGTAGCAGGCCTGTCCTTGCAGAAAAGTCCATGAGATTATCTTCATGAAACAGAAGCTAGCAATGATTAAACTTGCTTCTCATCCATGCAAAGAAGGAAAGACTATAGTAGGCTCATTCTGACTTAAGTGTTCTGTCCTTTTCTGTGTCCTGGCAGGAAGCAAGGCTATCCTACAAATAACCAATGTGAAACAGACCTAGAGATGTAGCTCAGTTGTAAAGTGACCGCGGAGCAAACTGGGTTCAGATTCCTTGTACAGCAAAAGCAAAAAGGAGGAGGAGGGTACTGCAATATATGTATAACAAGTCTTCTCTGAAAGCTAGAAGGGACCAGAAATTACTGGCAGACTGATGCAAGTTGAGAAAAGATTTTTGTGTGTGTGTGTGTGTGTGTGTGTGTGTGTGTGTGTGTGTGTGTGTGTGTGTGTGTGTGTGTGGCCAGTCCTGGGCCTTGGACTCAGGGCCTGAGCTGAGAAAAGATTTTAATGAGGGTCAACATTATACTAGCCTTTCCTTTGTGTATTATCTTTAAGTAGTTGTACAAAGGAGTTTCTACTCAACTAAATAGTTTATGAATACAATGTGGCCTTTCAGAGAGAGAGAGACAGAGAGAGAGACACACACACACACACACACACACACAGAGAGAGAGAGAGAGAAAGAGAGAGAGAGAGACAGACCTGAGTCTTGATACCAGGGCCTCACCCTCTCACCTGCCTTTTTCTCTACCACTTGGGCCACATCTCTGCTTCCTGCCCTGGCTGGCTTTGATCCTCAGATCTCAGCCTTCTAAGTAGCTAGAATTAAAGGTATGAGTCTCCTGTACCTGCTTGTAAACCAATTTTAAAAGAAAGAAAGAAATGTATTTTTGTCCAGGACAAAATAGCTCCAGAAGAGTAGTAGATATTGTATATATTATAAAGGTAATAGTCATAGAGAACAAACAGATTTCAGCCTGTTCATTGTCTTCACCAGTAAAGTAATCCCCTTTGACTATGATGTGCAGGCTCCAAATGCACAAGACCTCATTGCTGGCACTCACAATCTTAGACAATGTGGAAGCTGAACAGAAAAAGGCTCACAATGTGATAATACAGTTAGAATTCTCAGAATATATTATGTCTACTGTCATGACTATTTATAGTTTCATACTATTATACATCATCTATAAATTTTTTTAATGTCAGCAAAGTAGGAGGAAAGCTGTCACTATATTTTTTGGGGAAAAAGATGAATTTTCTGACAAGATAGTCTTTATCTGTAATTTTCTATCCATCTGTATCTCTTGCATTTCCAGAAATGTTCATAGTTTTAGATAAAAGAAAAAAATATATATGATAATTTTCTCTAGCTACTGAAGTGTCTATTAAAGGTTTTAATTTCATTTTAAAATTACTTTTTTTCTTAGTGTTAAAATGATTATATTTCCTATTATTCAACAAGATGCCTTCCCTACTGCCATCTTCAGTTGTTTGACTCACAATTCACAATCTGTCCCAGCTGTAAATTACATACATCTGAGCAGTGAAATTATGTTTACTACCTTACACATTTAAAAATTAACTGTTTTGTAGCATATCTATCATTGGAGGAAAATAAGTGCTTCTGTTTTAAAAAGAAGATAGTGAACCCATTTGAAAGTAGTGAATATTATTTTCTATTCAATGTAAACGGTAAAATCATTTCCACTATTGCTATTATACATTTAAAGAAAAATACTACATATGATCGCACATGTCTTTCGTCTTTCAAAATCATGTTTACTTCCATTTTGTAAAGAAATTAAAGGGAATAACTAGGGTCTGACCATATACTTCCTAAAAACCAGAACACCAGTTGTCTAGTCCCCTAGTATATTTTTTTTCCCTGGTGCCAGTCCTGGGGCTTGAACTTAGGGCATTGGCACAGTCCCTGGGCTTTTTCTGTACAAGACTAGTTTTCTACCATTTGATTCATGATTTGGTGGCTTTTTGCCGGTTCACTGGTAATAAGAGTCTCACAGATTTTCCTCCCATAGCTAGCTTCAAACTGTGATCCTCAGCTCTCAGACTTCATTGAAGCTAGTGTTATTTGCATGAGCCACTGACAACTGGCTACCTAGTAGATTTTTAATATTTATGTATGAATTAGAATGCTGACCCTATCCTAAAGCCTTTAATAAGTAAAATAAAAAATACTAAAGTTATCACTCCTCATTCCTTACATAAAAAAATTAAGTATAAGCATCCCCTTGTACATTCCCATTGTGATGTATATTAATTACTCTAATAGTCCTGGGTCCTGAAAGAAAGCAGATTTTTAAATTTTTATTTAAATTTATTCAAATACAAAGACAATTTAGCCAAATATCATCGGCATGCCTGTAATCTCAGTATTTTACATGCTGAGATCTGAGGATCAGCACTGAAAACAAGACCAAACTGGAAAGAACTTAGGAGTCTTATCTCCAATTAAACATCAAAATCTAGAAGAAAAGGTATGGCTTAAGAGGTAGAGTGCCAACCTTGATGGAAAAAGCTAAAGGACAATATCCAGGCTCTTAGTTCAAGGACTAGTATTGGAACACACACACACACACACACACACACACACACACACACACACACACACATCAAGATGATACATTTGAATTAGTGGGTTTATCTATTTGTTATTATTTTGTATTGATTTCCTTTTTTCTCTTTTTTTCTTTTCCCTATGTCCTTCACCCTAATAAATTGTGAATTTTGATTATCACTTGTAACTACCAAGAAAATAAGATATTCTTTATGAAGAATCCAGGATGCAGGCTGGGAAAGTGGCGTAGTGGTAGAGTGCTTGCCTAGCATGCATGAAGCCCTGTGTTTGATTCCTCAGTACCACATAAATAGAAAAAGCCAGAATTGGCACTGTGGCTCAAGTGGTAGAGTGCTAGCCGTGAGCAAAAAGAAGCCAGGGACAGTGCACAGGACATGAGTTCAAGCCCCAAGACTGGCAAAAAAAAAAAAAAAAGAATCCAGGATGCTTATACAAGAAGAAAAGTTTTTAGAAGGGAATTATTTTCACTAGCTCTTTATCTTTCAGTCAAGGAAGAAAGTGTGTATGTTCTCAATCAGCTAAGATTCAATATGAACTAAGGTCACACAAATAAGGGCTGCTATGTAGCTCAGTGGTACCAAATCCACTGGAGACTCTACATTCAATGCTCAGCACTACAAAAGATAGAAACATAATAAATTATTACAAGTAAATAAATAATGGATAAGTCATGAAGGAGGACAAAGGAAAAGAAATAAATAAAGTCACATAAATGCACATGATCATGTACTTTCATGGATGACTACATGACAGCATGACAAAGACGTTTACCTGCAACAAAGTACAAGAGTCGTGGAATACTTGAGTCCTTTCTAAAGTTCTGGAAGACAAAATAATCTTGTGAAATAAAACAAGTGGACAAAACTGGTTTGAGATCCAAAGGGATGATCAGAACATAAATTTGGATTTGAAGTGAGATCTGGGTTTCAGGGATGGCCTGCCTAGAAAGTTTCATCAATACTAGAATCTAGCAAAGCTGGAGCTCCTACAATTAGTGCATAGTTTATCTCTCAGCTGTGGATGTGTATATGTGGGCGGGGGGGGGGGCGAGGGGGGGTGTTCTGTGCTTCTAACTGGAATGGTATTGATTCTCCCAAGTAATGGCATAGATTCAGACAATGTATCTTGCATCTTTTCTAGTTTTTATCTCCAGAAGAACTGCAGTATGAAATGGGAAACTATTTTTCTTTTCCAGGTGACACTGAAATGTAATTTAAGTGTTGAAGCAGTTCTTTCCTGTCTTCTTTAAGGAAGCCTTAAGGATTTCCAAAGTTTTAATGAAAATTCAGAGTTTGTGTTATCCTTCTTTGGGGTTCTGCCAAAGAGGACAATAGAATTGACTCAATTGACAGTACTATGGTTCATAATTTATTGTGAAACAAATACTATAGGACTTCAAAGAATAAAAAAATGAGCAACTCTTAAAAAGTTTTAATGGGTAACAAAAAACAGAGTCTGATTTTCTGTAAGCTTTTTCCCAGATCCCTTCTTCCATTTCTACTTAAATAATCTCTTAAGAACCAAATCAGAGAAAGAAAACAACTTGAATTCAGGGTATTCCAAAGGATAGTAAAATGATCTTTCTATAGTTCTTTTTTTTAACCTAAAAGCAAACTGAGTGAAATGAATTTCTCCTGTAAATTATTAAATCCAAGCCAACTTTTCTATTATGAATTAACTATCTTTGTTAGTTTTGTAAATGAATAAGAGTGTTTATTGAATTATCTTTTCCAGATTGTAGTTTTAAGCAAGGGAAGTAAAGCAATTTGTACTGCAGTATTCGCTTTTTTAAAATTAAAAATCAATATACTGTATTGACAAATTCAGTATCTGTACTAACCATCTGTCTAGACTTAGAATCTATTTTTTACCTATGTATTGTGAGATTTAAGACTTAATTCAGAAAAATGAGTTGTGTGGTACCAAGTGGAAACTGGTTTCTTTTTAGAATTTTCCATTTGTGATATATGTAACACAGTGGATTTTATGAAGAGTGCTAAATGAAGCCACATCTACAGTTCCATATTTGTGCTTTATACAGTTTAGATTGTGCAGTTCAAATTTGATTGTGTATATGTCCACTACAAGGAATTAGCATTAACATTAGAAAGGAGCAAGCTGAAATATATTTTCTAGTATAAATTTGCTTGACATTCCTTTTAAAATAATTATAAAGGCATTAATAGTTTTTGACCGGTGTTAATTTAAAATTGAGGCACTAATAATTTATAATTTTATCTTGGTAAAGAATTCGAAGCTTCCTTCCATTAATCATATTCTCTCCTTGCAGAACATTTTATGCAGATATTCTGTTAGAGATTTATCTGTGATCATATTTCAACCTGGGAGTAGTATATTCTAAAACAAAAATGACTGAGTATAATAAGGTTACAGATACCATTGTAACAAAGGAAATTAACCAAATCAACAGACAAACTAAATAGTGGAAGAAAATTTCCAAACTCTTTCCCTACAATATCTAAATAATTTTACCAAAATGTTATTAGAATTGATGACCAAAATATTTTAAATAGGCAAAAAATCATATAGATATTCCTGAAAAGAACATAAACAAATGTTATACAAACATTTTTTAAAGTATAGTTACAAGTCTGATTGCTCTCAATAATAAAATAAATGGCTGATCTATATGACCTAGATAGCAAATACTGTTTTTTTTTTAATTTTTGTTTGTTTGATTGTTTTTATAATTCTGGACTCAAGGTACTGGCAGTTGCTTTTGAATCTAGCCACATTCTTCTTGTATGCTTATAGGGAAATAGGAAGTTGCTACCTAATTCACAATTATAAGATTTCAATTACACTTCTAACTTCTAAGAATCTTCCATACAAAATTGGGCTTTTAAATATCAGTTTTGTACCAATCATTTAGATTTGGCCAAGGGAGAGCTCAAGATGAATTTATTCTAATTATTATTTTATTGCTAATTAGAATAAATTCATCTTTCCTCTATTTATTTCATAATGTTGCTGTCCAGTTTTTCTTATTCTTTTATATGACTAATGAGGAATGTATATAATTTTGACACAAAAGTTGAGGTGAATTCTTCCTTTAGATTCAATTGTTTCAAACTGAAAATTCCTATATATTCTTCTTAGCGATAATTCATTATGTTTTGATTTGAAGGATTCAAATCCATGACTGCACTATATGAACAGAATAAGGTATGTGCATGATTTAAATTTACAGGTACCATCTGATTTTTGAATTAAAAAGGAAGAGATGAAAGTATGAGCCCTTTACTTCTGTGATACAAATACGTACATTAAGCTATAATGTTTAATGTCATGAAATATATTTAGGAAGGTTACTTTCACTAAACATATGTAATCTTTTAATAATAAATTTATACAATTTTAACAATTTAAACAATTTAAAAGTTATATAAATTTAACACAGCAATATAAATAATTTACTTTTTTTGTTTATTTTTTGTCAGTCCTGGAGCTTGAACCTAGGCCTAGGTACTGTCACTGAACACATCAGCTCACTTGAGCCATATTGTTCCTTCCAGTTTTCTGGTGTTTTATTAGAGATAAGAGTCTCAGGGACTTTCCTAACTGGGCTGGTTTTGAACCATGATCCTCACATCTCAGCCTCCTGAGTAGCTAGGATTACAGGTGTGAGCCACCAGCACCTGGTTTACATAATGTTTTTACATCTGCTATGAACCTTTCAAAGCAGCTGTTCTCACTCTTATCCTTTTTCCATGTAGCCAACCTCAGGTTCTATTATCAACATTGCTCTAATATCTCTGTGCAAAGTTCTTAGCAAGTCAATTGACCAATACCTTCCAAATTAAGCAAGATGCTTTAGGGGTTAGAAAATCATTTTTAGAGAAGTGTATGTGAAAAGTACTTTAAGTATAGAACAAGTCACTCTTTCTTATCCTAAATTAACACCACATAAAACTATACAATGATATAGAAAATGGTCATCATCTCACCTGAAGATTTCTTAAAACACATATGTAGGGGATGGCTACATCATTAAGACCTGGGACGGCTGGCTGCTAGCCCATCCCACCTCCTTCCGGGTTCTACAGGAAGAGATGCCAAACCAGTCCCCGCCTCTGGGCTGCGAGCACGTGTGTCATAATGGCGCCAGGCTGAGCCAAGAGGCCAGGCCGCTGCGGGAAGTTCTGTGACATCACCGTGATATACATGCTTATTAGCCTATCGTTAGCACCTGGTCAGTCCCTCCCCTTCGCTTGTCATTACTGCTACAAGTCTGTTTGCCCCTCCCTTGAATAAACAGAATGCTCCTTGAAGCTTCTCTGAGAGCCCATGCGTGCCTTGCTTCCTAGGCGATTATAGGGAGGGGGGAGGGCATTCTCGCAACCACACCCTGACCAAGGCTGCCCATGGCCCTCGCTCCCACAGTACTTCCTTCTGGCCAGAGGATATGCGTTGAGAGCGAAAGGGAACCACACGGAGGGGGCAAATAGGCCCAGGAATACTATATAGAAGGAGGTGTAGATTTAGTCAGGCACACATGGCTGGCTGCTCACAGAACTACCTTTAAATTCAGAAGCAGAAAGAAAAGAAACAATGAATAAATTTGAACCTAAGTTTGAAGTACGGAGTATCTTTAAACAAGTAGGGGTTTGGGGTTTCTTTCGGAATAATTACTTATTGTCAAAGTGATATACAGAGGGGTTACAGTTTAATACATAAACTGGCAGTGGGTAGATTTATTGTACAATTTGTTAGCTCCTCCCTCATTTCCTCCCCACCCCTCTCCTCCTTTTCCTCTCCACCCTTGAGTTGTTCAGTTGGTTTACACCAAATGGTTTTGCTATTCGGGGTCCTTTATTGTTCCATATGAATTTCTGCATTGCTTCCTCTATTTCATTAAAAAATGGTGTTGGGATATTAATGGGCATTGCATTGAATTTGCTGATAGCCTTTGGCAATTTTGACATATTGACAATATTAATCCTCACAATCCAGGAATATGGGAGATTTTTCCATTTTCTAACTTATGACTTAATTTTGTTTTTCATGTTTTTAAAGTTCTCATCATAGAGGTCTTTCACTTCTTTGGTTAAGGTTATTCCTAGGTATTTTCTGGATTTTGAGGCAATGCAAAAGGAGTTGCTTTCCTGATTTCGGTCTTGGTCTTCTAGTCATTGTCATATAGAAAAGCCTTTGAATTTTGAGGGTTTATTTTATATCCTGCTACTTTGCCAAAGTTTTCGATCAGCTCAAGTAGCTTGGGAGTAGAGTTTGCAGGGTTCTTTAGATACAGGATCTTGTCATCTGCAAAGAAAGAGAGATTGACTTCATTTTTTCCTATGTGGATCCCCTTTATGTCTTCCTCGTGCCTTATTGGTCTGGCTAGGAGTTCTAATACTATGTTGAGGAGGAGAGGGGAGAGTGGACAACCGTGTCTTGCTCCTGATTTTAGAGGAAATGGCTTTGACTTTTCCCCATTAAGAGTAATGTTCACTGTGGGTTTGTCAAAGACAGCCTTAATTATATTCTGGAATGTTCCCTGGACTCCTACTTTCCCCAAAGCTTTTATTGTAAATGGGTGCTGGATTTTATCAAATGCCTTTTCTGCATCCAGCGAAATAATCATGTGATTCTTGACCTTGTTCCAGTTGATGTGGTAGATTACTTTGATTCACCTGCATATAATGAACCAACTCGGCAAACTGTGAATCAATCCAGTTTGGTCATTGTGTATGATTTTTTGGATGACTTATTGAAGTCAATTGGCCATAGTTTTGTTGAGAATTTTTGCATCGATGTTCATCAGGGAAATTGGTGTATAGTTCTCTTTCCTTGATTAGTCTCTGCCAGGTTTTGGGATAAGGGTTATACTGGCATCATAGAATGTGTTTGCTAGCGAACATTCACTTTCAATTTCACTGAAGGGTTTGAGAAATATTGTTGTGAGTTCTGTTTTGAAGACCTTATAGAATTCTGCTTTGAATCCATCTGGACCTGGGCTTCTCTAGGATGGGAGATCTCTTATTGCAGTTTCTAGTTCAATGATGGATATGGGTTTGTTAAAAGGTTAAAAGCTTCATGGTTAAGTTTGGGCATGCCATTTTTTTTTTGCTAGGAATTTATTTCTTCCAGGTTCTCGAATTTATTGGTGTATAGGTTTGCAAAATATTCCCTTGTTGTGTTCAGAATCTTGGTTATTTCTGTGGTGACTTTACCTGTTTCATCTCTGATCTTGTTTATTTGGATGTGTAGCCTTCATTTTTTGGTCCGATTTGCTAGGGGTCTGTCTATCTTGTTAATTTATTTAAAGAACCAAATTGTTTTGTTGATTCTTCTGATGTTTTTTTTCTCTAAGTCATTTACTTACGATTTAATTTTAATTATCTGCTTTCGTCTATTGGCTTGGTTTTCACTTGTTGTTCTCCTTCAAAAAGCTTAAGGTCCTTCCTTAAGTTGCTGAATTGATCTTTCTCCAGTTTGTTGATGTATGTACTCAGAGATATAAGTTTTCCTCAGAATCCTGCCATTGTTGTGTCCCAAAGGAGCTGGTACTTTGTGTGTTCATCTTGGTTTAATTCCAAAAACATTGGAATTTCTGTTCTAATTTCTTCAATGACCTACTGGTGGTTCAGCAATGTGTTGTTTAGTCTCCATGAATTGTAGGATTTTCTGTGGTGGCTATTTGAGTTGAACTCTAGTATTATTCAATTGTGGTCTGAGAGAAAAGCAGGGAATGATTTCGATACTTCTGAATTTGTACAGATTTGCTTTGTGCCCTAAGAAATGATCTATTTTGGAGAATGCTCCATGTACTGCTGGAAAGAATGTATATTGTGGTGTTGCTGGATAGAATATTCTGCAGAGTTCCATTAAGTCTACTTGGTGTATGAAGTTGTATATTTCTGAGGTTTCTTTGCTCAGTTTTTGGCCTGTTGTTCTGTCCAGAGGTGACAGTGGAGTGTTAAAGTCTCCAACTATCAATGTATTTGGATTGATGAGTGTTTTTAGAGTCAGCAGTGTCTTTTTGATGAAGTTGGGTGCCCCTGTATTTGGAGTGTAGATATTTAGGATGTTTATATCCTCCTTTAGGAGAGATCCCTTTGTTAGTATGTAGTAATCTTCTTTGTCTCTTCTAACCGTTTTTAATCTGAAGTCAATTTTATCTGATACTAGGATTGTAACTCCAGCCTGCTTATGGGGGCCGTTTGCTTGGTAGATTTTATTCCATCTTTTCCCTTTTAGAGGTTGTTTGCTTTTGCTGGATAGATGTGTCCCTTGGAGACAGAAGAAAGTTGGCTCTTCATTTTTTATCTAACTTATGAGCCTATGTTGTTTAGTTGGAGAATTAAGTCCATTAATGGTGAGAGTTAGGATTGAGAGATGATTGTTGCTTTCATTATAGCTATCTTTTTAAAGGCTGTGTCTTTCCTATTCTTGTCCTAATATCCCAGTTTTCTATTTAGGGTTCATTTCTGTATTGTGACCTTGATTATTTCCATGTGTAGGATATGCTTGAGGATTTTCGGTAATGCTGGTTTGGTAGAAATATATTGTTTCAGTTTTTCCTTACTGTAGAAGACATTTATTTGACCTTTGGCTATGAATGAGAGTTTAACTGGGTGTAGTGTTCACGGTTGATAATTATTTTTCTTTAGGTTTTGGCATACCTCATTCCAGGCTCTCCTTGCTTTCATGGTCTCTGCTGAGAATTATGGAGTCATTCTGATTGGTTTTCCTTTATATTTGATTGTTTTCTTCTCCCTAGCAGCTTTAAGGATTCTTTCCTTGAACTCTATTGGTACTGTTCCATTCACAATGTCTTGGTGCAATGTCCTATTCTGGTTTGGTCTGACTGGGGTTCTAAATGCTTCTTATACTGGGATAGGCCTATCCTTTTGAGTGTTTGGGAAGTTCTCTGCTATAATTCTGTTGAACATATTGCCTATTCCATTAACTTCTTTCTCTAGGTTTTCCTGGACACCTATTAGCCTTAAATATGGCTTCTTGATTGTATCTTGGAGCTCGTGAAATGATCTGTTTTGCTGATTGGATTGGTTTTGCGTTGTTTTATGTTCTTTCCCCATAAAGTCTAGGGAATCTTCAATTCCTGAGATTCAATCCTCTGCTTCATCTAGTCTGCTCTGTAGGCTTGCTACTTGATTTTTGAATCTCCCTTCCTCTGACTGGTCTTTCTTGATGGCTTCCATGTCTTTGCTAAAATTTTCTCCTAGGTCCTATATGGACTTCTTTACTTCATTAATTTGGTTTGGAGTGCTGTCTCTCAAATCTCTTAGCTGGGTAGCTATCTTTTCATAGGACTCTTGAAGTTCATTCATCTTTCTATTTGTGGAGGCCATGAAATCCTCTATTAATTTATGGGCAGATTGATGTATTAATCTTTGGCTCACCTCCTCGTGCTGTAGAATACTTGTCTGAAAGATTCAAACTTCTCATTTAACATTTCTATCAGGAGAGTTTGTAGAGAATTTTGAGGGTTCTTTTCTAGGCCTTCGATTGACTGCTCTGCTTCCTGCTTATTTTGAGTGGGAGATTAGATTCCCTAGCTTGCCATCTTTCTTGAGATTCTTTCACCCATTTGGACTGGAAATGCCAATCTACAAGCCACTGTGACAAGCATTTAATACCCAAAGCAGAATTTACCTAACCCTGTTTTATAAATCTTAGAGGTTCAGAATCATATACAGATATCTTTCCTCTCTTTTTTGTATATAAATGTAATTTTGGTGTCCCCACAGAATTCAATTTAATATAACAACCAACCCTGAGGCCTGTATTCAACAGTTACTTATTTACCATTATAAACATATGAGCAAATTTATTCTTACATTTAGTTCTTTTTGGACTAGTGGGATTTCTCTACAAACCACTTTGACTCACTCAGAATGAACAGGGATTCTTTCTATCTAGTCTGCCAATAACCAGGGGTCAATGGATTCTGGAGGTCCTGGACGTAAATTTAGGAGAGGAAGTTAGGAGGAGGGAAGAGAATGGAGTAAAAGGAATAGGGGATGATGATTTTGGTTTAGTTCCAGTGAAGGTGAAATGTGGAGAAGAGTAGAATTGGTAGAAAGAACAAGATTAAATTGATAAACAATGGAGAGTCAACAGAAAAGAGCAAAGTTGATAGTCAAGGGAAAGTATTTTTTTTTTTACATTAACTAAAACACAGGTATTCTGTATTGCACATTTCAAAATTGGAAGGACAAGCTAGCATAAAAAGTGATTTTTTTCTTTAGAGAGGAATATATGTTTTAGTTGTTTGGCTCAAAAATGCACACTGCCAAGGCAGCTTAGTTCTAAAAACCTTTTAAAATAAACTTTGATTATAAGCCAACAAAATCCTTTATCATAGTGAATAGTATATAGTCCACTCTCTCTGAAGTGTCAGAGGTCTTTGTTATGGGCTCTGTTTTAAAGCCTGAGAGCATTCCTGGCCACTGCCTTGAGAGGCAGATGGTGTCTCATCTCTGTTAGGGGAAAGTAATTTTAAAGAAAAAAAAATTAAAAGAGAAACAAAGAAAAAATACAGAAAAAACACACAAAAACAAATAAAAAAACTATAACCAAAAACCAAATAACTCAAAAATGAAAGATAAATAATAAAAAAGCAAAATAAATTAATAAGAACCAACAAGAAAAGACAAACATGTGAAATGAAATGGAGTCTTCCTTGTTTGGGTGGGCTCTCCAGTCTCTGTTTCCCTTGTGATGGTCGACAGTCTATTTTCCTGCTGCTTGGCTGGCTTGATTTGCTTTCAGCTTGGAGGGGGTGGATCTGCTCTGACCTTCCTTCCCTGTTATTTAAATCCTGGGGGGGTCTGTGGTTCACACTGCTTGCAGGTAGGACTTGGGTATCCTCTGTAGTTGGGGGATGCTGAACGGTCACCAGAAACATGGCTCCTCCCTGTCCACTGTGGGGCTGCTGCATTTAATGTCTGCCTCTGACTAGGTTATGTACTCAGCAGGGTGGGGCTTATTGGCCTGGTTTACCAGGCTGCAAGCCCCTTGCCCTAGGGTAGATTCCTCCCTCCTGGATAGGGTGACCTTCTCCTGAGTGGAGCTGTCTGTGGGACCCAGTTCAGTTTGCTGGTAGGAATTGGGCATCTTCTGTAATGGGGCCATTTATCTGTCTCTGGAACCATTAACTCTCCTGTCTGTTCGTTCCATGCTACCAGTAGCTGCTCAATGCTTTCGGTTTGATTTTAGAAATTCTGGCTGCTGGGGAGTTGGCAGCCACAGCATCGGTGGAGTGGGGCGGGGCACCTCTGGCTGAGTTTACCTGGGTCTTTGAGCCTAGGCCTGGGGAGTGATCCTCCCACATGGGTGGAGGGACCTTTTCCTGGGCAGAGCTGACTCTCGCCATTCAGTTACTCTTGCCCTTTTCAAAGATGGCCCCTTCATCTACGCTTTTCCCTGGATCACTTTATTTCCAGTCAGCTCTGGCCCGGTGTATGCCAGAGTGAAAGATGGCACTTTGCTCTGGCAGTGGAGGAAGGGCTACCTTCCAGATGCTGCTCTGTGGGTACAAGTTAGAATATCTTTCGGGGGTTCTCATGCTTTCTCTGGAATTTTGGCCCATCTGTGCTTAGTCTGCGATCTGCATCTGTATGCCGCTGTGTAGAGGATTTCTTTCTGGTAGCCGTTGTGTGTTTTAAGTGTGTGGAGTGTGGGTGCTGTGATGGCACTGGCCCCGGCATTGCCAGGGGACACTGCCTGGAGCTCAAATCTGTGTTCTCAGACCAGAAAAGTTGATTTTTTCCTTCCTGGCCAGAATCTCTGTACTGTTATAACTTACTTGGGCTGTCTTTAGAGGAGTAAAAGTTTCTCTGGCGTAGTGAAACTGAGATGTTGGAGGGAGCTTAGCTAGGGAGCTCAGGGGTTGTGTTTTTATACTTACCAAGCAGCACTCCACATTTCTAATTTGTGAAATGTTCTATTTTACAAAGTACTAAAATTGGTGCTGTGTGTGTGTGTGTGTGTGTGTGTGTGTGTGTGTGTATGTTGGTCTTGGGACTTGAATTGAGGGTATGAGCAGTCCCTGAGCATTTATTTTTCTCTCATGGCTTGTGCTGTACCTCTTGAGCCATAGCTCCACTTACAGGTATTTGTTGGTTGGTTAGAGATGCGAATCTCACAAAATTTTCTTTTCTGGCTGGATTTGCACCGAGATTCTCAGATTTCAGCTTCATAAATTACTAGCAAGGAGTATAGGAATGAGCCACAGATGCCTGGTTTTGCTCTGAGTTTTTGATATAGAGCTTGAACTCAGGGTCTTGCATTTTTTTCATCTTACTTGCTTGGCTGATGAGCTAATAGTTGCAAAACACTTCTATCCAAGCATTTATGCTGGTTGTTTTGTGGATGCAGTCTTGCAGACTTTTCTACTTGAGCTGACATCAAACCTGGATAGTGAGACCTCAAAGCTGATTTAGAGATCTAAGATTCTTCAGTAGGTAGCATTACAGGGTAAGCCACCAAAGCTTTGGCCATCCTAGTTTTGAAGGGCTAGTTCATATAAGCAGTCTTGGTGTTTGTACTCTAAAAAATCTTTTTATTTATTTATTTATTTTTTTTGCCAAAACTGGGGCTTGAACTCAGGGACTGGGCACTGCCCTCAGCTTCTTTGGCTCACTTGAGCCACAGTGCCACTTCCAGCTTTTTCTGTGTATGTAGTCCTGAAGAATTGAACCCAGGGCTTCACACCTGGGAGGCGAGTGCTCTACCAATAAGCCACATTCCCAGCCCCTCGCTACAATTCTTAAGAATCTTCTCAGTCTTCTCGCACCAAATAGTAAGTACAGACACATAAATTTCAATTCAAAGAAAAGAAAAAAAAAAGGAAAAGAAACAGAAAGCCAGGAATCAGGCAGCACAGATTTAATAGATGAGACTAAGGTACAAAAACAGTTAAGTTGTTTCCTTTGCAAGATGGGTACATTCTTTTTTCTCTTCATACCCATTGCCTCCCTTCCTTACTCATCCTCTCTCTCCTTTCCCTTCTTCTTTCTCCAACTTATTCCATACAATACACATGCCTCATGATAAACTGATGCTATAATTTCATTCAAACATAGAAGACAAGGGAAAAGAATATGGACTTGAAATGATGAAACACAGGACTTGTAGTAATACTGTTAAATCCTTAACATCATTCTGGATTATTTAGGATTCAAAATTTAATTAATTTATTCTTTCCAGGAAGTGGTTTTATGACTGCATGTTCTCCTATTAATTGATAAGCAGCTGCACATACAGAATTATAAAGTGGATAAAGACTTCAAATGGCCAAACAGAATTAACAAAAATGACTCAGAGGATGCTGTTTCATTGAACCCTTCCATAGAAAACCCATTTTGGAAATTTGTGGTGACTTTCTTCCTTTTGCAAGTAAGAATTTTCTTGAGTTAATTCTAGCTGTTCCATGGCCTTGGATATTTATCATATGGATGTATTTTTCAAACAAAGATAAATATATATATATATATTATAATTACTACAAAATATAAGCAATACTTAGCAAAGAACAAGTGTAGTTGTTACACAAAAATTTAAGTAGACAATATAAAGCTACAGTAGTAGTTATCAGAAAGGATAAATACTCTAAAGGATACAATAGCCTTTGTTTAATTGGCCTGACATTCACAATGTTAACTTTATCACTATTCAATGTAGCCATTTCAGTTCAAGCTTTTATACCTACATTCTAACCAGAAAATGGACAAATAGGTGTCCACAAATATGATGTTTATTTGTGGACTCTTTCTAAAACCTGTACACATCAATTCTAATCACATTCTTTCCTTAAAATCAAGTCATATGACTTTGCCTTTCTGCAAAGGAGACTAATAAGTGATAATTTAAAAAAATCAGGTCATGTCTGGCACTAACAAATACAAATTTGAAGGCAGGGTATGGATTTCTGCCGCCATGACTTTATGTACCTTGCTAAGGGAAACAAACACAATTTACACTGCCAGAATTCCTCAACCACAATAAAGGCACATTTGTAGTGAACATGTAGTCATTATACTGATAGAATTATCAAAGGCAATGGCAGCTTTCAGGCTTCCTGCTGATTGTAGCTCATCAGCTCTGCTGTGTGAAAAGATTTCTGACATGTCCTTCTGTTGCTGATGTGTACTGGAAGAGTTCACCACTAACCATCTTGAAGTTCAGCTGATGAAGATACTCACAACCAGAGAAAGCCTTTCCCATACACAATGTGGAAAGCTCATAGAGTAAAATGGGGTTTGTGCTCAGAGTGGAATCTTTCCACCTGTACTGTAACCTTCCTGCAGTGTCCTGAGAAAGATTCAAGCTACCTCCTCAAGTTACTCATTGTACTTGAAGTTCAAATCCTCCATATGTCATTAAAATATTATGTATAGAATAGTATCAACCACCTTTAATCAAAGTTCTTAAAATGTCTGAGAGACTGATGAGAGCTGGGCTCTGATTTCTTACACCTGCAATACTGGCTATTTAGGAGGCTGAGATCTGAGGGATACAGTTTGAAGCCAGCCTGGGCAGGAAAGTCCATGAGATTCTTAGCTCCAATTAAGGACAAAAATCAAGCAGTAGAGCTGTGGTCCAAAGTGATAGAACAGTAGCTTGGAGCAAAAAGAAGCTTTGAGACATACCTAAGCCCCAAGTTCAAGCCCCAGGACCAGAATTAAAAAAAAGTGTTTACTCCAGGATGTTTTCTTCACTATGAAAAGAAGCTATTATGTGAGACACAAATTTTTCTGTTGTTGTTCTTGCTTGTATTTTTCCTCTCTCTTTTCTTAAGCAACTGGTCAGATTGAATTTATTGCCTCAGTAAGGGTATAATGGGCAGAGGGCCAAAACATTTGGAAGGCACTCTGGATTTTCTATCAAAGAGCATAAGCACAAGGGGGAAAGGGAGACTCAAGATTAAAGAGAAGACATCTCAGCTGAAAGCATAGGGAAGAGAATTACACAGTACAGTACAGACAAAATACTTTAATAAAAAGCAGAAGAGGAAGAAGGCTTCTCTCCTAACTAGAAATCTAGATACAGTCCTGAGTTTTTCATATTGTTGCACCTGTTCCTGTTCTGAGCATGCTGTCCTGGGTGCAGGATGAATTCTGGGATATCTGAACATCTGGTTTCTGTGGGAACCATGCCTGGATTCCTGTCAACATCCCCAAAGGCTGGCCAGCATCCAGCAGGGAATGAGGCAATGCAGGCACAAATGATGAGGACTTTCCTGTTTCCTGAGCATGGCCCAGGAGTGGAAGCCTTCTTTCCTCCTCCTGACTAGCCAGCTGCCTGGTACTGAAGATCTACTCAATGCGTGTTGGAGAGTAATTATAGGAGCCCAGTCTTCACTGATTACGTATTGATGTGCCTACACATACACATATGTTCATCTTTACTTTATTCTAGGATGAGAGAGAGTTGAATAAGGTCCTACCTTATGAAGGACCTAAGTAGAAATTAATTTGTAAAGGAATTATTTTTTTCTTTTCTTTAAAAAATATTTTCTTTAAATAGTTGTAAAAATGAATTGCCATTTAATTCAGCAGTTTATGAATAAAGTATGTCTACATCAGTGCTGCCCTTTTCAACAACATTCTTGCCCATTCCTCCCAATCCACTTTTTTCCACACATGTTAATGTTTAATATTAAATGTACTAATCTTTTTGTCCATTACATTGGCTCCAATTTGACAGTGGTCAAGTGATTGGCAACTTTTAAAACCTGTTTTACTTCTGTTAGGACTTTTCCCACTACCTGAAAATCTTCCACTCCAAACACGTGAACACACATTTTATGAACATACAAATGCTTACTAATCGACTCATGCTTTCCATTTACTTTTTGGGTGTCTTAGGACATATAGACCTATAACAAAGTACCTGAAAGTGGAGTGCTTTATAAATGACAGACATTTATTTTTCTTATAGGTCTAAGGACTGGAAGTTCAGGATCAGGGGGTGAGCAGATCTGGATATCTGATAAAAGCTGTGCTTCCAGAATGGCACCATACTTGCTAAGGGTAGGATCTCTTTGTCATTGATTGGTGTCAAATCACTTGGGTTCTGCTAGCAGCTCTTCTGAAGTTTTTTTATTCTCATTCCAAGAAAGAGTAAGCTTACGTCTTAGTACTATGATATGGTCTACACCTAAATTTACAGCACATTGAAGCCTTTCCAGTAGCTTATTTTTAGCAGGGGAGTGGCTGAATTGGCAGACTCCTGCCTAGCAAGCTTGAAGCCCTGAATTCAAAACCTCAGTGCCATCAACAAAAGAAAAGAATCATCACAGTTTGGAAATAAAAAAGACTTTAAAGTCCATCTTGTCCAATCCTAACTAATTAATTTCAGAAAATACTTCTAGCAATTCATCACTCAGGATGAGACTGAATTTCATTTCCATATGTGAACTGTATATCCTTAGTGATTGTACAGTTAATATTTAGAATATTACAATTATACCAAAAGGTCCTTCTTGCTTTAATCCATCAATAAAATAACTTTCTGCCCTCTGTCAGCCTCAGAGCAGTCTTAGTAGTCTTTTTCTGCCTTGCTCTCTAGCGTCTGTAGATATTTCCCATTCTTCTTTCAAGCACATGATTTCTTCTCCGTGATAAAGACCACAGTTGACTCTGATTCTACCTTAACAGCTAATGGGTTTGAAAGTGTCTTTATGGTGACTCTCAAGAGTTTCAGCCTTCCATGTGGATTGTAATGTGCCCATACAGAAACATTTTCAAAAACATGCCCTGAAGAAACTTTAGTCTATAAATCTGGGGTCACATTATACTTGTCATTTTTATTTATTACATGATATCTGCATAGTAAACACATTTTCACACAGTTTTTTGAGAGGTATAAATGAGTTGGGGATCTAGTTGGTTGTTTCATTTTTTTAGGACATATGCACAAAGAGAGATTGCACTTGACCCAAAAAGGAATGCTTTCAGTTTTCTGGTGACAATGGCTCTCTGATTGACATAGGAAGTCATTTCTGGTTTATACTTGAAGATCTCACAGCTGTTTAGGAAGTGCACATTTGGATTATGATGACCAACAGCTTTTCTGCACCCAGATTAATATGCACCTAAAACACAAACATGACTCTTACATGAGAAACAAATATTTATTGCAAAAAATAAAAACCCACATATAAAAACATATTACTTATGTTTCAATGCCTGGTTTAATGGATGATGTTAATATTTTGTACAATCTATCTTGAAATTGTCCTTTCAAATATGTACCTATATTCACTGTTTTAAATTGAATTGGATTTTAAAAAAAAAGTATATACTGTCTTTTATTCTTCTCAGGTTATAGCATGGTATCCAATGGTATGGAAGTACAGTAATTTACCTAAACAGTTTCCTAAAGCAAGAAGTTTGATGGTTTTAAGGTTTGCATTTGTAGGGGAAAAACATCGTACCTTAAATTTAATATGGATGATGTTTGTTTAAATCTCTAGGAGAAAATAGACTAGAAGTCCTAACAAGCAGATTGTTTTTCTATTATCACTTGGAGTAAGATGAAGAGGAAAGGATAAATATCAGGGAAAAACGAATAGCCATATTCAGAGTTAGTAGAATTGTTCTCTGTGCAATTGCTACTAGTCAGTTTTGTATTCTTGTGCTATTGCGACATCATGATTAGCAGTCAATTATGGTTACTTAAATCAGCTTATTTATTTTTTGTTTTCTAAATTTCTAATGGTTAGAGGAGTTGCAATTTAACATGTCTATGTTCGTACCCAGTGCTTCTTGACTAGAGTCACCTTCTTGCATCATTCTATCCTATCGTGTCTGTTCTTTATCACATGGGAACATAGAATAATCTATGTCTTCATTAGCCTGAAAATGGTGAATTTTCTCTAGGAGACACTCTAGAGAAATCATTCTTATGGAAAATATTCATATACAAACAAGCACCAGTAGTCATGCCTGTGATCCTACTCAGGAGACCGAGATCTGAGGCTTGCAGTTCAAAGTCTATGAGACTCTTATCTATAATAAACCAAAAAGGAAAGAAAAAAAAGTAAAGAAGGAGAGAGAGAGAGAAAGAGAGAGAGAGAAAAGGAAGGAAGGAAGGAAGGAAGGAAGGAAGGAAGGAAGGAAGGAAGGAAGGAAGGAAGGAAAGAAGGAAGGAAGGAAATCAAAAGTGGAGGTGTTTCTCAAGTGTTAGAGCACTAGCCTTGAGCACAAAAGCCTAGGGACAGAGCCAAGTCCAGAGTTCAAGCCTCAGGATTGGCCAAACACATACACATATAAACACACTTATTTCCTACCTCACAGTGACCCACTCCCCCAAATGCATGTACTTACTTAAGCATTCCTAACCCCTGCAGTTTCTCCTTTTCTGCAGTAATTGTAGTTCATACAGTAAAGGAGATTTTAAAAATACATACTCAATTCAAAGGAATCAGCTTCAAAGTTTTTGAAAATTAAATTGCTCCTCAGTCCTGTGGGGAGATGTTGGAAACTGGCCATTTGTTCCATCTACATAAAGAGATAAAGACTTGATTTTCTCCATCATTGTAAGATATTATCAAATGAGAGACAAGCAAAAACAAAATTTTCCAGGGCATACAGAAAAGGGTGAATTTGAAAACAGGAAACCATCTGAGGAGAATTTAAGCCACACTTTTGTTTCTTGTAAGTGATTATTCACATTGCTGGCAAGCAAAAAGAGATGAACATAATTCACATTCAAATATGGAAATTTGTTTTGGTTGTGTAATTCTTTTCTAGACACTAACAAAACACAACTGTTACTCTTCTGTGTCCCAGGAGACTATCACCAGTTCTTTATTAAAGGTAGAAATGGTGGTCCCACAATATTGGATTTTACTGCTTGAGAACTTGTTAATGGTTACAAAGTGTCTGTGTGTAAACTATCTCCCTTAATCTAATTGGGACCAAAGAACAATATGGAATTTCATGAATGGAATAGGCAAAAAACATCAAGGAAACATAATTATAGAAATCACATACATTTTTTCCTCCCTCATACTTAACTTAGAGATAATAAACTAAAAGCACAAGGTGCATTCACTTGAGAGTGACTTAGAGTACTTTGACATTGGGTCCTAAACAGAGCAAACAACATTGAGTTATATTAATCTCATAATGCATTTGATAGATAGAAAGCTTTAGATAAAAATTCAACTTGTGACCATCTCTGAGAGATAAAAAAAAGTAGCTTCAGGAATGAAACAATTTTAAACCCAGAAGATGTCATTGTACATGTTAGTAAAGTAAATCATTGTATATGTATATATATATATATATATATGTATGTGATGTGCTTATATGTAAATTATATATTGTTAATTAGCTCATGCATAATTTACTTATTAAATAAATATGTTATATATGAATAATATGTCTTTAATTCATTAATGTATATGTATACATACATTAATTCTATCTTTATATTTGTGACTTAGGGATATAGATATTTTCTTTCTTAATTGAGCATATACATATTATTAGGGTTATTTTCTTTCTTAATCAAAGACAAAAGAAACATAGGATTGGATAAAGCTCTCAGTGTTTATGTAGGAAGTTCTAAATAGCTGAAGCATAAAAGTCATGGGGGAACATACAAAAACACCATGAAATGAGAGCACATGTACATGATAAAGAAACTTCAGGCAGTGTCAGGGAAGGAGCATTCAAGGTTTCTAAGTGAGAGAATTTAGGGTCAATTAAACTCTTTGCAAATTTTAAGTGTACTTAGCTAGCTGCCACTTGAAGTAGCAATGGGAAGAAGGAGAGGCTACAGCTGACCTCCGCTTTCACCCATCCTATCATAAGCATCAGTGTCAAGCATTGCACCCTTTTTTTTTTTTTTTTGGATTCAGGCCCTGAGCACCATCCCTGGCTTCTTCCAGCTCAAGGCTAGCACTCTGCCACCTGAGCCACAGCGCCCCTTCTGGCCGTTTTCCATATATGTGGTGCTGGGGAATGGAACCGAGAGCTTCATGTGTAGGAGGCAACCACTCTTGCCACTAGGCCGTGTTCCCAGCCCAAGCATTGCACCCTTGAAGAACTATCATGACCATTGTTGAGGAACACTCTAAACCTGTCACTTGTATATCTATGTACATATATATCTGTGTATCTGTGTATATATACTTAATATACACGGTATAGTGCTCAATATATTTATGTATTCATTTTAAGTTTAATAATTAGGAGACCAATGATTATCTATTGATTAAATCTATATATATATATACACACATGTATATATACATATATGTATATGTAGTATATATATGTATACCCACAATATAGATATATTACATTTTAAAATGACTTTGGAGTCATACATTCAATGTATTATCTCATGAATGCAGATAGGAAAATGTAAAACTCATGAGTCTGTATTTCCTGTCTCTTTTCTGTTACAGATAGGAAAATGTAAAACTCATGAGTCTGTATTTCCTGACTCTTTTCTGTTACTGACACTGTGAGGTTTTTTTTTATATTTAATTTAGCTGAAAAGACGGAATAATTTGAAGAGTTATTTGGTGAATGTTAAAATGGCTGATTCTGTGCAGTTTCCAGTGGCTTGTGTATTATAAATGAATTTTTCTTCTCTTGAAGTTCAATAATTGACAGAGAAAACATTTTTCAGGTGATGTGAAAGATTATAAAGGGTATAATATTTAACATACTTAACTTATATATACACTATTATAAATATACTAATAATCAAATGAAACAATCAAAATACTAGAAAGAACTTAGAAAGTATGAGGAACCTACAGAGAATTAGGTCCATAATACGGGTAGGTCATGTGGCAGTGTGTGCAGATAGAAAGAGGAAAAGAAAGCAGCTATGAGAGAGCAGAGGTTTTAGTTTGGCTGGCTCCACACCCCTGCTGTATGCTCTTGGTGCTGTAAAAGTCATTACTACTCATGGGGTCCATGTGTTATAATAGGTAACTAGAAAAAAAAATTACCTCCTGTAGTTTTCAGTGTCCTTTGACCTAACACCAGGGAGGCAGAAGGAAGAATGGGCTTTCTCTTTTATCATATTGACTTTCTAAAAGTGAATACCACCCATGAATATGGTCAAGTTCTCAAGATATTTGAAATTCCTTTTTGTATCTACTTATACAGAACTAGAAAAAGCGTGTGAGATTATACAAAATAAGAAGGAAGGAAATCATTCCTAATGACATTGGAAATTGAATAATTTGTCAGTTGGAAGCCACTTTGAGAATCAGAGGAACATAGAGAACAAGATGTCAATGTCTTATATTTAACAAGCATGAGGGTGTATTTTAGTCCCCCAAATCTTCATTAATATAAATTGTTATAATAGATTTTTAAATTGGAATACAAGATCCAGAATCTGAGTCTGTAAATTAAAATGTTCTTGGAATTAATTACAATGGTATATTGCTGATAGATGGGTTTGAAAAAAAACTAATTTTAAAAATCCCAGGCTTTCATATAACTGATGTGTTCATTGGAAACCTGTCAAAAACAAATTTCTCTAATGGGATTCCATGAAACTTTTAATGATGCTAGTTTTCCTATTTTGCTTATTTGCTTTATATTTTTATATTGTTTCTTTATATTTTTTCTTTACATTTGCCTATTGTGATATTGACATAAAATGACTTTAAGTAGAAAAACCGTTAAAAGATTAAAACTTGAAAAATAATGAAAGAAATGAGTATGTTATTTAGAATTCATATTATGTGATATTGAGCAACAAGGCTCAGAAGTTAATAAAATGGCTATAATATCCTTAGACTCATAGTAAATATCATTGCTATTGTATAGACAAGATAATTTGTAAGTGTGTCATGAAAGCTTAGCTCAAAATTTTGTATTCATTTTAACTTTTATAATATATTATATTCTTTATTAAATTCTGCTTTCAATTTCTATTTTATTCTAGTTGGTTGTTTTAATTATTTAATGTCTGTGTTAATCATTCTTTTTATGAAAAGCTCTTTGTTTTGACAAGACTCTTAAAATTTACTTATCTATTTACTTAGAGAACTACAACCTGTTTCTTCTACTGAAGTCTTTGTGCCCCTAAATTTTGCACTGTTCCTTTGAAGATGTTTCTTGATATTTTCATACATAAACAATATGTTGTACTGGTCTTTGCCTTGGTGAGCAGCATTGTGTCTTTACTACTCTTTATAATACCTGTTATCTTTCATTGTAAGAAACCTAAACTGCACAGTTCCTTGACACAAAATGGCTGTGGTGAAATCTGTTCATATATTTCAAGGCAGAATTTTGGGATAATTTCTCTGGAATTTCCATACCGATGGGAAAATCCAGAGTGAGAACATGTGTACCTACTATCTGAGGAAGCACTGCCAGTCTTCAGTTCTAATTGGTATCATTCATTCACAGACCTTCTTATGCCCATGAACTCCCCTGTCCCTATATTCTAGATACATCTGACATTATTCAGTTTTATAATATCAACCCAATGTATTTAAGGTACTGTATCATTTTATATGTGCATTTAAAATTATTACTGTGGTTAAACATTTCATTTAGTCAATTTTAGTTTGACTTCATTTTATCCTTATTTCTGTATATATTTTGAAAATCAGGTATAGATCTTGTTATTTTGTTAGTACACAAAAGTAGTATTGTTCAATGATTTTCAGGTTTAAATATTTTAAGTAATATTTTGCATAAAATTACTATTTAACAATCTTGGTTGTGGCGCAACACATGGGCCAGAAATCCTTAATTAGGTGTAGTTTTTACAGATATGCAGTATCTTATCATTTGTTTTGGCAACATGTTTTAAAGAACTCACCCATTTTCGATTTACTTTATACTTTCACTTTTTTCCCATGTAGATCTTCAATCCATCTGTTGTCCAACTTGCCATATGGTTTTAGAAATGAATCTGCTTTTATTTCTCTTTATATAGAGAGTCAATCCATCACAGTGTCAGCTATAACTTCATAAATTCAGAGACTAAAGTGTTTAATCCATAGTTTCTTGGATGGTTATTTTTTTAATGTTGAAATAGAAAACACTCATCTTTGTCTTATATGCTTTTTCTTGAGTTCTATCTTTCATATATTAAATTTATAACCCAGCTTTCATTCCCTTCTTATATGTCTTTTCACTTATTTACTTTTAAACGTTCTTTGTCTAAGTGTGTCACCTGTAGGCAATGTATTATTGAATCATAGTTTTGTTTTGTGGTGGAATCCAATAGGAGACTCTTTTGTCTTTGATCTATGTTATTCTGTTTTTCATTTATGGTGGATGTTCTTGTGTGTGTAATTAATTTCACTGTGCTTTCATTTTCCCTGAGTTAAGAATTGTCTTGTCCTGAGACAAGTGCTGGAGAATGGTAAAAAGCCAGGCTCTTCTTTATTACTACTCTAGAGCTTCAGAGAATGGAAATAAACAGCCCTCAGACAGAAAAGTCAGGTATTAAAACATCAGACAAGCATATTTACTAGTATTGCATCAAGCATTTAAGTCAGACACAATACATTGATTCTGGAGCTTTGGATACTGAGATGTGGATAAAGTGAATCTCTCTTCACTAGCTTCTCAACTCATTGGAGCTTTTGTGCTGCCCGGAAATTACTACAACCACTTCTTGCTCACTAGTGGTCTCCCAATTGCTAACAATTTATACAGAAAAGGTAAAGGAGCAATATTTTGGGGTTATATTGTGAGGAAAGAAAGTAGAAGACCTCTAACTCTGCCTTCTCACTAACCTGCTCCAGAATGCTTTCTGCTCACAACTGCAAGGCAGCTTTTGCTCTAGGCAGACATTTCTCAAAGCTTTTAAAGGAGATTTATCTCAGTACAGGTTTCCTTCTGAAGCTTCCCAAGGGTTGATTTTTGGAGATGAAGCTATATTGATTGATCTTATTGATCTGCCTAGGAATTTCATTAAGTATTCCAATGTATTATTTTTTCAAATGTCAGTCCTGGAGCCTGAACTCAAGGCCTGGGTGCTGTCCTTGAGCTTTTGCTCAAGGCAAACGCTCTACAATTTGGGCCACTGCTCCACTTCTGGTGTATGCACAGTGTGTGTGTGTGTGTGTGTGTGTGTGTGTGTGTGTGTGTGTGTGTGTGATTAACTGGAGCTAAGAGTCTCATAGACTAGCCAGGATTGCATGAGTACGCCACTGGTACCCAGCTCTAGCATACTTCTTAACACCCTTTTCTATTGCATAGTCTCACTTCATTCTGCTTGTATGTATACAGTGACCTTCTACTTCTGGATTGTTAAGCTCAACCTAGTAAAGTAAATCTTCCTAACCAACATCTTAGCTTTAGCTCTACATATTTGCACTCCATACCATGTGACAAAAATCCATTCTATCCAACGAAAACTACAAAACAAAACAAAACAAAACAAAATAAAATAAAACCCCACTGGCTGTTAAATAGAAGGAAGAGGAAGGTAAAAGATAATTCCTTCATTTCAACACAGAATCTGCTTCTATTACTCTAATAAGCCACCCAAATCATTTCTTATTTTCTCTAAATGCTCTTTTATATATTGACCTCAATGAATATTAGTAAACAGCATGATTTGGAAAATATTAATCCTATGGATTTTTTAACTCAAAAAGTACTTATAAAAACAATAATAGACAAGATTAGTAAATGTTCTAACATCACCTATTTGAACATTTACAGTAATAAAACATGGATTAAAAAACTCTTAAGAAAATAAAGTATTTTTATTTTATTAAAAGTCTCTAGATATTTTAAATGATTATTATATGACTATATTGTATGTATTTTACAATATATTCAGTAAAATATTAATGTTAATTATTTTATTCAGAATTTTTCTATTTATAAAAAGAGTTCTTATAGTAAGGGGTTAGTACACATAAAAATCTATTACTGTATTTAAGTCATATTGTTAGAATACACTAAGACACTGCAGCATGAATTTGTGTTAACCTTACTAGCTACTAAAGGGATATTTCTTTTTTTCTTTTTTTTCTTTTTTTTTTTTTGGCCAGTCCTGGGGCTTGGACTCAGGGCCTGAGCACTGTCCCTGGCTTCTTCTTGCTCAAGGCTAGCACTCTGCCACTTGAACCACAGCGCCACTTCTGGCCATTTTCTGTATATGTGGTGCTGGGGAATCGAACCCAGGGCCTCATGTATACGAGGCAAGCACTCTTGCCACTAGGCCATATCCCCAGCCCACCTAAAGGGATATTTCTTATCATGACTGTTTATAAAAAACTATAACATCCATTAAGAAGCATGATTCTATGATGCTTTTGAACAACTAAGTCACATTTTAAACCTTGTAATCTTTTTATTGTATTAACATGTATCAGTGTATTGACCACTTTGTGAGGTTCATCCCTACATACATCTATGCAAATTTTGTTTTTAAAGAAAATCGTGACTGAGCAATACAACATCTTATATTGGGAGAAAAATGAAATAAGTGACAGTGATTCACATTTTAAATTCCAAACCATAGGTGCCTGAAAATGTGTCTGATTACAACCAGGTTCTTGGAGAAGGTTAAAACAGGAGGAATCAACATGCACTCTGACTCGTACCTTTCTAAGTGGAAATTTGGAGTGTTCAGAGAAGAGGCCACAGGAGAAGTTAGCAGAAGATACTCATCTACCAGCCACAGAGAGGATCCTCCGAAGAAACCAGCCCTGCTGGCACATGATCTTCTGTTTCAAATATCTAGACATGTGAGAAAATAAATGTCTGTCTTTTAGCCAATCGCTCTATGAGTCCATAGATTTCTTTTATGGTAGAATATTATAACATTCTGAGGATTTTTGGTGTTTCTTCTAATTCTTTCTCGTAAAGCCTCAAGATACTATTGTGACAATGCCTATCTATGTGTGTGTATATTGGCCTCTGCTGTGTATGAGTGTGTGTTTTTTATCCTCATGCCATAAATTCAGATACAACTTGTTACTTACTAATCTAGCACATATAAGGCATGTTTAAAGTGCATCAAGGCCTCCAATGCACTAAATTAGCCCAAAGGAAACACAGGCTGGTCTCTGGGGTAACAGCTTCTAAGCTAGACTTGGCAAGCTCTAAAGCATAGCAAGCTGCCCAGTTTGAATGAAAAACCAAGCCTTCTCACAATGAGTGAACTATGGCTTCAGAACGATCAGCACATGTACACATTTTAAACTCACAAATGGTAATGTATATTGGAAACAAAATGTCTAAACATATAATACACAAAATGCAAATGTTTCATATTTTTCTGCAGGGATAAATCAGAATAAAACACCTAGTAGATGCTTAATAAAGATAATATTACCTGTTATTGTACATCATATTAAATAAGATTTGAAATTGTATAACTTGCTATGTTTATATGAGCCTGGTTTGTACTTATCATTACCCCCTTTCTTTCTGTTATATAACTTACTTCAAAAGGCAGTTATGGGGGCTGGGGATATGGCCTAGTGGCAAGAGTGCCTGCCTCGGATACACGAGGCCCTAGGTTCGATTCCCCAGCACCACATATACAGAAAACCGCCAGAAGCGGTGCTGTGGCTCAAGCGGCAGAGTGCTAGCCTTGAGCGAGAAGAAGCCAGGGACAGTGCTCAGGCCCTGAGTCCAAGGCCCAGGACTGGCAAAAAAAAAAAAAAAAAAAGGCAGTTATGGCAAAACCATTACACAAAAGATTGCACATGTTCAATCTAAAACCATTTGTTATTTCAGGTACTTGAAGTTTTTGAAATTTCCTACTTAGTGCTAGAGGGAAGATGTCTTACCAATTACAATGGATATGATGTTTTCTCAGGGAAAAGAAATAAGAAGAATCAGCATACCTAGAAATAGAGGCCTCAAGTCTCAACAATTATTATGCAGAAAAGACAAAAAAAAATTGAACAGGGACTTCAAAGAAAACTCACTGTCTGATTTACCTGGGTCCACCATTAAAAAATACCTGAATGCCCATCTGGAGAAGACTTGAAGTTTTTCAGTAAAATAGTGGATGCTGAGTATATTAAAACTTCCATTTAGTACACATTCCCATGAGCTACAAAGACATTTCTACAGAACATGTAGATATTCCTGTAACCTAAGAGGTTATTTCCAGGAGAATGAGGATTAATTATTCCTACCGAAAGTGACTAATTTTAGCTAATCAAGTATGAGGATTTAAAAATAAGATCATGTTGAAAGGTATCTGGTCTTTTTTCTAAACTCTGATTAACAGCATCTTGGAGTTTGATCTGGTCATTTTCATGGCAATTCATTTTCTGCATAACTGGAAAATATCATAGAGACTGTAATTCATTTTACATTGAGAGAAAATTAATCTTTTCTCAGGAATTATTAGTATATTTGGCAGTATATTTGATTGAAAAAAATAGCTTTTCAAATAAACATTGACAATCCTTAATATTCTATGAAAATGAAAACCCTGTTGCTTTTTCCATAATATGTTTACAAAGATAAAACGATTGATAAAATGTTTATACAGATAAACTAATTAATTTTTTATTCCTATGACGTTACTGGAATATAGAAAGTAAATTTTCCCACTGTTTAGGGATCCTCATTAGGGAACATAATCATCAGATAAATACTGCAATCTTGATAATAACTTTTGCTCATTTTTTTTTATTCCTCTGTGATAAGTTTTTTCCTCTGTAAATTTAGAATATATTGTTATTCTACACTTTAAATAGTAACTTAGAGATAACTTTTTCTATTATGCACTTTTCTTGGCTATTACATTGTATATAATTATTAATGAATATGTTAATGCCCAAATAAAGCAATAGTTACTAATATAGACTCAGAAGTGTATGTATGATAATATTTTTGGCTAAAAGGTCATTAGGTTAAATCTGCAAATGATTACTTAGATCCAGAGACTATACTCACAAACATTTTGCTTATTTGCTTATTTTAAAATATATTAATTGTAAAGTTTTATGTTCCTTGAAGTAGTTCCAAATCTAATTTAGACAAAATTCATGGAAAAGATGAATATACATTTTTGCTTGTAAGAAAATTAGTGATAACATTTTGGTTTGTTTACTTCCAATTAGTCTCTAGATGTTTTAAGATAGTTGTCTTTAGTTGCTTCCAATTTCCATACAGAATTTATGTTAATCTTATAAATATTTTACAATAATTACAAATCTTCAGAATATACCTAAAAAATATATGATATTCTGAAGATTAACTGTAATTTCCCCATTGTTTATTTTTAACTTTTCACAATTGCTTTCTTCATTTATCTTTTTTTATTGCTTTGGGAGGGAGTATGAGGGATTGAACTCAGCCTTTAGGCAAAATCTCTGCCATCTGAGCCCTGCTCATAGGCCAATGTTTTCATTATTTTTCACATTATTGATATGCTAATATTGCTAAAATAAGCGAGTCATGATTATTTCTCTAATGTCTCTATAAAAAATGAAACATTGAGGTCCTAGATAAAAGTAAATAAATGTTTTTAGGTTGTAGATATGTAATAATTTGATGTCATTTTTATATTAATTATAAAATTATTACTGGTTTCCAGTACAGAAATACCAAAATTTACCACACATAGCATAGGTTGCTTGTAACTATTGATTCCAGACAATCAACAGGCTAAGATCTGGAGGAAGTTCATATTCAACCTTGACAACATTTTACTAGACCTCATTTCAAAAATAACCAAAAAAAAAACCGATGTGGATCTAGTGGTAGAGTTCCAGTCCAGAAATGAGGAGACCCTGGATTTATAACAAAGTACCACATACCTCATTATATCCTTAATAAGACCTTATGCTTTATTTAACTTTATTATCATTTACTGTTTTATTATTTTAATTTACATTTTCCTTGTTCTCAAATAAATTTTACATTTTTCATATGGTACAATTTGCATTGTTCTTTAGGAATATTTTTACTATAAAGATGATGTATAGAAGGCTTACAGGTATGTAAGTCCAGTAAAGAGTACATTTCATTTTGCACAATGTCACCCTTGCCTCCCAGTTTTTTCTTCCCATCGCCATCCACAAGTTGCATAGTTCACTTGCAAGACAGTGCCTAGTGCACTATTCCTTATGAGATCTTTTTTTTTTCTTTTTCTTCATTGTCAAAGTGAAGTACAGAGAGGTTACAGTTTCATAAGGCAGTGAGTACATTTTTTATCCAACTTGTTACCTCCTCCCTCATTTTTCCCCACCTTCCCCCTCCCCATATCCCTCTCTCCCTGTGAGTTGTACACTTGGTTTATACTATGTAGTTTTGTAAGTATTCCTGTTGCATTGGTTTGTCTTTTTATCTTTTGTCTTTCAGTTTTGGTATTCCCTTTCCCAATCTAGTATGTTTATGTTATGATGTGTTTAAAATTTATTCAGCTGAATGCTAAAGATTTAAAATATTTAAATACTTGCATCCTAAGATAATAATTGATTCTTAAGATGTGAAACATTTATACATTAACAAAATTTTATTAATTATAAAAGCAGAGGGGCTAGAGTTACATAAATCTGGCAAAGAATACATCTCCTTTTGGACAATGTTACCTCTTTCCTCGCTCTCACACATTTTTTCCCTCCCATCCACCCACACATTGTATGATTCATTTTCAACATAGAGTCAAGTAGCTGTCATTGCTGCATTTGTTTACTCTGTGCCCTCCATTTCTATGCCTCCACTTACACTCCGAAAGACATATAGACAAATAAATAAGACATAAATAAAACAGTAACAGCAAACTCTCACAAACCTCCTGTTTCAACTTCCTGGAGCTCATTTCCGTAAGTATTATTTTGTATAATCAGATGCACATAGGCATGATGGCTTCTGTTCCTCTCATGTACTCATTGCCTTACATATGAACCTGTAACCCCTCTCTACCACACTTTGACAATAAAGAAAAAAAGCTTTTAAAAAAGAGTACCTTCTTTTGGTCTCCTGTGTGTGATTGCCTAGAAAGCTGAATAATTTGTTATGTCCCAGTGTATTTTAGACCTAGCTTCCACAGATAAGAGAAAACATAAGTCATTTGTCTCCAAATTTGGCTTACCTCACTTAACATGATATGTTCTACATCCCATTGATTTCTCTGCAAATGATGTAATATTCTTTTTAATGGCTGTATAAAATACCATTGTGTATTGTACAATAATTTTAGGATATACTCATCTATTGTAGACCATCGAGGCTATTTGCACAAATTGTTTACTGTGAATAGTATAGCAATGAACATAAATGTTCAAGTGTCTTTATGGTAGTCTATCTTGTGATGCTCTGAGTAGATCTCAGGAGTGGTATGTCTGGGTCCTAGGAAAAAATCAATGTTTAATTTTTTGAGGACCCTCCAGTCTGCTGTCCAGTCTAGTTATATTAGTTTATATTCCAATCAGTGTTGCAGCAGAGTTTGTTTTCCTCACAACTTTCCTAACATTGTTGTTTTGGTTTACTATGATGGCCAATCTAACTAGTGTGAGATGAAATCTCAGGGTTATTTTGATTTGTATTTCCTTTATGGCTAGTCATGATGAGCATTTCCTCATATGTTTCTTTGCCATTCTTACCTCTTTTGAGAAATCTCTTCTTAGCTCCTTTGCCCATTTAGCAATTGGTATATTAGCTCAGGGGTGGGACTTGTGTTTAGAGAATTATCCTTCTATTCTACTCTGTAGCTGTTCTCTCTTCCTGGTGGTACCAATTCCTGTTGGTACTAAGGGTAGTCTTGGCTGGAAGCCTTCACCATACCTTTTATCCCAGGCCAGCCAGAGGTTAGATGTCAGGTAAGCATGTGAGCCATAACTAGTGTGCTCTCTGAATAAGAGCCCCAAGCTTTGTCCTTTGTCCTGGGTTCACCCATGCCCAGTATCAGTCAGAGGCTGAATCCTCTCTTCCTATCATGAACTGAGCCCAATGCCTTTTCTGAGGTTAGAACACCAACATTTGTCCCTTGTACCTAACTTCCCAAAGTGCAAATTTCTGACACAGTCTAAAGGAGTTTAAATCCTCACTTTGCTGTCTCTGGGTTATGATCTCATAATTTAGTCTCTTGTTTATGTTGCCTCACACACCTTCCTATGTCTTCTGCCAACTTCTGAGCCAGAGGTTGATTTCCTTCCCAACACTTCTTGCTGGCCACCTGACAGTAGAAAAATAATTTCTCTGTTTCACTGTAGTGGTTTTGCTGGGCAGGCTGCTCCAGGAAGAGATCTGCACTGAAGGAAAATTACTGCTGATCCTAGGGCCATTCTAATAGGAGATCTCCACTGAGCTTCATGTGAAGTTTCCAAAGTGGAGTTTTGGACCCAATGTAGTTTCTTTCTGATTGGGATGCTTCATTGAACAGATAGCCAGGCCAAGCTGCCATCTGTACTTAGCTAGGGTCAAAAATGGGGCCTGTGACATAGACTTGTAGTTATCTCTGTTTTTTTTCCTTTTCCTGAGTTCGATATATATATATATATATATATTTTTTTTTTGGCCAGTCCTGGGCCTTGGACTCAGGGCCTGAGCACTGTCCCTGGCTTCTTCCTGCTCAAGGCTAGCACTCTGCCACTTGAGCCACAGCGCCGCTTCTGGCCGTTTTCTGTATATGTGGTTCTGGGGAATTGAACCTAGGGCCTCGTGTATCCGAGGCAGGCACTCTTGCCACTAGGCTATATCCCTAGCCCCTGAGTTCGATATTTTTTGATTGGTGTTATGATTTGACTGTTTCGCTTTCTTTCGGGTCCATTCTCTAGCTGGATTTCCAGGTTAGAGTTGTGTATTTGTGACTGGCACCTGGATCTCAATTCAACACTTAAACTTTTATGTGAAATTTCTTGACTGTTGGGGATTCAGTTTTGGCCTTAAAGGGGGAAGGGCACAGAGCTCCCAAGATGCTGCCCTTCCCCCCCCAGCTCTGGGGTAGTGTGGGAGGAAGTCCCTCCCACCTTCTGGCCTCAACCGGAAAAGAAAGCCTCCACCCCTGGGAGGCAAACACGTGCGTGCCACCATGATGGGGTTGTCCCGCCCACAAAGGAAGTTTCGTGATATCACTTGATGGACATGGACTTTAGCTTATGACTGGCCCTTTGGCCAGCCCCCTTTCTTTCCCGCCATTACCTCTATATAAGTGCCTTTCCCTATTAAAGATTTTGAGACGCATCCCACCATAGCAGCGTGTCCCTGATGCCTTCTTTTCTGCCCCCACTCCTGGTAACATGTAAGGGGACTGGGGGGACGGAAGGCTTCAGCAACCTTTCCTCAACTTAGGGCAAGTCCATGAGAGTACACCTTTGGCCTTCTGCCAGCAGAAGGCAAGGCCGAGTGCTCTTTCATAGATTTTGGGGTTCAGGCATTCTCCACGGGAGATCGGGGAGAAAGGGATCGTTCAGATCCCGACACTTGACAATATTGTTTTGTAGATTTTAATAGTCATTTATCTTAGTTTATTCCTATGGAATTTGTGGAAAAGATCAACATTGTTGAACTAGTAAGCTCCTTGTAAAATAAACCTTTCTTAATAATAAGAATAATTCAATTTATTACCTCATCTTGACATGGGTTGTTGGGAACTAAAATTCAATTTAATCAAACTACTTTCTGTGCTAATAGTTCTACATGTTGAAAACAACAAATATGAGGACCTTTCTTATAAGATTTGACTAAAAGACTTCCCGGAAGATGGCAGAGGAGCTGCAGAGCCCTAGCTGAGCTCCCTCCGACATCGCAGTTTTCTCACCCCATAGAAACTTTTACTCCTAGAAAGACAGCCAGAGTAAGTTCTAACAGTACAGGGATTCTGGCCAGGAAGGAAAAATCGACTTTGCTCATCTGAAAACACAGATTTGAGCTCTGGGCGGCATCCCTCCACCACGCCAGTGCCGGCACCTGCACAGCACCCGGCACAGCAACCCGCACTCTGCGCAGCTAAAGCACACAGCATAGACCAGGGAGAAATCTTCCAGATGGTGGCTGAGCACAGATGATCTGAAATCGCAGAGAAAGCGTGAGTACCCCACGAAAGATATTCTCACTCATGCCCACAGAGCAGCTTCTGGAAGGCAGCCCTTCCCCCACCGCCAGAGCAAAGTGCTATCTTTGCCACTGGCATAGGGTCAGACCAGATTGGAACGAAAGCAGGCCTGGGGAAAGCGAGGTCAAAGGAGCCATCTTTGAAAAGGGCAAGAGGGACCGAACAGTGAGAGCCAGCTCCGCCCAGGAGAACGACCCCTGCCCAGGTGGGAAGCATGTCCTGGGCCTCGGCTTAGCCAGAGGTGCCCCGCCCTGCCCACTGGAATTTCTAAATTTAAAGCGAAAGCAGCGAGCAACTCCCAGTGGCACGGAAACACCAGACGGGGGAACAAAAAGTTCCGGAGACAGTTAAAAGGTCCCGTCACAGAGGAAAGCCCAATTCCCAACCCAAAACGGGGCTGCATTCCACCAGCCACCTCCACCAAGGAGGCTGTCCTGCCATGGAGGGAGGAGCCTCCCCCAGGCAAGCAACTCTCAGCCAGGTAAACCAGGCCAGAGGCTCCCCGCCCTGCTGAGTCCACAGCCTATTCAAAACCAGGCATTAAAGGCAGAAGCCCCACAGCAGATGGAGGAGCCACGGTTCCCGAGATTGCTCAAGTCCCCATCTACAGAGGACTCCCAAGGCCTACCTGCAAGCTGTGTGAACCACAGAGACCCAGGATTGCACCAACAGGGAAGAAGGGTCAGAACAGATCCCCCCCCCCCCCTGCAAACTGAAATCAAGTCCAACCCAGCCAATCAGGAAAATAGATTGCAGACCATTGCAAGGAAACCAGAGACTGGGGAAAGACCACCCAAACAAGGAGGACTCCTTTTTTTTTTTTCTTTTCAAACATTTTTTAAACTTAAAAAAAATTTTTTTTCACTTCTGCAACGTCGTTGGGTTTTTTTTTTTTGTTGTTGTTTTTTTTCCATTTTTACCTGTTTGTTTTACCAAGTTTCCTTCTTTTTTGTTTGTTTGGGTTGTTCCGTTTCTGGTTTTTTCCTTTTTATTTTTTTTCATTTTTGAATAATTTTTCTGTTTTGTACATCCACTGTTTTGTGTCTTCCACTATTTTTACTTTATTTCTCTCTTTGCGTTCTCTTTCTCTAAAAATTACTTTCCTATGAATAACAACTCCACTCTTTTCTGCTAACTCTCCATTGTCTATCATTTTAACCTTGTTCTTTCTACTGACTCTACTCTTCTCCACATTTCCACGTCACTGAAACTAAACCAAAATCAACCCCCCCCCCAATACATTTTACTCTATTCTCTTTACTACCTCCATCTTACCCTCCTGACTTACTGCCTAGACCTCCAGTTTCCATTGAATCCTGGTTATTGGATAGAGGGTATCCCACCTTAATCCGAGTGAATCAAAGGGTTTCATAGAGAAAGCCAGTCCTAAAAGAACTTAATATAAAAACAAAAATTGCTTATAGGGTTTTAACAGTAAATAAGTAACTGCTGAATACAGGGCCCAGGATCAGTTGTTATATTGAAATTGTATTCTTTAGGAACACCAAATCTAATTTTATAGACAGGTATACAAGGTATCTGTATATAATTGTGAAATTGTAAGATTTACACAACAGTGCTTGGTAAGGGCTGCTTTGGGTTTTAAACAGTGATCACCGGTGCTGGTAGAATGGCATTCACAATTCAAATGGGCAGAAGGAACACAAAAGATGGCAAACAATGAAGTCTTATCCCCCACTCAAAACTAACAGGAAGCAGAGCAGTCAATCAACGACATAGAAGAGAACCCTCAAAATGATCTACAAAGTCTACTGATAAACATGATAAATGAAAAATTTGAGTCTCTTCAGTCAATTATTCTAGAGCATGAGGAGGCAAAGCAAAAATTAATGGAGAATTTCATGGCCTCCACAAAAAGAAAGATAAATGAATTTCAAGAGTCAAATGAAAAGATAGCTAACCAGCTTAAAGATTTGAGAGGCAACAATAAAAACCAAAGTAATGAAGTTAATTAAGTAAAGAAGTCCATACAAGACCTACGAAATGACATGGAAATCATCAGGAAAGACCAGTCAGAAGGAAAAGAGATTTGAAATCCATTAACTAGTCTACAGTCCTGACTAACTGAACAGAGGATCAAATCTCAGGAGGTGAAGATTCCTTAGATTCTATGGAGAAAGATCAAAAATCAATACAAATCCAGTCCAATCAACAAAACAAATCGCTACAGGAGATTCAAGACACGATCAGGAAGCCCAATTTAAGGATAATAGGTATTGAGGAAAACTTGGAGAAATAGGTTAATGGTATAGGCAACCTATTTAACAGAATATTAGCTGAGAACTTCCCAAATATCCAGAAGGAAAGGCCTATACAGAAACAAGAAGCATTTAGAACCCCAAACTGACCAGCCCAGAATAGGACATCCCACCGACACATTGTGATCAAAACAGGATCAGTAGAGTACAAGGAAAGAATCCTTAAAGCTGTTAGGGAGAAGAAAACAATCACATGTAAAGGAAAAGCAATCAGAATTACCCCAGACTTCTCACCAGAGACCATGAAAGCAAGGAGAGCCTGGAATGAAGTATACCAAACACTAAATAAAAATAACTACCAACCAAGAATTCTGTACCCAGCCAAACTCTCCTTCATAGCCAAAGGTCAAATAAAAGTCTTCCACAGTAAGGAAAAACTAAAACAATATATCTCCACCAAACCAGCTTTACAGAAAATCCTCGAAGATGTACTATATAGGGAAAATAATCAAGATCCGAATACAGACAGAGAAATGAACCCTAAATAGTAAACATTAGATCAAGAAATGGGAAGACACAGCTTTAACCAAGATTGTGATAATGAAAGGAACAAATGATCATCTCTCAATCCTAACTCTCAACATTAATGGACTTAATTCTCCAATCAAACGACATAGGCTCATAAGTTAGTTAAAAAATGAAGATCCATATTTCTGCTGCCTCCAAGAGACACATCTATCCAGCAAAAGTAAACATCTTCTAAACGTGAAAGGCTGGAATCAAATCTATCAAGCAAATGGCCCCCATAAGCAGGCTGGAGTTGCAATCCTACTATAAGAGAAAATTGACTTTAAATTAAAAAAGGTAAAAAGAGACAAAGAAGGTTACTACATACTAGTAAAGGGATCCCTCCTACAGGAAGATATAACCATTCTAAATATATACACACCAAATGCAGGAGCACCCAACTTCATCAAAGAAACACCACTGACTCTAAAAACACTCATAGACCCAAACACATTGATACTTGGGGACTTTAACACTCAACTATCACCTCTGGACAGATCAACACTCCAAAAACTGAACAAAGAAACCACAGAACAAAATAATTGCATAGACCAACTAGACTTAACCGACATCTACAGAATATTCCACCCAGCAACAACGGAATACACATTCGTCTCCGCACCACATGGAACATTCTCCAAATAGATCATATCTTAGGGCACAAAGCAAATCTGTACAAATGAGAAGTATCAAAACCATTCCCTGCATTCTCACAGACCACAATGGAATAAAATTAGAGCTCAACTCAAACAGCCACCACAGTAAATCCTACAATTCATGGAGACTAAACAACACACTGCTGAACCATCAGTGGGTCATTGAAGAAATTGAAACGGAAATTCAAATGTTTATGGAATTCAACCAAGTTGAGGACACAAAGTACCAGCTCCTTTGGGACACAGCAATGGCAGTACTCAGAGGAAAATTTATATCTCTGAGTGCATACATCAACAAACTGGAGAAACAGCAACTAAATAATTTAAGGAAGCACCTTAATTTCCTTGAGAGAGAACAACATGCCAAACCCCAAGTCAATAGACGGAAGCAAATAATTAAAATCAAATCAGAATTAAATCAATTAGAGACGAAAAAACCATCAAAAGAATCAACAAAACAAAGAGTTGGTTCTTTGAAAAAATCAACAAGATAGACCGACACCTGGCAAACCTGACCAAAAAACGAAGGCAGCACACTCAAATAAACAAGATAAGAGATAAAACAGGTAACATCACCACAGAAATAACCGAAATTCAGAAAATAATAAAGGTCTATTTCGCAAACCTTTATGCCAACAAATTCGAGAACTTGGAAGAAATGGATGATTTCCTAGAAAAAATTCATATCTCCAAACTTAACCATGAAGATTTAAACCTTCTAAACAGACCCATATCTAGTATTGAAATAGAAACAGCAATAAGTGATCTCCCATCCAAGAAAGCCCAGATCCAGACGGATTCACTGCAGAATTCTACAAGGCCTTCAAAACAGAACTCACACCAATATTTCTCAAACTCTTCAATGAAATTGAAAGAGAACATTCACTACCAGACTCATTCTATGAAGCCAGTATAACCCTCACCCCAAAACGAGGCAGGGACTCATCATGGAAAGAGGACTATAGACCTATTGCCCTAATGAACACAGACACAAAAATTCTCAACAAAATTCTGGCCAATCGACTTCAACAGGTCATCAAAAAAATCATACATCACGATCAAACTGAATTCATCCCTGGGATGCAAAGTTGGTTTAATATACGCAAGTCAATTAATGTAATCCACCACATCAACCGGAGTAAGGTAAAGAACCACATGGTTTTATCTCTGAATGCGGAAAAAGCATTCGATATAATCTAGCTCCCATTTATGCTAAAAGCCCTGGAAAAACTGGGATTCCAGGGAACATTCCTAAATATAATCAAGGCAGTTTGTGACAAACAAACAGCAAGCATAACTCTGAATGGTGAAAAACTAAAGCCACTCCCTTTAAAATCAGGAACAAGGCAGGGATGTCCACTCTCTCCCCTGCTCTTCAACATAGTACTAGAATTCCCAGACAGAGCAATTAGGCAAGAAGAAAATATAAAGGGGATCCAAATAGGAAAAGATGAAGTTAAAATTTCTCTCTTCGCAGATGACATGATCCTATACCTATGGAATCCCATAGACTATACCCCCAAGCTACTAGAGCTGATCCAAAAGTTTGGCAAAGTTGCAGGATATAAAATAAACCCTCAAAAATCAACGGCCTTTCTCTATGCTAACGACCCAAAGACCAAGGCTGAAATCAGGAAAGCAACTCCTTTTCCAATAGCCCCCAAAAACATAAAATACCTAGGAATAACCTTAACCAAAGAAGTGAAAGACCTCTTTGAGGAGAACTTTAAAAGCTTAAAAATGAAATTACGTAGGAACTAAGGAAATGGAAAAACCTCCCATGCTCCTGGATTGGGAGGATTAATATAATCAAAATGGCAATATTGCCAAAGGTGATCTACAAATTAAATGCAATACCCATTAATATACCAACACCATTTTTTAAGGAAATAGAGGAACCAATCCAGAAATTCATATGGAACAATAAAAGACCTAGAATAGCAAAAACAATCCTAAGCAGAAAGAACAGTGCCGGAGGAATTACAATACCCAACTTCAAGCTATATTATAAAGCTATAGTAATAAAAACAGCTTGATATTGGCACCGGAACAGGACTGAAGACCAATGGAACAGAATTGAAGACCCAGAAATGAACCCACAGAACTACGCCTACTTAATCTTTGATAAAGGAGCTAAAACAATAGTTTGGAAGAAAGATAGCCTCTTTAACAAATGGTGCTGGCAAAACTGGCTCAACACATGCAACAAACTAAAACTAGATCCTTATATATCACCCTGCACCAATATCAATTCCAAATGGATTAAAGACCTCGAAGTCAAAAAAGACACCCTGAAAACACTAAAGGAAGGAGCAGGAGAAACAATTGGGCTCCTTGGCGCAGGACAGAACTTCCTTAACAATGACCCAGAAAGGCTACAAATCAAAGGTTGGACAAATGGGACTGCATCATACTGCAGAGCTTCTGCATGGCAAAGGACATAGCTCGCAAGATATACAGAAAGCCCACAGACTGGGAGAAGATCTTTACTGGCCATTCAACAGACAAAGGCCTCATCTCTAAAATATATGCAGAACTAAAAAAATTACCTTCCTCCAAAACAAAACCGCAAAGAACCAATAGCCCCCTCATCAAGTGGACTAAAGACTTACAAAGAGACTTCTTGATGAGGAAATGAGAATGGCCAAGAGACATATGAAAAAGTGCTCTACATCACTGGCCATAAAAGATATGCAAATCAAAACAACAGTGAGATTCCATCTCACCTCTGTGAGAATGTCATATATCAAGAAAACTAACAATACCAATTGTTGGAGGGGATGTGGCCAAAAGGGAACCCTACTTCATTATTGGTGGGAATGTAAACTGGTTCAGCCACTCTGTCAAGCAGTATGGAGATTCCTCAGAAGGCTAAATATAGAACTCCCCTATGACCCAGCAGCCCCACTTTTGTGTATCTATCCAAAAGACCACAAACAAAATTACAGTAAGGCCACCAGCACAACAATGTTCATCGCAACACAATTTGTCATAGCTAGAATCTGGAACCGACCCAGATGCCCCTCATTAGACGAATGGATCAGGAAAATTTGGTACATATACACAATGGAATTTTATTCCTCTATCAGAAAGAATGACATTGCCCCATTTGTAAGGAAATGGAAAGACTTGGAAAAAGTTATACTAAGTGATATGAGCCAGACCCAAAGAAACATGGACTCTATGGTCTCCCTTATTGGGAATAATTAGTAAAGGTTTAGGCATGTCATAGCAGAGCATCATAAGAGCCCAATAGCTATACCCTTATGAACACATAAGATGATGCTAAGTGAAATGAACTCCATGTTATGGAAACGATTGTTATATCACAGTTGTAACTACTTTCAATGTCGCATCTGTATCTGTAGCTTCTATTATTGATGATGTTCTTGTATCACCTTCCTGTGGTTGTACCTACACTATCTCTGTAATCTTATCTGAGTATATTGGAAACTGTGTATACTGATATTAGAAGTACGAATTGAAAGGGAATACCAAAATTGAGAGACACATGGTAAAAAAAAGACAAACAACTACAAAAGTAATACTTGCAAAACTTTTTGGTGTATGTGAACTGAACACCTCAGGGGGGAAAGGGAAAGTGGGAGGAGAGAGGGGGGTATGAGGGACAAGGTAACAAACAGTACAAGAAATGTATCCAATGCCTAACGTACAAAACTGTAACCTCTCTGTACATCAGTTTGATAATAAAAATTTGAAAAAAAAAAAGATTTAAGTAAAAGATTTAGTAAGACCAAGGAAATTTACTGAGAATCAAGAAACTGGTTAGAATACATCTTAAACAACAATGGTTCAATTAGAGAACAATTTCCTAAGACTGTAAAAAAGAAAGAAAATCCAGTAAAATCAGTGACATCTTAATCCATAAGAATAATAAGGGCAATTTAAGTGTACATTTTTATTTCCTTTTGCTTTTCTAAAGTATGTACTCTAGGGTATTTCAGGAGAAAAAATACTGGGAAACTGAGAACAGGGGAAAGACCAGTTTTAAATAACAGCTTCAGATTCAAAATACTAAAGAGTCAAGGTGTGTTATCAAAAAATTAACATTCTGGGGGCTGGGGATATAGCCTAGCGGCAAGAGTGCCTGCCTCGGATACACGAGGCCCTAGGTTCGATTCCCCAGCACCACATATACAGAAAAACGGCCAGAAGCGGCGCTGTGGCTCAAGTGGCAGAGTGCTAGCCTTGAGCGGGAAGAAGCCAGGGACAGTGCTCAGGCCCTGAGTCCAAGGCCCAGGACTGGCAAAAAAAAAAAAAAAAAAAAAAAAAAAAAAAAAAATTAACATTCTGAAGGGGACACTTAAACCATTCAAAAAAGTATTTACATGCCATCAATTCCCAATGAAAATTGTAGTGCAGACACTTACATCATTTTCATAGGTATTCAGTTGATAAACTGAAATTTAACATTGAAAATGTTTGCCTCGTTATATCTTTGGACATGGAAATTTCAGGAAGACAGTAGGGTGTCAATAGGGAGCCTACACAGCAGTCTGTGAGAATCCAGAGCTTTAGAAATTACTGAGTAGTCTTCGCCTAGAGAGTCACTCAAAGGGAGCAGTAATTGTACAGAGATTTTTGTGAGAGAGAAAAAAATATAGGTAAACTGCTTAACAACAGACATAACTATTTATGATTGTCTATCTGTAACGTCTGTGACAACAGTATCCTAGGTTGGTTCTTGTCCTAAAATTGTATTCTGGTGTGGTATTGGATTTGTGTTCATTTCCAAATGTGCAGAACAAGACATAGACACATAAGAAAAATGGCAAGTAAAGGAACCTCAACTTTGACTCAAAGTAAACAAGACAGAGCAATCAATGAAAAAACAAGAGGATAGTTCTCAAAATTCTCTACAAACACTATAAGTAAGCATGTTGAATGAAAAGATTGAAAGCCTGGGTGATGAAGCTAACCAATGATTAATAAAGGCATTCATGGAATCCACAAACAGAAAGCTAGAACAGAAAGAATGGGATTCTAATGAAAATATAGTCACTTAGTTAAAGGATTTGAGAGAAAATAATGAAAATCAATGTAGGTGAGTAAAGGAGTCCATGCAATACCTAAAACAAAGCTTCAACAAAGAAATTGAAATAATTAAGATAATAAAATAAAAGGAATTGAAATAATTAAAATGAAACCAGAATTAAATAAGAATCTCCCCCAAAGAACACAGGAAGAATCAATGAAACAAAGATTTTGTTTTTTGAAAAAAATTAACAATTCACAAACACTTAACAAATCTGACCAATAAGAAGAAGAAGATGGAGAACGAGAAGGAGAAGGAGGAGGAAGAGGAGGAGGAAGAGGAGGAAAAGGAGGAGGTGGAGGAGGAGGAGGACGAGGACGAGGAGGAGGACGAGGACGAGGAGGAGGAAGAAGAGGAGGAGGAGGAGGAAAAGGATACGGAAGAGGAAGAGGAAGATGAGGAGGAGAAGAAGAAGAAGAAAACACAACCAAAGAAACCTAGAAAGGAGAATGAAAGCATACATACAGAAATGTCCCCAAACCAGCCAGGAACTCATAAAAAAAAAAAAAAAAAAAAAAGAAAAAAAAAGAAAAAATAGACCAATTTCTTTGATGGACATAGATGAAAAGGTTCTCAACAGAAATGTGGCCAATTGATTTCAACAACTCATTAAAAATTATACACTATCATCAAGCAGGATTTCATTCCAGGGATACAAAGCTGGTTTAATAAACACAAGTCAATTAATGTAACACAACACATCAATAGCAGTAAGGACAAGAATCACATGATCATCTCAAGGATGCAAAAAAATCATTTGACAAAATCTAACATACATTTGTGATGAAAGCTCAGGAGAAACTAGGAATTAAGAGAGCATTCCTGAATATAATAAAGGCTGTGTATAATAAACCTACAGCTAACATTATACTTAATGGTGAAAAGTCCACAGCATTCCCTGTAAAATCAAGAACAAGACAAGGATGTTTCTCTCTCCACTTCTCTTCAATGTAGTATTAGAATTCCTAGCTACTGCAATAAGGTAAGAGACAAATACAAAGGGGATCCAAATAGAGAAATATAATGTAAAGTAAAACTCCCCATCTTTGCAGATGACATGATTGTATATTTAAAGAAAACCCCCGCCCATAGACTCCTCTTCCAAATTATTTATGCTGATTCAAAACTTTGGCAAAGTAGCAGGGTACAAAATTAATCTAAAAAGATAATTGGCTTCTTACTACGCCAACAATGACAAGAGAGAGGCAGAAATCAGGAAAGCAACTCCTTTTGTAATAGCCACAAAATATACCTAGGAATTAATTTAACCAAAGAAGTGAAGGACTACTATGATGAAAATGTTAAAATCCTTGAAAAGGAAATTAAATCAATTCTATGGAAGTTGAAAAATATCTCATGCTTCTGGATTAGGAGGACTAATATTGTGAAAATGGCAATACTAACAAAAGCTATCTACAAATTCAATGAAATGCCCATCATTATCCCAACACCATTCTGTAATGAAATAGAAGAAGCAATCCAAAAATTCACATGGAATAATAAAAGATCCTAAATAGTAAAAGCAATACTTAGCAGGAAGAACAGTACTGGAGGAATATCAACACCAAACTTCACATGCTATTACAAAGCTTTAATAATAAAAACAACTTGATACTGGCCCAAAAACAAGCCTGAGGACTGATAGAACAGAACTGAAGACCTAGAAATGAACCCACAGACCTATGGCCACCTAATCTTCATTAACAGAACCAAACATACAGGCTGGAAGAAAGACAGCATCTTTAACAAATGGTACTGGCAGAATTGGCTAATCATGTGTAGAAAAGTAAAGTTAGATCCTTATATATCATCCTGCACCAGAATAAATTCCAAATGTATGAAAAACCTTGAGATAAAAGCAGATTCTCTGAAAACATTGCAGGAAGGAATAGGAGAAATACTAGCGCTCCTTGGCACTGGTCAAAACTTCATTAAAAAAGTTATCCAGAAATACAACAAATGAAAAGAATGTTAGATAAACAGGATTGCATTAAATTGCAGAGCTTCTGCATGGCAAAGGACATAGCTAGCAAGATAAATATCTCAGAGATAGGGAGAATATCCTCACTAGCCATACAGCAGACAAAGCCTCATATCTAAAATATACTTAGAGCTTAAAAAAATAAAATTCCCCACACACAAATCTTCAAATAACCACCCTATTAACAAGAGATTTAAAGAGAGACTTCTCTGAAGAGGAAATAAGAATGACCAATAGAAACATGAGAAAATACTCTACTCAACATCTCTAGCCATATCAAAACAACATTGAGATTCTACTTTACCCCAGTTAGAATGGCTATTATCAAGAAATTTAATAATAACAGATATTGGTGGGGATGTGGCTAAAAGGGAACACTACTAAACTTTTGGTGGGAATGTAAACTGTTCCAGCCACTCTGGAAAGCAATATGGAAGTTCCTCAAAATAGAGAACGTAGAGTTTGTATATGATCCAGCAATCCCACTCCTGGCATTTACCCAAATGATCACAAACAAGGCCACACTAAAGCTACCAGCACAACTATTTTCATTGTAGCATTATTTACCATAGCTAAGTTATGGAATAAACCCAGATATCCCTTAGTAGATGAATGGATCAAGAAAATGTGGTATATGTACACAATGGAATTCTATGCTTCCATCGGAAAGAATGACATCACTTACTCTTAAGGAAATTGAAAGGCTTGGAAAAGACCATAATAAATAAAGTAAGTCAGACCCAAAGAAACATAGGTTCCATGGTTTCCCTCATTTATAATAACTAATACTTATCTAGGATAGCCCTAGTAGAGGTCACAATAGCTCAATACCTATTTACATTAAATGTTGCTAATCAAAGTGATCTCCACAATATTGAAAAAACAGCTAATTTTTATGATTGTCTTCTTCTTCTTCTTCTTCTTCTTCTTCTTCTTCTTCTTCTTCTTCTTCTTCTTCATATTGTTTGCAATTATTTCCTTTGTCTTTCTTCCTTTCTTCTTTTTTTTTTTTTAATTTTTTTTTTTAAATTTTTGACCAGTCCTGGGCCTTGGACTCAGGGCCTGAGCACCATCCCTGGCTTCTGCCTGCTCAAGGCTAGCACTCTGCCACCTGAGCCACAGCGCCCCTTCTGGCCTTTTTTCCATATATGTGGTGCTGGGGAATCGAACCGAGAGCTTCATGTGTTGGAGGCAAGCACTCTTGCCACTAGGCCATATTCCCAGCCCCTTTCTTCCTTTCTTCTCTCTCTTTTTCCTTTCCTTCCTTCCTCCCTCCCTCCCTCCTGCCCTCCCTCCCTCCCTCCCTCCCTCCCTCCCTCCCTTCCTTCCTTCCTTCCTTCCTTCCTTCCTTCCTTCCTTCCTTCCTTCCTTCCTTCCTTCCTTCCTTCCTCCCTCCCTCCCTCTCTCTCTCTCTCTCTCTTTCTTTCTTTCTTTCTTTCTTTCTTTCTTTCTTTCTTTCTTTGTTTTTATTTTTTTTTCTTTTTTCTCCTCTGGCTTATTCCTGATGTTCACTGTTTCTGATTTTGGTACACTTGGTCTTGTATTTAATTTTACCTGGATCACACAAATGGTGGAACATAGGATAAACCAATGCAAATGCAATACTCATTAGACATTTTGTTGGAAATGAAGGATGGGGTAGTACTGCTGGAAAAGAAATGAACTAATTACCTTACTTATGTAAATATAACCCCTCTGTGCATCACCTTTAAAATAAAAACATCTATGTACAGTAGTATGTAAGCATTTGTATTTATGTTCATGGTGAATGCTTCTGGAAGGATGAAGGTTAAGACAGTATAAAGGTTCTAATCCAGTCATGTCTGCTTTGTGTCTGATTTGAACATTTGACTCTTTTTTTCTTAAATGTCTTAGAAATAGATATGAAGACTGAAATTGAGCTAATAATAAACATATCTCAACTATTTGCTTATATTACTTACAAATGTTCCTTAAGGGCTTTTTTTCTTGTATTTTAACAGAAAAATTGTCTTTTCACTGCATTATTGACTTTTTTGTAACATATTGTTAAAAAGTTTCCTGACATTGAACTACTTAATGCATCTTTATTTGTTTTGTTACATAGAGTAATTGATAATGAATTTTATAGTAGCTTCAAACTTTTTCATTGCTACTACAATTACATATAATTAATTCTTTCTATTACATTATATACAATGATAAATATGAGTATTATGAAGATAATTAGCTTTCAGACTCTTTGGGCACCTTTGAAAATTTGTGTAATTTTAAAATTAGCTTGTAAACTTAAATTATTTTAGACTTGTGGAAGAGTTACCAAATTAATTTTAAGAAGTAAATCATCACATTTAAAATTTGCAAATACTAAATGTCATGTAATTCTAGTTGCCTAATGGAGAACAAGAAATATCAGTGTTCAAAATCTATGGAGTAAACCATAAGGATAAAATCTTTCAATTTGCAAGATTGTTATTATATTATCTTTAAGTAGTTGTAGAAAGAAGTTGTCACCCAACCAAACAATTTATAAACACAATACATCTTGATGCATTTCACTCCTTTCTGCATTTTCACTCATCCCACCCCTACTCACCCCTTCCCTCATTCTTCTTATTTTTGTAGGAATTACATTGAGAACTTGATTGTGTTCTCTCCTTCTTCATCCATCTACAAAGTGGTCACAATTGCATAATTTGGGTTATGAGTACTGTGCAATTTATCATTGTCATCCCTTCTGTAATTCTCCCTCATTTTTCTTTCCCATCTCTACCCTCAAAATGTACAGTTAATTTTTAACATAAGGTACTTTTATTGTAATGACTGCATTTACACATTCTTTCTCCCTCCGTTCCTGTGGCCCCTTCATTGTACTCATTTTGTTAAACAATTCATTAATTTGTAAATAAACCATTCTATTTAGGTATCTATATACAATCACACATTGTATTAAAGTATTTATTATCAGTCTTGTGAATTCAGTATAAGTACCTCAGTTCTATATTAGTCTTTCATGGTTCTTGACTCTGTCAGTGGATAGAGCTAAGATAAAAGTATTACACCAACTCTAAGCATATACACAATATGTGGGTGTGTATTTCAGTATCTATTATGAAATTATATTGATTTCAGGACCAAGGGTTTATTAAAGATGTATTTAGCCTTTCTCTTTATTTTATTTTATTTTTTGCAGAAATGGGTAACTTGACTTTTATCATGTACAATGTATTGTGAATATTGCTTAGTTATGATCTCTATTGAGTTGATTGAATTAGTGCTAGTCAATAAGGAGTAATTTCATAGTTTTGAACACATTGCCTTCTAGTTTAGCAATCCCAATACAGAATGCATGCTTTTTTTCTTTTTGTTATTAGCCTAACATTAGTTTTAGTCTTCACCCATTCCCTTCAGTGTACATATGCTATTCATTTTCTTCAGTTAGATGCCTTTGTTAATGTTTATATTAGAGTTTTCATTTCCATATCCATGTTTTCTTTCATTATTTGTTTATTTTGAAGGAATGTAGACTATTATTATTGTCCTAACAGTTGGGTATTTTGCTACTTTAAGAATATTTTATTTTAAAGAAGTAGAATGGAATTTTAGCCACATATTCAATAGGCTCAGAAAATTCCAGGACATTTTTTGGCATGTATATTTGCAGCTAAATGAAACAAAGGACAAAAGATCATTGGTAACATTCTTGGTGACTATATTTTTTATTATAGATAGCTTTATTTTTGAAGCATTTTTATTTATATTATTTTTATAGTTAATCTAAAATACAAGGCAGAAGTCAGTGGGAGAGCACAAAGTATGCTGCTGACATTTTAAGAACATCTGGAACACTTCACCTCTTTCACACAATATTAAGAGAAAGGAACAAAGCACGTATTAAAAGTGATTCAAAGCTTTGATATAGTTAAAAAGCAAAATTTGAAGAAATGCACTTGTGTTAAGATTTCATCTTAGAATTTAAACTGTTGCTATTGTTATATTTTGTGTAATAAATGCAATTCTCTCTAATAGTTGATACATCATTATTATGTTTGTGTTTAAGTATGCTGAAAATTTGACTAGTTTATGCAAGTGGAAGCATAATTTCTTAGGAAAATAAGAAACAGGTTGAAAAAATATTAATAAAACTGAACATAAAATCCATTTGTGATGTCAACATATGACTCCAATCTTAAGGTCTACATTTATTGTGCAAATAAATATGCACTTAAGTCATATTCTAATCAATAATGTTGAACATACAAAGCCTTGTTACTCACTGATAATTAAAATATAGAAGTAGACTTCCATTTGCATGGAGAAGAATTAATGGAGAACAATGAATGGATTCAGGTTCATAGAAATGTACATCTTGTATTCAAATCCTAGCAGTTGGACTTTCCTAAACACATCCAGTATTAGGTAATTCTCCAATGTAAACTGAATAGTCTATTAATAACTAAAATATTTTTTAATGTTTTCAGGTTCTCACATGCTTTGAATCATAATATTTCCTCCTATGTCCCATATTCTCTGAACAAATGGGTATTTCTGAATTTTCCTAGTCGAAAATATCCCTTATATGGTTTTATTTGTTTCGGGAGTCTTAATGTTTACCCAAGAATATTTTCAGCAATGTCACTAATTTGTGGAGAGCTCATGTTATTTTGGAAAATCTCAGTAGTTCTGACAAGTAGTTGGGACAAAGAAACTCGGATCCTGATTTTGTCTTTACTCATTTATTGTAATGATTTAGGGTTTAATTTTGGTTGAGAATAATTATTTATGTCCACTCAGCTTGAGAAGATTTTATGCAAACTCATTACTCAATCCTTATTGGGATTTTTCACTATTGACTGTGCTTTAGAATCACCTGGAGAATTTAAAACGTACTGATATGTAAGTTCCACCCAGACATTCTGATTGATTTAATTAATCCAGGGTGCTTTCTTGGCAGTGGAGGGTGGGGAACCTCACCCACATAATGCTGTGAATTTAAGTCAAGTTTAGTAACTATTCCTCTAGAAACTCTATGATGCCCTTGAGTCTGCTTATTATGCAGTTTTCATCATGAAGGACACTTCTTATCAGCTTTTGTTTTCTGCTGCAATATTATTTCTTTTCTTTTTTTCTGTTCACAACCAAATATTTCTGAAAAAATTGTTGTCAGATCCACTCATCTACACCGAGGGCTTTAGGTGGCAGAGTGATACATCACACTGTATTCCGTAAACATGTAATTATTATTTGAAAACATTGTATTTCAACAGCACAAATAATTTATGCTCAACAATAATTTGTTATTTTATCTGGTAATACCTCACTATAATACACAATATGCCATGAATTAAAACACCATGTGATCAATATTTAGTTCACATATAAACAATTCTCTAAGATGATGTTGACAGGTGGTACAATATTTGGATGCTGAATGTAACATTTTACTACCGTATAAAATGCTAAAATTTGAGAACATTGCCTTACTTGAGTCTGCTTTCCTGTAATTATAAAGTATGACTTTTGACCGTGTGTGTTAGCATATAAAAAGAAACATTAGGTTATTTTATTAAATTGGCTTTCAGTTTATATTGACATTTATACAGTTGCTATGAATGAAACCATCATTGGATCTCAGTGGAAATCAGAGATGATCAGTAACAGAATTTCTCTTCTTTATTCCAATGAACTAATTTACACACACACACACACACACACACACACACACACACACACACGCATTTGAAATGTTTCCAGAAAGCTTTAATACTGATTCCAAAATTTGGTCATGATGTGGCTAACCAAGTAAGGAATTAATGTAAGTCTCCTGAACTTACCACTTTTCAAAGCAAATCAGTGAACTATGTAGAGATTAGAAAAAGTTTCACTACTTACACTGTTTCCTAAGTCTACAGGTTTGGTGGTACTCAGGACCATGTTTACCACCATGTTTAACACCTTATTATGTATTACCTTCAATTCAGTATACCGTATTCAAAATATTTGAATCAGTATATGTGAAAATTGATCTTGGAAAATTTAGGGCATGAATGGAGTTGGGAGAAATTGGGGAGAATGATAAAAGGGGGGTCATTGAACAAGATGCTTCATATTCATAAACTGACATGTTGAATTGAAATTCATCTGTACAACTACTTTAAGGAAACATACTATGATTTTAAAATAGTTATAAAAGAAGTAAATGTTCAGCTTAAATATAGTGAGCATGCTGCTGTTGTAAAAAGGTAGAAAGTAAATAAAATTCTTTTGAAAATATAAATACAGTCACACATGCACAGATATATTAACATTGCTACTTCCTTTACTTCTATGATTCTAAGGGCATTTTTATTGTATTTATGCAAAATGGCTTGTTTTCTCATTTTAATATTATTTAGTATTATTTGGAATTAACTATTCAGTTGTGATTAATATATAAAGTTTATCTTTAGCTGGCAGAGCAACAAGTATTTGATTCTTCTTCAGTATGTAGTATATAGAGATATGTGGATATGATATAAAGTTATTGAAAAGGTTTGGGTAATATATCCACAATAGGAAAACCAAGATCATACCCTAAGCATACTATTCTAACACCATACCGTGATAATCCGTATGTCTGCATTCCTTTATTTATGTGTTTGTTTGTTTTTTATTTACAGTGATGGAAATAATCACTGAGCCTCACATATGGTAGTCAGGTGTTCTAGCATCTAGCTACATCCCCAGGTCTACAGTACTTTTCAATAGAATATTAAGAAAAATTCACCTATTGTGATGACAAAATGTTCCCCAAAGCTACCCTTACACGTCATATATGCATCATATATGAATGTTTATAGTGACATATCCACTTACTAATTTCAAAATATGTCCTGAACATCTTCTTCTGGTAACCTAAACTCCTATGGAAGTGGCATTACCTCAGCAAACAAAACAAGTGAGGCCCAAGTCTTCATAGAGCCTATATTCCATAGGACAACATCAAGTCAGTAAGCAAATAAAAGATGAATATATTAGCTATAAGTCCAAGTGATGTGAAGCAATATGTAGGGATAATATGAAGAGAAAATAATAGAGAAGCTAAATAGTGTAATGAGAAATACCTGAAGATAACAAGAGGCTAATTATGCATAGCTGTGCGAAGAAAAGAGTTCTGAGGGTAGAGATAACAAGAGCAAAGAAATAGAAAAAAGACTGAGATGTCCACAAAGGGAAATTAAATCAATATAGGCTGCAAATGGGAAGGCAGGAAAAGAATATGTAAGTGTTCAAGGTACAGGCAAAACTCATAGCCTGCAGGGCCTTGTAATGGATGGTAGGAATTTGTACTGAAGTAAAATAGTGCAATACTGAATGGTTTTAAGCAGAAGAAACTTGCTTTGACATATTTTATAAATCCCCCATTACATCAATGGAAAATATTTTTATTATTAAGTTACTTTAAAAATTAATAAACAGCTAGTCAGTAGGTATGGTATGATTATAAAACAACCCATTTTCTCCTTCTTCCTTTGATAAATCGAATGATACCGGTAACTGAACAAATAGCTCTCAGCTGCAGTTTGTAGTTTCCCTTTAGTCTAGTTTGGGGAATTTTGTGCACACTGCTGGAATTCAACCTTCACAAAAGAAATCATGTTCCTTCTCCTCATTTTGTACTTAATGATATGAGCTACAGGGATCTGGTAACCATTGCCAGCTTCAAACAGGCAAACCAAAGAAGACATCTTTTGGAATAGTGGAGAGAAATAAATTTAATCCCAGGATGGATCCGAACTGCCTCTCAGTCTTGACTCATAGCTATGTCTGTATCTCACAGACAACAGATACTATCTATTGCTTTTCTTAAACTGCTGCTATTTTGGTTTACTGTGATGCCAAATTTATCCTTACTAGAATAAATCAAAGTAAGCTATTATTAAAAAAAACTATAGTTGAAGAATTTACTAGAGACTAGGCCTAAGACTCATAGTAGAAACACAACTTATAACTTAACCTTGTATTTTATTAATTTTTTTGATGAATATTTAGTAGCATCAAGCATTTAAAGTATGTATTTTCCATGATGAGTACTGGACATTCAGGTTGGATTTAGAGTAAACATATTGAAGTTGGCAAGATATCTCTAGGATATCTATTTTGGGGACATGTAACAGTGAATTAATGTGCTAACATGAGCCTCCCCTAAACACGATGTCCTCGAACAACGATTTCACAGCAATGCTTTTCTTGAACTGTCATTCTCCAGTGGCTTCTTCTGAATGTAAAACAGTCCTGTTGCCTTGGGCTTCCTAGAAACCCACTGTATTATTTGGCCTAAATAATTCCAGTTTGGTTTTATTTTTGCCACACAGAAAAATGCTATGAGGCAGTAAAAACAAATTGCTTGAGGTAAAATTCCATACTCTTAGAGAAACTGGAAAACATACAGAACACTGAACAACACCATCATAGTTTCATATACTGCAATATGTCTCATATTTGAATTTCACTGCAAAGTGGGTTAGAGAAAGAAGACAATTTTACTAGCAGAGAATCTATTACTAGGTGTCTCATTTATTTTTTCTTTTTAGTCTGGAAGCCTATTTCACATGCAGATAATCATGAAAGAAATACAACTGTATATATAGCATGTATAGGAATTTCAAAGACCCCTATTGATATTTGCTCTTTCCATTGCTTTGTCAGTGTGTGGTTAAACCAGATTTCAGCAATAGCATAGTGGGCTTGAATCTTCACACCTATTTGAGGCTCAGCAACACTCATATAAAATGTATATAGGGGACTAATTGGCAGGGAAGAAAGCCAGGCGCTTGGGTGGCATTGCCTTTCATGAGGAGCAGATGGGCTACCCACCTGGGGAGTTGTAATATGCACTTAATTGAAATGAAGTAAGGGCATCCCAGCAGAGACCACATTTAGAGTCAGCCATACTCATGCTTCCATATTTTCTATTGTTTCACTTCTGATTTTCATTTCCTTTTTAATTGTATTGCATGTAAATACTGCATAAGAACAAGAGTTCCTTATTTTTCACCTATAGAGGATTCTATAAACTTTCTAAAATTTTTTAACAAAGGTCAAGGAGTTAGGACACATAAAGGGTATTGAAGTTAACACAGTAGATATTTAAATTATTTTCAAAATCATGGAAAATTCTGTTGTGTTGATTTTCTGATGGACTGGACAATCAACAACTCTATACTGATGATAAAGGCACTGTGCCCAAGTGCTATTAAGCCTATAATGGGGACTCAAATAAGAAAGTATTAAATACAAATAAATGAAAACTTATGCTTGTTTTAATTCTTTTTTTTTTTTTTTGGCCAGTCCTGGGGCTTGGACTCAGGGCCTGAGCACTGGCCCTGGCTTCTTCTTGCTCAAGGCTAGCACTCTGCCACTTGAGCCACAGCGCCCCTTCTGGCCATTTTGTGTATATGTGGTGCTGGGGAATCAAACCCAGGGCCTCATGTATACGAGGCAAGCACTCTTGCCACTAGGCCATATCCCCAGCCCCCTTGTTTTAATTCTTATTGTCAACTATTCTTCTGAATACTTGCTGTGTGAATGGACAGTGACTGTCTACATTATTAAGAATTGTTTGCTTTCTGTTGATGACTATTTGAAGACTAATCTTCACTTGTACTATTGGATTCCATTCAGTAAACATTTTGACTAATTTCAATGTGACCAAGATGTCTTACTTTGGGACTTAAAAGGTAATAAATCAATATTCATCTTTAAGGACTCATAGACTTTGACTCACCCATTTCTCCTGATAGAAAGTTGTACAAAGCTCTCTCCTTCATTGCCTTAGTACCGCTCATTGCCTTGGCCATTTTCCAGCATAAACTTCCAATTCAAATGAACTCCAAGTAATGGAAACAAGAGGTTTTTTCATTGTTTTAGTTATTTTTAATGTACTATGTAAAATAATTTCTTTTTCTTTCTTTTTTTTTTGCCTACGGTTTATCCCCTATTGTCATTGAATTTGATTTTGGTACCCTGGGTATTGTCTATATGTTTATCTAAATTAGGGAAGGGAAGGGGAACATCTAAATGATGAGATAAACGACAAAGTATGAACCAATATATCAGCTATACAAAACAATATGTTGGAAATTAACTGTACAACTTGGGATGATTAGGGGGAGGGAAAGTGAGAAAAAATGATGGAGGGGTTAACAAGTTTGACAATGTACTCACTACCTTACACATATAACTGTAACCCTTCTGTATATCAACTTGACAATAAAATAAAATTTTAATTCTGCAAGAAAATCTTTTTCCTTCATAATAAATGCCAAACTCTCTAGAAGAATATTTAAGCTTATGCATATCTGTTACCAACATTGCAAAAGAAAACTAAGGGTACTAGCTAGCCTTGAGCACAAAGAAAGAAACAGCAGCCAGTCCCTGGGTTCAAGGCCCAGAACTGGCAAGATAAGAAAAAAAAAAAAAAAAAAAGAAAGAAAAGAAACTGAGTCTTTGGGAAGTGACTGATAGTTAATGTGGACAAAAATCAAAGACTAAAGAGCTGATAAAATAAACCCAAAGAAGAGACTGTGAGATCTCCTCCTAACGACATGGTAGGAATGGAGGCACATTCCTAGTCAGTTCTACTTTCATACACTTCTAACAATCATGGTTTGTTGCAAAAATATTCCAGATATTTATCATCAAAATCTTCATCAGGGGGCTGGGGATATAGCCTAGTGGCAAGAGTGCCTGCCTCGGATGCACGAGGCCCTAGGTTCGATTCCCCATCACCACATATACAGAAAAAACGACCAGAAGCGGCGCTGTGGCTCAAGAGGCAGAGTGCTAGCCTTGAGCGGGAAGAAGCCAGGGACAGTGCTCAGGCCCTGAGTCCAAGGCCCAGGACTGGCCAAAAAAAAAAAAAAAAAAATCTTCATCAGGAATACATAAAACACAGGAACTTCAGAGAAAAAAATATTACCACACTTACACATAGTGTTAAAATATATAAATGCTACAAGATTATGGCACATTAAAAAGGACTTCAAGGCTGTTGGTGGAAATGATCAATGCAAGTAGTTTGTAACTTTTTATACTCAGAAGATTGAGACCAGTGGATTTTGGTTTAAAGAAAACTAGTGAACGAAGGCCCATGAAATATCTTTCTTCAATTAACTAGCAAAAAGCATGATGGGGGCCTCTGGTTCAATTGGTAGAATGCCAGCCTTGAGCAAGAATAAAACCAAAAACAAGTGAGAGGTCATGTCCCTTAGTTCAATGCCCAGTACAAGACAAAAATTGTGGCAGAAGGTAAGATTTTAGAAGCTGAATGGGCGTGGGTGTGGGCATGGGTTTATCTCATTATACACAAGGTGAACTGGAGAATGTTTGAAGTCTGTGCATTTTTTTTTTTTTTTTTTTTTTTTTTTGCCAATCCTGGGCCTTGGACTCAGGGCCTGAGCACTGTCCCTGCCCTCTTCTTGGCCCAAGGCTAGCACTCTGCCTCTTGAGCCACAGCGCCCCCTCTGGCCGTTTTCCATATATGTGGTGCTGGGGAATCGAACCTAGAGCTTCATGTGTAGGAGGCAAGCACTGTTGCCACTAGGCCATACTCCCAGCCCCAAGTCTGTGCATTTCTAAACTGCATATTCCTATAAAGCTGATTTCAGCCTTACATATTCCTATAAAGCTGATTTCAGCCTTACACAGTTTTCCATTTCACCTGATGTATCTAATAGTTAGATTTCCACAGAAACAAATGTGAAATTTGCATCATACTTAAATTGATCCCTAATATATCAGTCCTACTGAAACAAATTCATGTTCTCAAAACAAGTAGTGTAACAGAACAAAGTGTATTTTGTGATTTGGAATATTTTAACAATTTTGTAGGCCACCTGCTCATGAATTTATAACATGTATTTCACAATTAGGAAGAAAGGCTGTAGATTCTAAGTCTGGTTTAGAAAAGTAGATTATGTTGTTTAGGTAAAGGATAATAAGTGAGTGAATTCACCATCTTCCTGATGGGCATCAGAGCCTTATGAAATAGGAGCCAGAAATACAATGTGGGATGTGGGATCTTTGTAGCAAGATATGTAGAGCTAATTCACCAAGAGTATGGATGAGAAATAGGAAGAGAAGTGTATGTCTTACCATCCTAAGTGTACCTGAACTTGTTTCTACAGATTTTCAATGAAGCAGAAATAGAAAGAAGCTGTTTTCTAAAGTATTTTTTTTCCATTGGCATCTGCAAGTGAATGCAGTTCTGTGTTGCATAATTTATAAAACTTTAATTTGTGTGTTTTAACATAAACATCATTAAAAGGTGGACCTCCCTCCACTGTGCTACACTGATTGACGTATACAGAACTGGGGCCAAACTGCATAAATGCAATCCCTGAAGTTGTAACACGTTAAAAAAAAATGACCTTGATTGTCATGAAGGAGGGAAGAATGGAGGATCTATGACAATGTACTGTAAGACATTTAATCCTTTCATGTACAGCTCAATTGCCTGGCTTAAGTGATTATCTATTTCTTTTAAATACTTGTCAAGACCGTGTTCTTTTGAAAGTATATTTGAAACATGTAGATGGCAAAAAATTATTATTATTATGAATGGGACTGAGCTTCTCAACCTGTTTATTTAAAAAGAAATTTTTTAAAAATGAAGCAGAGTAGTGGCAAAAATTCATGCAAACTTGCTTTCATTTTGTAGCAATGAGATTATCAGATCCTGAGTGAGTAAAACAGAGAGAAATATTTTCAAGTGTGCTTACTGTAAATTTACTTTTGAAATATAAAATATTTTCCTTTGAAAATATCATGCACTTAATTTGACCAGATATAAGAAAGCAACAATGAAAAGTACTTATGTACTGTCTTTTAGTTAGAAAGAACAAATTACTGTGTCCAAAAATATATTTCATCTCATACACATATACAATGGGGTAGAAAAATTACAAGCTACATGGTAATAAAAATGTGAACTCCCATGTGGCCTAGTGGCAAGAGTGCTTGCCTCCCATACATAAAGCCCTGGGTTCGATTCCCCAGTACCACATATATAGAAAATGGCCAGAAGTGGCGCTGTGGCTCAAGTGGCAGAGTGCTAACCTTGAGTAAAAAGAAGCCAGGGACAGTGCTCAGGCCCTGAGTCCAAGCCCCAGGACTGGCAAGAGAAAAAAGAAAAAAATGTCAACTCCCTTTCTTGCAAAAAAAGTTGTATTATTATTATAAAGGTAGTGTACAGAGGGATTAGAGTTGCATAAATCAGGTTAAAGAGTACATTCCTTGTTCTCGCCTAGTTTGAAGTCTCTTTCTTTAAATAATTTACTTACACAGTATGTAATCTAGATTTAAATTAGTACTGTTTACCATTGGTTTTTATATGTATTATTTTACTCCAAATTCTGCTTTCTGATCTTTTTTTTTTTCTTTTTCAAAGAAAGAAATGCTTTCTCTTTATTCTAAGTCTTGAATGAAGCTAAATGTACCACTAGGGAAGTGAAGATGTAGAATTGTAGATGTGGATGTAGAATTTGTTTCTTATGATCAAGATCATTCAAGCTTTCAGGGATCAAAATGGGATCCAGCTGCCCAAAATTCCATCAAGAAAATAGAACTGAAGGTTTTCCATCAAAATCACCTGTCATTTCAGCCATAGGAAAAAAGAATAGTGTATCTTCCACAAAGGATGTTAAAAAAAATAGTTGCTGATATTTATGAAAGCAACTAAATGTAGCAGTGATGTAATTTGCTCACCAGCTTCCCCATTTAGGTCACTCTCGTGCCCCACAGCAGTTACAGTGAAAAAATAAAGCCTGCTGGGATTTATTCTAAAGCAGTCTCTAATGACTTAAATAACTACTAGTGGAGTTAGATGCCAAATCTATGATATTAGATAGAATGTAAGTGGCATTGTGTGTTTGTCTGTATATGAGTGTGAGTGTGTGTTTGTTTGCATTGTATTTATCTTCCTAAGCATATCAGACAAACACACAATGCCACTTACATTCTATCTAATATCACAGATTTGGCATCTAACTCAACTAGATGGCTACGATGCTATACACACCAAGATCAAGAAAATATAGGATTTCACATGATAAAAGTAATATATAAATGAATCAACAAACACATATAAATCTCAATGTCTTCCCAATAGCTGCAAATGATGAACTATTACCAATTTCATTTAGCATAGTTGTTTTAATTTTCCTAACATCATGGAATAATGCACTTCACTATACTGCACATTTTGTGTGTAGATGTAAATAGTTGGGTTAAATTCCTTGCTTTGGATCATACAGTGATTAATTATAGAGGTGAGATTAGAAGCCAGCAGAAATACTCTGCACTTCTTGGGTATATTAAACTCAATTTTACCAGGTTAGATAGAAGAATTGTGATGGTTGACATTATATTAAAAGTCAATATGGAACTGATAGTTAAAAACCTTGAACCTCACAGCAGGTAATGGTCAGCCCATCAAAAGATACCCGTTCTCTTGCATTTCTGCCTCATGTATTTGCAACATACAGAAAAGGGCAATAAAATATTAATGTTGTAAAATATTTGGGGCTATGGAAATAGGAAGAAAAAGTGCTGAAATATAAATGTGTATCAGCGCTTTCTTGTGGAGGCTAGAATCCATCCCTGATTGCCTCCTGCTGGGAGCAGGAGCTGAGATCTGTCATAAGGAATCATCTAGCAGCAGGATCCAGCTGGATAGAGAATTCTGCCGTGAAACTGAAGACAGAGAGTCCACTGCCTACTTTGTTGGCCTTCTGTCTTACTGGTCTGTGGAAAATTCAAAGAAAGAAAAATGGGTATTTTCCCAATGCAACCGCTTCTCTGATTTGCTTATTTGATGAGAGATGAGCCATTGTTTCTGTCATACTATTTAGTCAGATGGCACATGAATGGGGAAATGGAGCAGTGGAAAGGAGGGGTCAGATACATAGCTTTATGTAAGCCTCCTGTTAAGTGGCACCTTCGCTAAATGCATGATTTTGTCACGTGCTTATACATTCCATATTCAACACTGAAATATGGGCATTGTTCTTACCCCTACTGTGAAATTTATCTTACTGAGTTGTAGTTACTCTATTCTCTATGCCGGAGAACTAGTGCGGTGTCCACTCTTTATTTAGAACATTGGTACCTACCTTTGTATTTAGCTCATAATATATATGAAAATAAGTAGATCAACTGAAACATTGCAAAATCATATGGATAGATATTGATATATGTGTAAATATATCACACACGTTAGTCCTTATTTATCTGATCCTATTCCTAAATTCTTAATCTTTCTTCTAGAGGAAATAGATCTCTTAAAAATAAATTTTGTAATATGGCTTGTTTTATGACATAAATAAAATTATTGTAAACAAATACAACTTAAACCTCTTTTAAAAGTGGTATGTTTTGCTTGTTCAAATAAAATTATTCTGAAAATTGACAAGTAATACTTTGAAATTTATTTTATGTCTGGAACTTACTCATGTACTTAGGTACCATTTAAATAAACAGGACAGGGCTGGGAATATGGCCTAGTGCCAAGAGTGCTTGCCTCCTACACATGAAGCTCTCCGTTCGATTCCCCAGCACCACATACATGGAAAACGGCCAGAAGTGGCGCTGTGGCTCAGGTGGCAGAGTGCTATCCTTGAGCGGGAAGAAGCCAGGGATAGTGCTCAGGTCCTGAGTCCAAGGCCCAGGACTGGCCAAAAAATAAAAAATAAAAAAAATAAATAAGACAAAAAAGAGTTACTCCCATGTTCTCCTGAAATGCATGAATGTACTAGAAAACTGTTCAAGATGTTCTTGCTCAGACACTGATGGGTATTATATATTCTTTATATTAAAATGGAACTCATGGGAGAGAGAGCTACTTTATACAACAAGCTAGAGAAGATCTCATTTTTAAGATGAAAGTTGAACAGAAATCAAAAGTAAGGGACCGAGAATGCGGCTTAGTGCTAGAGTGCTTGTCTAGCACGCATGAAGTCCCAAGTTAGATTCCTCAGTAGCACATAAACAGAAAAAGTCAAAAGTAGGACTGTGGCTCAAGTGGTAGAGCTCTAGCCTTGAGCACAGGAAGGATCAGGGGCAGAGCCCAAGCCCCGAGTTCAAGCCCCAGTCCCAGGACTGGGGGAAAAAAACCCCACAAAACTCCATATAAGTAAAAGTGTTCCTACTATAAAACAAAAATCAAAAGTAGATAAAATCAATAACTAAATAGACATAAGAATAAAGAACATACTAGAAGTTAAAATTAACAATATTAAAAGACCTATAGTAGAAAATGGTGATATGATTCTAAATAAATAAACAAATATTAGAATATCCTGGCTGGAGCAAGCTAGTTTGGATAATCACTAGTAACAAAGTCAGACAATAAATGTTTGTGTTTTTGTAAACTAGAAGCATAAGAATAACTAGAGAAAGCTTTTGTAAGAAATTGAATAATGTCAATTTACTGATTTTTTTTGTAAATATTTTTGTTCAGCTATCATTTAGGGGATATAGATCCTTGTAGATGGAAGAAGCAGGAAAGCCCTTATTAAATGTATTCACTGGCAAGAGCTGTTATAGTAGATCACATTATTATTACAACTTGAATAATAGAAATTGATCATCTCAATATCCTGGAGGGTAGGACTTTGAATAAATAGAGTTTGTTCCTATTGAAGGCTGTAAGGAATATGCTTGCTGGATGACAACCTTCAAACCTCTCTTTGTTGGTAATGTTTGTTGTTTTCAGGCCAAAGAAATTTCACAGTGGTCTCTGCTTTTATTTCTCTTTGCTTACTTATCTCTGATTTCAAATTTCTCCATAAAAATACCAGTCTTAATTAGTGCTTGCCCAAATGACCAGATTGAATCCCATAAGATCTTATTTTAAAAGAGCATGCTGTGATATTAAAACGGTTCCAATAAATAGTTTTAGGAGGACTTCATTCAACAAATATAAGGAAGGTATAAAAATTTACAATCAGATGATAATAGTGGTTTGGACTAGAGTTGATGTCTGGAAGGAAACAGAAGTGGTTACAAGTGGGAGTATTTTAAAGGCATAGAAGTTCTTGTTGCTCAGTTGAGTGTGAAGGATGAAAAATAGAGGACAAAGAAAATGACTTCAGGATTTGGGGCTTGAGTAATCAATGATTTTTGAGATCAAGAGGACTGAGTCCAGAAGCAGATGTGTGTGAAAAGGTAAAAATGAATACTTTTGGAAATGTTAATATGTTAATGTTAAGATTCAATAAGAATTCTAAGCAAAGACATAAATCATTTAAATATATAAATCTGGCTTCTAAAAATTTTAAAGTTGCCAACAATTTTATTGCCTTAACCCAAACAGTGATTATTAAACACAATGAAGTTAGCAAATGGATTATATTACTAAATCAACTTGTAACCATGACATGGAAATGTGCAGTGATCCAAAGAGGAAAACAACAATAACAACAACAAAAACTCTCTTCTCTTGATTTCTAACACAGCATTATTTTCCCCATTAATATCACCTGGATTTCATCAGGACTTTTAGTTCTACATTAAGTATGAAGTTTAAAGCAATAAAATGTTTAATGAAAGGTACTTCTTCCCACATCCCCCACTTAGCAGTTTAGTAACTAAAAAAATTCAAATTGCAGTTACCTGTACTCCAGAATATTATCAGAAATAATATGAGAACATAACTAAATGGCCAAAAAATATTGCAAGTCCGGGTTATTTTGGAAATTGAACATGGTGCTTTTTTTCTGTGACATATTTTCAGAAACAGAAATAGGATTTGATGGAGATGGCTCCACTGAAGTATAGAAAGGGCAAAGTCGTCCAAGCCGCTACTCAGCTCCTCTCTGCCCACCCATTGCCTGGCAGCCCACTCAATCCCTATTGAGTGCAAGAGAGTACGTTGTCCATCTGAAGATTTGATTGAGATCAACTTTCTATGTTTAGCGCTCTGACTAAATTTATACTTCAAGAGATTCTGAAAGACATGATCCCTATGTCAGGCTTCTGCAATCTTTGAACTAGATTTGATATTTTTCTTCAGTGATGAAAGTTTGACATTGATGAAGATGCATTGTACTTATAAACTTATTTGTTGAATGGTAACACCTTTGTACAACTTAAAGATCATTAAAATGAAATAAAAAATAGTTCTTGCATTTTTCCTGTGTATTGTTTTTATTTTACAATAAAATATTCTAATATTTCTAGTAGTTGCTCAGACTGATCCAAAGTAGTATTATAGCACTGTGAATAATATGCCCATTCCTTATTCATATTTGACACACACAAAACACAACAGAATAATCACACATGGACGAATCTTTGTTAGTCTCTCATCCTCTCCTTCTCTCTCTATATATATGCATATATATACACACATAGATATATATAAAGATATATATACACATACACATATATATAATATATATACACATACACATACACACACATATATGTATACATGCCTTTGTGCCAATACTAGGGCATGAACTCAAGATTTCTTGGATTTTTCACACAAAGTTGTCCCCACTACCATTGGATCCCCACCTCTACTTCCAATTGTTTGCTGAATAATTGGGGATAAGAATCCTATAGACTTTTCTGCCCAGTCTGACTTTGAACAAAGATCCTCAGATCTCATACTCCTAAATAGCTAGGAATACACGTATGAATCACCAGTGTCTTATCTTTGTTAGTATTTTTAAAGCTATTTCTAATGATAGTAAATTTACTACCATGATAGCTTTTCTTCTTATATTTAAAAGTTATCTTTAGGTAGTAGTACAAAAGAGGTACTGCATCCTAATCAATGCCAATTCTTTCAACATTCTCATCCATCCTTCCCCCACCTACTCCTTCCTTCACTCTTCTTAATTTTGTAGGCTATATATTGGACTTTTGTCAATATTCTGCCCCTTGTCTCCTCTCTCCTCTTCATTCCTCTATCCTTTCCCCTTTGATCCCACCCATCCCTTTCAAGTACTCACTTTTTGGTGTTTCTTTTGTTGAACTTTTACTTTTCCTTCCTAAGGAATTACACTATTTGAGTTCTCCCTTGAAATGACCATATTGCAGTTAACAACTTGTATACAATTGCATACTATGCAACATATTACTCATTAGATTATAAGCTGAATCTAGCTTCCACATATAAGGGAAAACATGCATTATATACAATGTTACACACTAATGATTATTGTATAGTAAAGTGTGGGCCAATAATGAATAATGATTTGTGTTTCGTGTTAGAATTTAGCAAATTAATTTCATTAGAGGGCATCAAAGAGTACATTTTATGAAAGAATTATTTTCTACATGTTTAGTATGCAAAAAATGCAAAAAAGCTAAAATTAAATGCCATCATCTGCATTGTAGAGATGAATCTATCGCTAATGGCTGAGAAAGTAATAAAGACAAATATGCTTGTAATTGTTATATTGCACTGAAAAATTCCATCAGCCATGAACAAAAACGCCATCTTTTGTGTTTAGAGGCAAATAGGTGCAGTTATACATTATAGGACCCTAAAAAGCATTTTGTGGAAGGTGCAGTAAGTTAAGTCCTCCTAAAGACTATGATAGCAATGTTATGAGGCCTGCTGAGAGAAAATAATAAGCCTAATAGTTTGAAACTGCTTCATTCTTGCATTCTTGAAACACAGAAGATTTTTACCTCTCAAGTGGCTTGGTTTCAACTGAGCTAGTGAGAAGGCATGAGATTCTCACATTTATTTCAACTCCGCTCAATTCTGCAGCTATTTAATGATGTATACACAAACTTAGAGATTAATGTGGAGTGAGATAAGTGTGTTCATCAGTGTCAGTGTCCAGTAGAGGGCAGTGGGAAGGCAGAAGTTCAATATGAGATCTGATTTCTATCCCTAAGAGACAAATGTTGATTTTTTTTTAAAAGAAAAACAACAACAAAAACACAAGAAACACAGAAAACAATCCTCCCCCCAAACAAAACCTGTCTCCTAACACAAATGTATCTATGAGATTTGACATTTATTTCTTCAAATGCCATGTGCAATTTACAACATTTCTATTTTAAAAGTTTGGCTTTTTAAATTAACAGTGTTTGCTGGATCCACATGTCCTTGAACACAATTGCAATATTAGTGTCATATCAATAAGAAGGCAGGTACTAAATGTTTTTCATTCTTAAATATTTTCTTCTAACTTTAAATACAAACTATGACTACAGAGTTTGGCTGAAGAAATACTTTCTAAGACTAAAAACAGTTGTTAAAGATGGTTAAGTTCAGAACATTTTTCATATACTCCTGCCAACATACATATGCTAAATGTTTATGTTTCAAGATAAGGTGGATTCCTTACTATAAATAAATAATGGAGAATATTGGAAAATTGTTTCAATGACAACTTTTCATTTTTGCCCTAAAATTTCATAAAATTTATGAATACATGAAAAATAGGATAGAAAGATTGAGCAAACATTCCAAATACAATTAAATTGTGAAATTATTCCAGCTAGATCAGAAAAGTTGGTTAAACTGTGGGAGAAGAGTTTTGATAAACGGTAGATACAGCGAATTCAAAAGAGCATTCATTCTCGGGTCCTTCATGCTGTTCTCCAGCTTTCTTTGGACAAAGCTTAAAAGTAACGACAGTGGACATTTGCCTCATTCTTTCCTTTCCTTTTCAATAAGTAAGATGGTCACGCACACTTTTATACATGCTTTGTAGAAACACTTGGCAACACATGAAAGAAGACCCTAATGACTGAAAAAAGCATATGTGGATAATATTAATAAACATAACTTGCTCAAAATTCAGGATTTCCACAGATTTGCATTAAAGACTACTCAGGAGTGACTCTGGACATTGCATTTTTTTCTAATTTTGTACAATTTACAACATTTGCTACTTCCTGGAAAGGTACAAAACAGTAGGGGTTTGGGATTTCTGTATACCTCTCATTTGAAAGACTAAATTTTGGGGGTTTGTTCATTTAATTTCATTCGATTCCATATGAATTTGGATTGTACATAGTAATAAGACTGCATCTGTTGACCAGTTGCAGCTATGCTCACAATGGGACCTGCTATTATCTGTTTTTCCCTTGTGATGTTGGCTCTCAGAAGAAAAACTGAGAGCTGTACCCACTCTACCTTTGTTTGCCTCCTGCTGTTCTGCAAGATGGTTTTTCATCATCCCAGTGGTGGTTTGGTTTCTTTCTGTCTTAGTTGGAAGTTGCCAAGATGCAGTAAGATGCAAGCATCATGATACGGAAGCATTTAAACACCCGAGACAGGCAGTGTGGTGGCAGCGACAGAGTGTTTTTATCTGAAGCTCTAGACAGCAAAGCAGCAGAACAGAGCAGTTGAACTCCGGGACAACAGTGAAATGTGTACTCGCACATAAGAGCCATGCTGTAACAGGCTGATGGACAACATTTGGCTTGTATCAGGACACAAGACACCAAAGCAATGGAAAGACAGAAAATAAGCTTCTAATTTCCTTCCTTGAAATTAGGTTCAGCTTCTGACTACTGTGCGGTGTTGGTTGAGTTTTTGGATACCAAAAAGCAGACGGGCTTTGTAATTCATATCTAGTAATGTTTTTCCTCTTTTATTTATTTATTTTTCTGTCTCTTTTTCTTTTCAACTTCTTTAGTGTGACTCATTCAGGCCAGCTGGAAGATATCATTTCTGCTTTCCAAATGACAAGTTTCATGATTCATATTTAAGCTTATATTCATTTGTCCATGAAGGCATTTCTACAAAAGTACCTACTGTGGAGCAGGCATCCTTAACTTACGTGGCTGGAATAAGCAATACAAAGAACACACAGGAGTTCCTGACATCGTGGAGCTTACATTACAAAAGGATGCTTATAGAAAATAAATATTCATGAAATATGCAATTGTCCAAATGGTATAGAGGCCATGTAGCAAAGTAAAGCAGGAAAGGAGGGAGGCAGTGCTACCTCAGGTTTATGGGAGAGCTGCACTTTTACATAACATGATAATGGGAGATAAACTTGTAGCAGGTGAAAGAGCAAGCTCTGTGTGTGTGTGTGTGTGTATGTGTGTGAAGACAGAAAGGCAGTGACAATGCACTGAACATATTTGTTACTCCAGTCCACTACTCTTCTTGTAACCCTCTTTCTTTCTCCATTTATTCAGCTCTTCATTTAACAAATGCTTATTAAATATCTATTATGTGTACTGTACCAGTTACTGAAATAATGGAAATGAATAAAATTCACTCCTTAGAGGATTCATGGTCTAGCAGAGTATCTAGTTAATTATCTAATCAGTCCATTCTTGCTTAAAGCTTTTCTGTAATTTGTTTCCTACTTTATTTGGAGATGGTCGTATATCTCTTTGCTGTCACTCAACAGTACCGAATGTACTAGAAATCTGGAAAAGACATTCTGTTCACTTCATTATTTTTATATGCTTAACTAATAAAATGAAGGTTAGGTTCTTCCCAGATCACTGGATAACAGATGCAATGGCTTTAGCATTTTGTATAAATATCTAGCTCCAGGTTCTGCTAAGATTAGCATCTTGTGAAGGTCATTTCTCTTCCCTGGCCTGCTGCCCCATTCCATCTCTCCAATGTCTCCTGAACGAAATATTCTCTCCTGTCCTTCCTCCACTCTCCACCCTCTTGTTGCTTCAAAGCACCAAGTTCCTCTTATTCCCATAAAGAAAATATTCAGTGGTTTTGATGGCTATTTGTAAGCTTAGCTCCAAGACCCCATCTTACCTATTCCAGACCCTCATACATTCTCAATCAAAACAAAATGTTCTTTGGTTGTGTTAAAAGAATAGAGATGCTTTTTTTATAAGACTCTATTAAGAGGAAATTTTAATTTCAAATAACTTTTGATCTCTATACTTAAATTAATATTTATTCAGAGGTTGCTACATGAAATCAGGAAGTTAACATTAGTTTTTTACATTTCTGACCTTATGAGCATGTTCACAGCAACCTGGCAAATTTTTCCAGTCAGCCTTCACTACAGACTTTTTACTGTAGTCCCCTATGATGATGCTCTTTCCCATTTTTCTCTAATTATTATTGCTGACTAGAAAATTTCCACTGCCTCATCCATGTCTATTTTGTCATAAAAAATGAGCCAGTTTTACCACTGCCAGCCTTATAGGTCATGTATGGCTCCATGTCTCATAAAGAGAATCATTATTCCACTTTGACCCTTTCCAGAGATGTCTTCTCCATCCCAAACAAGAGGAGTCTCTAATGCCCAAATCAGCTGACCAATAGGCTACCAGGTGACTCTTGACTAACTACTTTACTATGAATGAAATGTGGATTCAAGATAGGGAATATATCCAGTGCAAAGAACAGGAACCTGGGAAATAATAAAAACATAATATTTAGTCAAGATAAATATGTAGTAGTGTGAAAATGAAACAAAATGGAGGAAGGTAGCAAGTTTTCTTAAATTCATATTGTGGTGGATCCATGGGTAAAGGAAAACAATTCCTAGCCTAAATTCAGTATTTCTCCATGTAGAAGTATTGAGTTAAGACATAGGATGAGTGTGTGTGTGTGTGTGTGTGTGTGTGTGTGTGTGTGTGTGTGTGTTATTTCTCTATGATTATGGTAGGGTAAAAAGACGATTGTTTCTTGCAGTGTTTTTCTCTTCATTAGTAATGAACAGTTACCAGTCAAGTATTTGCACTGTTAGAACTTTATTCTTCCAACTTAACTCAGAAACATACTATTTTAGCTTCTACATGCTCTGGTGGATTCTTGAAACAGTTTCAGATGCATGTTCCTTCCAAATCAAGTGTAAATATTTTCTGAATAGTGAATATTTACATTATTCAATTTAACAATATGCTACTCAGAATCTTTCTCCCTAAGCTCTGTACAAGCTGATGTCTCACTACCACATCCCCTGTAGTGAATGTTACTCGGCATTCTTCCATTCTTCATGGCTGCTTATACAGGACTGGAAAAGGATAAGGAGAGAGAATGGACAGAGACACCATGTAGGAGGTCAGATTCAGTTCCTATAGCCTAATCACTACTGTCTTGTTATTTGAACCTATGTACAAGGAATGATGGTTGAAAGAAATTGAGGTCTTGAAAGAGGAAAGGGTTCTCAGACTTGAGTATAGCATCTTCAACAATATCTGTTGGTGTCTAAGAAATTGTAGCTATGAATTCTACTCGTTGGGCTATCAAAACTGGCAGAATCACTATCTTCTCTTGGCCAATTAGAGGCAGTAGTCTCCTCTGAGTACCTGGTTGCTTGCTTTGCTTCCTAATGCCAGGATAGTGTCTGAGTGTACTCCTCTTTTCTGGGTAGAGTCAGAAGAACCACTTTCTTGTTTTCACCATCTCTCATCTTCCCTATCTGTCCCATTATCTTCCTTCACTCTCAGTGACAACTACCAGCAAGGTATGTACTTCACATAAAATAACACTGACCATTTTATTGACCATGCCTTACATAACTATATGAGTATATAGAACAAGAGAAATTATGTAAGAAATCCTTTTTTGAGGAACATCTCCCCTGTATATACTATATTTTAGTTAATATGCTTGTGCATATGTGTCCATAGTTATAAAGTAGATCTAGCTTCCACAAATGAGAGAAAACATGGATCATTTGTTTAAGAAAAATTTTACCATGCATTTTCTCAGAGATTTTACACATATGTCTCATATTTACTCATTTAAGTTAACTGGACTTGTTTGTTTTTTCAGCAGTGGAGATTGAAGTGGGTCTTACATGCTAGGTAAGCACTCCACCACTGTATCCCTTCCAGTATTCTTGCTTTCATGTTGTTCTAGGCAAGATTTGTCTGGGCTGTTCTCAAGCCCACAAACCTCCTGCTTCTATCTTCTGAGCAATTGAAATTACATGCATACACCACCATGTCCATCTTGTTATTCATATTTTAAATGATGTATAAGTAGAGAAATTCCCAGAAAAGTATATTTCTCAAAATGGATGAGGAGAATAAAGAAAAATATACCGAGAACATGTTTTGTTCTGCAGTGAATGATAGAACACATCAGAATTACTAGATCAGAACGAAATTGATGGTGAAGATTAGCTTCTAGAATCCTAGTAAGGAAACTTCAAAATGGTATTATTTTTCAGCCAGATTGAGAAATATCTTTTGGAGGGGAGACAGACAATGTTGGGACTTGAACTCAGTGCCTGGGTTTTATTGCTCAAGGCTGGCACTCTACTACTTAAGCCATAGCTGTAACCCATCTTTAAAAAAATTATGCATGAGTGGGGCGTAATTAATAGCAAAGAAGAACTTCACAACTTTCCTTCCTGAGCTGTCTGGGAATAGTGAAGAACTAGGATTACAGGTGTGAGACCACTGGTGCCTGTTAAGAAAGAAGTGTAGGGTTATCAAGTGTATATATACAGCCCAATCAACATTTTTCTCTGTTTTTGTTGTTTCCGCTTCACAGCATGGCTGCCATACTAAAGCTAATTAATGACAGTGGGGGTTGGGTTCCATTCTTATCTTCCACGGAGAGATATGTAATCCAATGACCCCATGAAGTCTTTTGAGTAGATGCCCCAAAGTGGGGCTGCTGGGAGGTACGGAGGGAGCTCTATGTTTAGCCTTCTTGGGAACCTCCACACTGCTTTCAAGAGGGGTTGAACAAGTTTGTATTCCCACCGACAATGTAGTAGAGTTCCCTTTTTGCCACATCCTCTCCAGCATTTCTTATATTTCCTGATTATAGACATTTTTACTGGGGTGAGGTAGTTTCCTTGTCAGCTTGTTTGAGTGGTTTGTCTAGTATTGTTTCTCTTGTAGTCTCTTCCTGTGGCTGTACCCTGGCTACCCCTGGACTACATCTGAGCACCCTGGATATGGTCCGATACGGGTAATAGAACTGGGGAAGGGAGCTGGAATACCAAAATTGAGAGACAGAGTACAAAAAGACAGACAATTCAAAAAGCAACACTTAGAAACCATTTGGTGGGCTGGGAATATGGCCTAGTGGCAAGAGTGCTTGCCTCATATACATGAAGCCCTGGGTTCGATTCCCCAGCACCACATATATACAGAATGGCCAGAAGTGGCGCTGTGGCTCCAGGGGCAGAGTGCTAGCCTTGAGCAGGAAGAAGCCAGGGAGAGTGCTCAGGCCCTGAGTCCAAGCCCAGGACTGGCCAGAAAAAAAAGAAACCATTTGGTGTAAACCAACTACACACTCTTGGGGGGAGAAGAAAACGGGGAGGAGAAGGGGGGGGGGGGAATGAAGGAAGAGGTAACAAGTAGAATAAGAAATGTACTCACTGCCTTTCATATGAATCTGTAACCATTTTGTATCACATTTTGACAACAAAAAAATTAAAAGAAAAAAAAGAATCAGTATTGGCACATAAAAATGTATATCTATCTATTGATCTATTTACTATCTACCTAACTACCTACTATACATGCACACATATATACATGTGTATTAATGTGAATTTACATGAATATGCAATACATATATGCACATATGAAAGCACATTACGTATGTGCACATATAAATATATAGTCATACATGTATATATAAGCATATACATATGCAAGGGGACATACTTACACAGTTATGCATACAAACATGTGTATATGTGTAGCTATGTCTATGCACATTGCTATGTATATGTATACACTTATGTGCATGAACATATATTACAAATCTGAAACTTTCCTTCTTCATTTTTCATTCACAAAACAAATAGAATAATAATTAGCATTCATTAAAATATTGTTCAAACTCTTATTCATTGCTTAGCACATATGAAAGTTACCCACAAGAGTATAGTAGAGACATTATCTGGTTTTGTATCTCACTTTGCCACTAAAACAATTACCTTGTTAGAATTGTGGCTCACACAAAGTAATGGCTTAAACAGTGAATGAATCCTGATTCCCTATGGTTCTTTTTCAGTTAATTTATAACAAAATCACAAATATTGTTATGGAATTGTCAACCTAATGTCTATTTTATCTACATTCAAGATAAACTCTGCTTAGAGAATTTTCCAAGTATGCCTTTATGATCTCTTTCTACTACCAATCTTCCAAAAAAATGGCTGTGATAAATTCATTAAATGAGCATATTTCAGCTAGCTCATGGAATATTAGACCAGAAGAATAGTTCCAAAGATTAACAATATGGCATCATATTACTGCAAGTACATCAGATGTACTGCAGTATATGAGTCTCTGGACAACACTGAGAACAAAGGATTAACTGAATTTCTTTAGCCCAAAGCTATGAGAATGTGTACCAAGGAAGTATTTCTTAGAAGTGAATAGCCTTCAAAGGAGCTTTGAAGAGACCATATTATTCCTTGAGGATGTAGTATCATCCTGGGAGTGTTACAGTATTTCAGAACTTCTGATATTTCCATAGATCATTGTAAAAAAAAAAAAAAAGGAAAGATTCCAGTATTGTAGTCCTCTACCTCAAGAAAATGTGATGTACAGTGAGACAAAGTTTACTACTAAACTGTCTTTGTATATCATTTTTGGGGAAGAGAAAGAACTGAAGGCTCTCTAAGAAGTTTGAGAATGGGATTTTAAGAAAAATTTCTTACAAATCTTTTTAACTTAAAAAGCTTCTTTTTGAATTTAACATTATCTCCAAATTTTTCATATAGATATGTGTGTGTGTGCATGTATGCTTGCACTCAAGCCAATGTGCTAAATCTTAGATATTGGTTGTTACTTGTACTTGAACTTCCAGAAGAGACGAGTGACAACTGAAGACCAATAACTAGAACTAGAAAATAACATGATACATGATACATGATACATGATACATGATAACATTATTGTAGATTTAAAATTTTCTTTTCTTTTCTTTTTTTTCTTATTTGTTGTCAAAGTGATGTACAGAGAGGTTACAGTTTCATACATTAGGCCTTAGGTATATTTCTTGTACAGTTTGTTACCTCCCCCCTCATACCCCCTCCTCTTCCCCCTGTCCCTCTTCCCCCATGAGTTGTTAAGTTGGTTTACACCAAATGAAACTAGAAAATAACATGATACTAACTGGTGTATTTGGAGTTTGAGAATTATTGTAGATTTTTAAAATATTTTTCTAAATAGAAGCATCTCTAATTTTTCAAAAGTGCCAGAGATATCTGTTAGAAATAACCTCTGAAATTTGCTGAGTTCTTTAAGTCCTCTGGTTCTGAACTAAGGTCTTGATCCAGGGATATAACCCAATCATCTCTAATACCAAAGAATCTTATGGTTGGTCTGTAGTTGTAGAAGATGTAACACAACAACTCTATTTACAAAGTATCAAGCTAGCATTTCTGTACACACACACACACACACACACACACACACACACACACACACACACCTCCACTGCCAGACAGTTTGACATTATGAGGGGAAAATGTTTGTCTCTGTATGTAGAACAACTCCTAAATTATAAGTCTCTAAGACTAATATTATATGGTTGTTTGACAATCTGTTTACTTCCCACTTGTCTATCTCAAGAGTTATTACCAATTGCCTTGCAAAATAAGAATATATTTTCATTAACTCATATTCTCTGTTGATTCATAAATTTACAATCACACGGCATACACTGGTATCACTTTCTATAGCACCCAAAATATGTAAGCTGAGAGATCAAGAAGGTCTTCCCAATGAAGGCAAACCAGAAATCCAGGATTGTTTCTCTATATGCCATTGGCAAAATGTAGGATCAGGTGTCCATACAAATCTTCAAATATTTCATTATTTGAGGAAAGTTACCTTATAAGTTATCATTAGACAAAGTAAGTTCTTCATGAATTACCTTTTCAGGAAGATGAAATGGATTCTCTATAGAAACAGTTGTCAAAATTCTGTCTACAGTAAGTGAAGTAAAAACATTTTACTCACAAAAATAATTTTTTTTTAAAAATCTGATCCCAGAACTCAAACTAGGTACCTGCTACTTTCACTCAATGTCTGGTACTCAACTAACTGGATGAAACCATCAACTCCATGATTTTTACTCTTTTTTCCAATTAAAAAAAATTTTTGAATAATTATTTATTATCAAAGTAAGGTACAGAGAGGTTACAGTTTCCATACGTAAGGCAGTGGGTACATTTCTTGTACAATTTGTTACCTCCTCCCTCATTTTTCCCCCTCCCCTTCCCCTTTTCCCTCCCCCCCCATGAGTTGTTCAGTTGGTTTACACCAAATGGTCTTGTAAGTATTGCCTTTGGAGTCGTTGTCTTTTTATCCTTTGTCTCACAATTTTGATATTCCCTTTCCCTTCCCTAGTTCTAATACCAGTGTATACAAGATTTTTATTCTTATACTCGTCGACAAAATCCATTTTTAGTTTTTTTCCTTCCTCTATATGTAACATGACTATTCATACCTCATAAGTTTCTACCTAACATATAATTTACAATGAACCAAGTAAATATTAAGAGTATGGTACTGTAATGTCAGAGAAATATATAGAGTACCGAGGAATAGAATGCTTCCATTATCGTAAAAACTTTGCTTCTGCAGTCCAAGTTTGCTCAACCAAAGTAGTGATTTTTCGGGGGGGGGGGGCGCTATATTAAACCTCAGCTATTTAGCTCATCTCTGAAGGTTATTGTCAGCATCCTCGAAACATCAGCCTTGAATGGTCTTGGTTTTCCTACCCACTGCCTGAATCTCAAAGCCTGCATCAGGATGGATGACTTGACCCTAACAAATGCTCATTACCTGACCCTAACAACTGCTTAGTGTCTCCAGTCCATAGAAAAGAACTCATGTTTATTCTCCTAATTTTCTTTCTATTTCACACCAATCGCTATCAATTCTACTGTAACTTCAAAGTTATTTATTTTATAGTCATATTTATTTTATAGTATTTGGAGAAATCTCTCTTCCTCTTCTCTTACCTTCAGAATCCACATTCCCTCAGACTCCACATTCTGTGTTAGCACAGATGAGATCATGTCTTCAGATTATCTATCTCTTATCATTACAAGCGGTGTTGAATCTGAATACTTTCTTATTGTCTTTAGGAACATACATATTGTAACTTTTGCCCACTTTTCAAATTTGTTTCCTTTGACCCATTGATCTGTGCACTATTGACCACACTTTGTAAACCTTCCTGTCATTTTAGGACAACTTATTTCTTTATCAAGAGAAATAACATTCTCATTTAGTTTAAAACTTATGAAGATAAGTTTGACTTGACAATCCACGGAAGTGAAACAAAATGGGATCTCCCAAAACAGGGTCATCAATTTCTCACCCCCTATCATACTGAGGAGGCCTCAGGAGTTTGAATGAAACATGAGTCCAAGTGAGAGAAAGACAAGAGGAGTGCAGTAAGAAAATGGTTTTATCATGTAGGTTGGGTGGCAGGTCAGGGCTGGGAAGGCCCTGCGTGTATCTCGAAATTCTACACTGGATAAGCAAGGAAGTAGAACAGCTTTTCATATCTGAAGTCTAGATTTGCAGTAGTTGGCAGTTAGTTTAAAATGGAAGCATGGCACATTTAAACTTCCTGGCCACCCTCTTTGGAACATCATTGATGCCAGGATGCTAAATAGAAAAACAACAATGAAACTGCCTGAGCTATGTGTGATATTTTCTGTGCCAGGGAAATAAATGACAAGGTTACCACAACTAATAATAATAACAGCATAGGGTCTAAACACAGACATGTCCAAGAAAGTGGATAAGGCCTCTCTCTTCTGCCAGTATCCGTTTCCATGTATAGCCAACCTGTGATAGTCAAACAAGCCAGGAGACAGAATACCACTTGGAGATGGGCCATTAAAGGGGAGAAAAATGAGGGAGGATGCAACAAGTTGGACACTAAATGTATTCGCTCCCTAACTTACTGTAACCCCTCTGTACCCCTTGACAATAAAATTAAATTTAACAAAATGGAGTCCATGGTATATAAATGAGAGTATATATCCTTTGAATTTATTTGCCTGATGACTAATTTTATTTACTTAAAATTGGCGCACTGATATCCATGCAACTTTCCATTGTGAATGCTAGGAGGTAGAATCAGTGCAATTCACAAAGCCATATGTTTAGAACATTCAAGGCAGTGAATGGTAAAATATTGAGCCTGTAAACTGAGAAAGTTGATACCACCACTACTTTGGCCTGCAGTTATTAAGTACAAGCCAGATATTTGCCAAGGGCTTTCCATACTTAATTCACTTCTCATACATCCGTGGTGATGTGCATCCATAACAATTAGTCTCATTTTATAAATATTGTATCTGAAATACAGGTAGAAGTAATCAGATTGAGTATGTCATAGATATTTCACTCTTTTCTGCCTCTGAACAATTCTCTCCCATAATAAAAACCAACTTGCTATCTATCTATTATACTTACTTGATGAGAAATTTCTAAAATGTCCCTTCAAAATGATTTTGTCTTAACTGTAAAACTACTTCCTAGTTCATAATTTGATTTACTTTAATTGTTTTTTCCTGATTGTGTTATCTATTTTTATTTTAGATTAGTTTATTGCCAGTCCTGGAGCTTGAACTCAGAGCTTGTGTACTGTACCTGAGTCTTTTCGTCACTTCATGCTCAAGAGTAACGTTCTTCCTCTTGAGCCACAGTGCCACTTCTATTTTTTTTTTTTTTTTTGAGATTACAGTCTCATGGACCATGGACTTTCCTGCCTCGCCTGGTTTTGACCTAGTCCTCAGATCTCAGCCTCCTTCAGCAGTTAGTATTAAAGTTGTGACCTACTAGTGGTGAGCTATTTTTTTTTTGTATTTTAAAACAAGTTTCTGGATTGGTTAGTTTGCTAATTCTTCATTTTTCAATTTATCTTATTGTTGTGCTCATCAATATTTTTATGCTTATTTTGTGCTAGTAAGTTTTCAATGATTTGATGTACAGGAATCACATTTCCATATTAAGAATACTTTCCTAAATATACTTGTAAATACTCTACAGGTTTTCATATATCTAGTTCTTGTTTGCATTATGATATATATGCATACATATATATATAGCTTTTGAATGACTTTTAAATTTCTTCTTTGACTTTAGTATTATTATGATGCTTGTTTCAAAATTTCCTATCAGTTTTGGGTCTATGATTAATGTGTTTACAAATTATCTTTATCTAATACATTATTGAAAAACTGTATCTTTTATTTGGATTCCCATAATCTTTCAAGAGTTGAGTGCATATATTAAATTCCATATCTGATTTATACAGTAGTAAGAATTTTGCATATACACAAAAGAAATTTTGAAGTTCTCAAATGTTTTCTAATTGATCTAGTTTCCATCTACTTATCATTGATTGGTGATTTTACCTGCTGATGCCACTACTTGGTCACAATGGGCCATAACAAATAAGGTATGAAAATTTACCAAGAGTAGATTTTATCCTCTATCTCTGTAAGGAGAAATGGAACTTGGAAATGGCAGGTATTTCCTGGCTAACATTTCAGTTACAGCCTTGGAAAATAAAGAAGAATAATTTTGAAAGCAAAAGATTCCTTCGACCTTTACTGGCTCAATAAAAGCTCCTTGCTTTCACTTCAGGAGAAAGAAACAAAGTGATTCTGTTCCCACCAAGATTTTGAGGGTTGTTTTGATTCTTTGTGTTTGCAGAAGTAATACTCTCAGTAAGCCTAATTGTAGAATAACGACTGATTCTGATCATTTAAGAAATCATCAGTGTGGTAAATGCAGTAAATGTGAAAACCAGAAATGTAGAACTATGAGGAAAGGAGATGCGCCACATTACAAGACGAGAAAGTAAAACCAAGCCATGAGAATTCAGGAAAGCACTTCCCAGATTCCGTTCTATTATATTTGGAGAGGGCAGCATTGATTAGAACAGGTAAGAGGCAAATCAGAAATGCAACTGAAAATCAGTAAAATAAGTTGAAGATTCAGAAGATTTTGTATTCTTCGACAAAATTTTATGAAAAATATAGGAAATGGATGAACTGCAGACCATATATGGTTTTGTGAAAAACAATAAGGGGTGAACTAATAACATACAGCAGCTAAGTGAAATCACCTATCTTATTTTCAGAAAGAGCCAAGCAAACATTCCCACAGTGAGGACCACCCAGAGAACTCCTTCTGATTACAGTAAAATGAGAAATCCAGAAGAAAAAAAGTAATGGTAATTATAGAGAGAACTTATGGTGATTGAGTTTGTTTTTCTCATTTAGAGTTTAGGAGGAATGTATATAGCAAAAGGTGAGATGAGAAGAAAACAAAATGAATTATTAATCGAAGTTCTAACTTGAGCTTGTGCAATTAACTTATGCACTTTGCAAACTCATCTTGTCTTTCCCTCTGACTTTGGATAGCATTAGTGAGGATAATATTCTGGTAATTGCATCTACATGTTTTTTTTCTCTTCAATTCATCTGGATCACTGAGTTGAATGTTCTTTGGGCTGTGACATGCTTGACTTTTATCTAACTTTGAATCTGAATCAATTGACCTATGATAAGCTTCTTTAAGGGTAAGTATAGTAGCAATGGACATTAGCTTTCATTAGCTAATGATACATATAGTCTCTACTATTTGTAACAATTTTTGATGTTAGTGTATTCCCAGTGATTAAGTCAATTATAATTAATTATATTTAGATCTCTTTATGGTAATGGGGATGAAGAAAGTAATAGGAAAGGTAACTTTATGCACAGTAGCTAACTGTGTATTCCCAATTTACAACCTGTACACAAACTCACAAAAAATAATATATTTTTATCCTTGAGGTTGAGAAACTTATTACTCCTGCTGGGGTTCATTGAGAAGATGGGCACAGTTCAATATATTTTACTTTATTTCATACAGTCCTTATACTCTCTGATTCTTTAAGTTCTAAATCACTATGCAGATGCTGGGTTGTGATTTACTCCCAAATGAGTAGGCACATGTTTAGACTGTGAGTGGGCCCATGTTTAGACTGTGTTATCCTGGGAATCCCCATGAGAATTATTCCTTGGCTTCTCCACTATTGCAAATTTGGAAGGTGCAGCACATATTCTCTACTTCCTGGAAATTGCACTGATTTCTCCATCTGAGTTAATTACTACGCATTCTGTTTTCTAAAAATGCGTTTAGTTAATTAACTCTTTGAATTCCATCATAACAATTCAGTAGAATGCAAACAATTGAATTTTTTAAAAATAGCATTTTTAGTTATTTTGGCTGATAGATTAGAACCATATACCAACTAATTATAAAATTTCACAATGCTGAAGTTTATTTTTATTTGCATTCCTGACACAATTTTACATCTATCATCTCATCTTATTCTCATCAGCAACTTGAGATGTGACAGGTCAGGTATAATTAATCTTACTTTAGCAATGGGTAAATAGATTGGAAAATAAAATATTGGGGAGACATGACAGCTGGCTTTTGCTATGTCAATGTTGTCATAGAGAAGAATTAGGTAATCTTATATGTGTGTAGAAGGTAGATTTCTCAGAATACTAGGAGGAAGTTGTTGAGAAGCAAATTTAGAGCACTAGAACAATTGAAGCCAATTAAAGTACAGAACAGTCTGTCTCAATAGACAGTACATTTCCAGTTCCAGATACTTTACAGTATTTCGGAGGGCTGTTGATGTGTGGTACAATCAGGTGAGAAAGTCATTATTTGGTGTAATCCCATATATATGTCTATGATCCATGAATTAGATTCATAAATAATCTTAATGATATTTTCCTAACAAACACAGAATGTAGACATTAGCCAACATTCTCTGCTACAGCTTTGTGCTTCTTCCACTGATAATCTGTCATCTTTTAAATCCGTGCCTCCTTTGGATCTTAACAAAAACCTTAGGCCTGTGCTCAAATGCTGCAATAGTCCTTCCCTCAGAAATACTGACTCACAGAATGCTGCATTTCCCTTTTTGTTTTTAATCCCTACAAGATCTGAAGATTTAGTAGAGCATTAGAGCTTTGCCTTCTGTAGATTGCATTATGGAACTATAACATTTGTATGTTACAATGTTACATGCCCAGGAATATTACAGTTCTAAGGTATGTTTTCAAAGTACTAAGATTTTCCCTCTCTTTAATTGATTGGGAAGATAATTATATAAAAATGTACTACTTTCCAAAATGCAAGACAAAGAGAAAAAGACAAGAGCATATTGATTTTTTACTTGAAAACTTTCCACTGTCCAAAACAATATCAAACCAGCTGGGTGTAATGATATAAAAGGAAATGACTTTTTGAGTTCATCCTAATTTGGAACACAGTAGGAACCTTATTACTGCAATCATGAGTTGTCATCTAATCAAAGGTATAACATATGAGACATATTGTATAGATTTAAAATCATTGGGATTTACTTCAGTTATTAAAACAAAATAAATTATATAAGGCAGAAAAGTTTGCCATAGGGAAATAACATGCATTGTTGCCATAGGAATGCTAAGAAGACCTCAAGCATAAGTACAGTCAATGTCTCCTAGGAGAGATTATTGAAAGAAAATTAGTCATCTATGCTAGAGTCTACCTTTTCATTATGTTAGAATTAGACAACTCACATGCACCTCATTGTGGAAGTACAGTTAAGAAATTAAGAAGTTGCTCTTAACTGTCCCCATAACAGAAGTTTTGTGGCGTCCCTAATACAGTCTCATTGCTATAGATTTTAAAAATTTATATTGAAATACTCACACTCCGACAGGGTGGTGTTAGGTGATGGGGGCCTTTGTGAGGTGATGATGCCATGGGGAGTGTCCTCATCGCTGTGCTCTGAGCCTTCTTAAGAGAAGCTTTAAAGGAATGTCCTATGACTAGAAGTTAGGATGAAATAATAGCTGTCTATGTGGATGCAGACTTCTGCTGTTGCCCTCATCTTTTACCACCCGCAGTCCAGAACTATGAAAAATGCAGCACTGTTCACACTCCAGTCTACTTGGTTTTATTACAAAGCAAGATATTACCTTAAAATGGATTGTCTATATGGACTTATATAATTACAATAGAATTGTATTTTCCAAAATTTGCAAAATTTCAGTCTCTATTTCTTAATTTTGGTATGGATTAACATAGATCCCATTTAATAAATTTTCCTCAACTTACGATGCGGTTGTGTTTCAGTAGGCCTATTGTTGAAAATTGACAAGAACCGATCATACTTGGGGAGTTGGAGAACTTGGGTTTATTATCCTGTTGGGTCCAGAGGAGTTTCTACTACAATTCTAAGCCCTGAATGACAGGTCTAAAATCCTTTTATCCCACAGAACACAGGGGTTTTGAGTTTCAGTTTACTTCCACAGTGACAGTTTCTAAAATATAACTTGCAAGCTGGTTCTGGAAATATCAGGTTGGGATAGTTCTGATCAAGTCAGGCTTTAACGCTAGAACTTACAGGCACAGGAAGGAATTTCCTGAATAGAGTCTCAGGGGCACAACAGATAGGGGAGAGACTCGAAAAATGGGACTACTACAAAATAAAAAGTTTCTGCACAGATAAGCACATAGCCACCAAAACAGAAAGACAGCCAACCATATGGGAAAGGATCTTTACCAGCACACCAACAAAGGCCCAATAACCGTCATCTACAGAGAACTCAAAAAACTAAGCCCCTCCAAGCCCAGTAAACCAATTATGAAATGGGCAAAGGAGCTAAAGAGAGACTTCACAAGAGAAGAGATAAAAATGGCAAAGAAACACATGAGGAAATGTTCAACATCCCTGGCAGTAAAGGAAATGCAAATAAAAACAACACTTAGATACCACCTCACTCCAGTTAGAATGGCCTATACTCTGAACTCAGGCAACAACAAATGCTGGAGGGGGTGCGGGGAAAGAGGAACCCTTCTCCCCTGTTGGTGGGAGTGCAAATTAGTACAACCACTTTGGAGAACAGTATGGAGGTTCCTCAAGAAGCTCAACATAGACCTACCCTATGATCCAGCCATACCACTCCTAGGCATCTATCCTGAACAACAGGTCCCAAGATATCAAAAGACATCTGCACGTCCATGTTTTTTGCTGCATAATTCACAATAGCCAAAATATGGAAACAACCCAGATGCCCCACCACAGATGAATGGATCCAAAAAATATGGTACCTATACACAATGGAATACTACATAGCGATTAGAAATGGTGAAATATTGGTATTCACAGGGAAATGGTCAGAACTTGAACAAATAATGCTGAGCGAGACAAGCCTCGAACACCCAAAACAAAAGGGCATGATCTCCTTGATATATGACTGTTAAGGTGGGGGAAGGGGCAAACAGTAGAGACTACATCTGTGAAACCAAAAACTTCTTGTCAAATGTTATTTCCCACAGGTTTGGGTCAGCGGCCCTACATTATGTAACTAAAACCAAACAACTACTCAACATATAAAGGTCAAAAATAGACCTCTCAGTAGATCAAAATAGCTCAAAAGCTATGTAAGTATGTTCATATAAGACAAGGATAAGCAACCTCTATTGTTGACATTACATTTAAAGTCCTAGGTGAATTTCCTTTGGCTTAGGCCACATGGCTACTGTATATGTTTTTGGTACACTGTATAATGTATATATGTCTACCTGATCTAGGGAAGGGAAAGAAAAACAGGTGTAAGATATCACAAGAAATGTATACACTGCCCTATTATGTAACTGTACCCCTTTTGCACAACACCTTGTCAAAAAAATTTTTTTAATTAATAAAAAGAAAGTCAGGCTTTAACTAGTTCCGATAGTGGCAGGATTTTCCTTAACAGGCCCAACCTAAGTAGAAAATATAGTACTTTGTATATACATTTAACATACCCAATTAGGAAACATCGTTGTTTACTGAGTACACTGTTGGATAAAGACATTTTACCTTTGAGATCATGCAACTGACAAGTGGTAGCTGCTCATCTTTGCTAGAGGATATTGTACTAGATACACCAGCTCCAGAAAAGATCAAAATAAAAACAAATAAGCAACTCAAATTCAATTTCTACTGAATGCTTATTGTTTTCTAATGATTATACAAATGAATTATTTAAGTCAAACAGCATAAATGAAAGATTTCTGTTATCTATACCTTGACATTTAATATATATTTTGCAAAAGTATACCTCAGAGCAACAACAGGCAACTGGAGCCAAAACAAAAACTTTCATAACTTTTGTGACTATTTCCAGAAAATTTATACACTCCTACTATTTTATCATTTTACTGAAAATAAATTGTATGAACTCCTCCCAACAATTATTTTAGTCTGATCAACCTAGTTGGGATATTTTTTTTAACAGTCCTGGGACTTGAACTAAGGGCCTGGGCATTGTCCCTGAGTTTCTTTTGTTCAAGGTTAGAGCTCTACTACTTGAGCCAAAGCACCACTTCCAGCTTTTTTCTGTGTATGTGGTACTGAAGGATCAAACCCAAGCTTCATGCATGCAAGGCAAGCACTCTACCACTAAGCCACAACCCAGGCCAAATTTTTCTTTTTCTTTCTTTCTTTTTTACTCTTTTATTACATTATCAATTTTATGTTATCAGTTATATTGTTTTCTGTAGCAATCAATGATATGTTAGGTTTTAGAGAAAAAAAAAAATGTGTGTAGGATCTGCTTAATAGTACAATACTATAAACCAGATTGTATTATTCCTCAAAACGTGTGTTAATAAAAATGAGCATTTTTATACGTTCCTATAATATGTGTACCACTTTATTTGTGATTAAGTGGGTAAGTTTTTAAATTAAAAATTTTGAGTTACCTTTTTTTCTAAGAGAAATATACAACACTTTATTCTTCTGCTTTTGTGTGTGTGTGTGTGTGTGCGTGTGTGTGTGTGTGTGTGTGTGTGTGTGTGTGTGTCTGTCTGTCTTTTTGACCTTTAGGTGACACTAAGGCCTCACATTTATTCAACTTGCTTGGCTGATGCTTTGTCATTGAGCCATACTATTAGCCTGGCTTTTTGCTGCTCAATTTAGAGATGGAAACTCTCCAATTTTTCTGAACTGGTTGGATTTAAACCGTGGTACTCCAGAGTACTCCAGAGTAGCGAGGATTTCAGGCTAAACAACTATTGCCAGTTCTTTTGTTTTCTTTTTCTTGGTTCTCCAAAAAATACTTATTTTTGTACACAAGGGTTTCACTGTGAAGCTTCTATATGTGCTTACAATGTGCAGCAATCAAATCCTACCTCTGCCACGGCTGGCCCTCCCCGCATCCCCTGTAGATAACCTACCTGATTGTGTTCTAAATTAAATTTAAACTGAGAATATAGGAACTTAAATATAGGTGTAGTGGAAAATCAGTTTTGGAGACAAATATTTTTGGGGGAAAGGCATGAAGTTATTTGTTATTTATAACTTAATTTTATCTTGTTGTTGAATTGAATTTTGATGAAGAGAATCATGATTACTCTTAACAGGCCTCCATCAAACATGTTTGTATGAATTGTTGGGATATTTCATCTTTATATATACACATAATATTGTCATATAAAAGAATTTGCAAAGATGCCTTTCTCTGTGAAATTGGAATTCAAGTAGGCATATCAAAACATAGAAAAAACAGACTTAATATACTCTTTTATTCACTGCTAATGTGATTCTAGGATTCTCAGTATGGCTATCATCATCATCATCATTAAGAACTACTTATTATGTGACCATTTGCTCTTAATTCAATCTGCTATAACTGTTGGAACCCATGGATTCCATTTGATATAATTACTGGTGGACACCTTCCCAATTAGATGATGCACACATTTCCTGCAAGGAAGCTACAGGAAATAAACAAATAAAATATAAAGCTATATGTAATATTTTCTCAGCTTTCTTTACTGGATAATCAGAAAACATGAAATGGTATTTTCCTCAGTGATGCATTAATCAAATCATGTTTTCTTCTTGCTTCCCCAGTTAAGAGTTGTCTAGATATCTAAAATATATATGCTACAAATGGACTTAATGTGTCAGTAGTGGGTGACAGTGGTTTATTCTCCTTATCAAGGATAATACTAAAAGAGTGTATGTATGCAAGGTATTAGCTAATTGAGTGACAGAAAAGTAATGCAACAAAAGGAAAATATCATGCTATATTTGCTCTAGAAATGAAATAACTACTTCCCCAAAGGTATGTCAATGACTCTTTTGTGGAGCTTCATGTATCCTTAGCCCTTCTTTGTGAGAATTCTCTTAAACTAATGATATTATTAATGTTTTTCAAAAATGTCTCACACATAGGTTTGTAAATTTTCTCTCATGATGACATTTTCTGAGAAATCTTTCACTTTCAGGAAACAAAAAGGATAATTTGTATTTTATTGTACATTTATATTTATTTAATTGTATAAATGTCTAGGGCTTGGATATTTTGACAGGTCCTTTAGAATTATAATTTGACATTTATTTTAAGTACTATTCTCTTTTCTTAGATTAGGATAAGCTGTCCAATAATGCATTCAATGATGTAGAGGATTAAAAGACACCAGAATGTTTTCCTATTATCTGAGTATATTAGTGCCATAAATAACACAAATGCACTTGTTGACAAATAATATAAGTTTCAAAAGTGTCTCCTGTGTATAATACTCCAGTGGCATTTAAACTACAGCAGTAAATACTGATAAGACCCAACAGTAACACAAATAAACAATTTAAGGAATTATCTCTAACCTGGAGAATTCTATTGATGCCTCTTTGACCCATCTGTCCAGGATATTCAGGTTATTCCAGGTATGTTTGTGTGTGTGTGTGTGTGTGTGTGTGTGTGTGTGTGTGTGTGTGTTTATGTGTATGCCTGATGGATCTTGAACTCAGGGCCTGAGTACTATCCCTGAACTTGTTTATTCAAGGCTAGTACTCTACCACTAGAGCCACAATTTTAATAACAGCATTTTGGTGCTTAATTGAAGATAAGCATCTCATGGACTTTTTTGCCTGGGCAGGCTCTGAATTCCTCAGATCTCAGCCTCCTGAGTAGCTAGGATTACAGGAGTGAGCCTGCTGCTCCAGAGTAAATCTTTTACGTAAGCTTATATTTGGTTTATGCTCTAAAATCTTCAATATTTCTGCATTATATTTGTAGGGTACTTTAAGTTAAAATGCAAATGAATTAGGTATTATGTTTGATAAAGTTCATGATTAAAATTGTTAAGCAATATCTTTATTTAACAGGCAACAGAAGTAATGTGTAGTCCAAGTAACATTTATGTAACAGAAAACAGGAAGGTGATTATTATGTTAAAGGTGTCATTAAGACAGCATATAATTGTGTTTTGTTTTCATCTAGTCAGTCACTCATGTCTTTGTGTTAGGCATTTTTTTTCCACATTTGGAATGTAACACACAAAGCTAGTCAAGTCCTTAAACTCCAAAAACATGTACATTAGTGTAAGAAAATAGTAACAAATAAGTTTAAGACACCAAGACCATAATAATTATTTCTAACTTTCTTGTAAACAAATAAACAAATGAACAAAAAATGTGACCTCTTCTGTGGCCCATTGTTAGACCTCATTGACGCTCAAAAAGAACCTAGCATATTCTCTCTCCAAAATACTTTATTGTCAGTTATAGAAGAAAATGTGATACTGTTGAATCTAAGAGAGATACTGTATTTCCCTGTCTAGAACTCATTTTCATGACTATATAATAATTTCACAAAAATGATAAACATATTACATGTAAGCCAAAAAAAAAAAAAGAATTCAATTCCATTCAAATGAGTGACTCCTAGCTAAGAAATATAAGTCCTTACCAGAAATAATTGTGATTTAAAATTTCACTAGCTAGCTTTCAAAATCTGCATTTGGTATGAAATAATCCTCATTTTAAACTTAAATGTCTTTATGCGCATTAATGAAAATAAAATAATGAATAGTGTTAAAATAGTGTTGAAATAGTTTTAAGAAGTGGTGCATGTGCAGAAGAGAGAGGGATGGAGGAGTTGAATTTAATTAGCACTTATAGAAATATAACAATAACTGTCCTTTATACAACTAATATAGTCTAATCATCTGTGGATATGCTTAGGGAAATATAACAATGCAATCGCCTTTATGTCACTAATATAGGCTAATATAAACCTTAACATAATAATTTTCATATTTAAGTACTGAGCAAATCTATAAATATATTATATTTTATAGATAGAATGATGTGTCTTTCTGAGACTCATGTGCTGAAGTCTAATTGATCCCAAGTGTGATGGTGTTTGGGAGAAGGGTGCTTGTGATAGGTTATTGCTATGGAAAATGGAATCATAGCACCAGGGGAAGATAGTTGCCCTTTACTTCCATGAGCAGCTATAGTGAAGAGATGACCATCTACGAGCTGAGCACTGAGCCCTCATCCTACAGTGAGTCTTCTAGAGGAGTAATCTAGGACTTTCCAGCTCCTAAATTGTGAGGAATGAGTTTATTACATTTGTAAGATACCTGGACTCTGACATTTTGCTTTCAACCAAAACACACTAAGGCATCGTAATGCATTTAAATCAACATGCTTAGTATCTCTTTCACAGTAAAATAAAATTCAAACTAAAACTGAATTCCCTACCAAAAATACATTTATTTTTCTTTATGCTTAAAATAAGGAAGATACCAACATAATATTATCTCTATCTGAACAACAAGAATAGTTGGATAAACTGTACAGTGCATGGGGGCGGTAGGGAAATGGAGAGGAGGGAGGTGGGGAAAAATGACGAAGGAGGTCCCAAATTGGATATGCATGAAACTGTAACCCCTCTGTACATCACTTTATTAGTAATGAGAAAAATAATAGTTGTATAACTTACAAATAGTTAATAGAAATAATTATAATACAAATATAATATAAAAGTTAAAATTGTTAATACAAAGTTGACCCATATGATAATTGAGAACACAGAAATTTGAAGCAATTGGAAATGAAAAACAAATAAAAAAGCCTTCCATGAGAGTAAAAAGATTCATAGCAATTGTAATCATAGATGGAGAAATGGAAGATTAAGAAAGCAGCTATAGTCAAGGATAAGAATGAATTGGTTAAAATTTTATGAATATCATAGCAAAATGGCAGAGAATACGGAGCAGCCTCAACTATAAAGGGCCTCTGATTCCATCCACACCTTCATATATCATTCCTATATATCTACATATTGGCATCATTGATTTGGAGCAGAGAATGAGGAATGAGAGAAAAGTTCCAGAACTGCCTGTCATACAAGGTCTACTGATGTCAGAAAGATGAACAAGAGAACTCAGCAAATCTCCTATGGGCCACTACAGGCCTCACTGAAGACTAGGCAGTAGTTGTTCATTATCCATTTGGAAAAAGGTAAAGATTTTGACACAAAATCATCTATAGATGCTCTGGACCTTCACTGTACACATTTCAAAACTCTCACAACAATGTTTTCAGGAAAAGCATCATAGAGGTAACTCTGAGACAAAGCACTGAAACCCTAGGAAAAAAATCAAGAAAGACCTAGAATTCTAAAGGTACAGGTGAACAATGAAAATAAGCCCCTTGGAAGCTAGCTATAACTGAAAAAAAAATATTTCTGGCAGTTTAGAACATTAGTGCTGGAGTGTAAAATTCAGGACAATTGCTATATCCCCCCTAGAACACCAGTACTAGCACAAATTAAAGATGAGATCGAGCACTCAAATATTGAAAGTGAATAATAAACTAAATCTAACTAATGTTAAGGCTGAAACAGCTAAATAAAGGATAGAGAAACTTGAACACTAGACTAAGTTCATAGAAGCAGTGTCCCTCTCACCCCTTCAGAAATAAAAATGTTGTAACTATTATGGTTTTTTTGGAGTGATATCCAGCATAAAGTCAAAATAAAAAAATGTGTGAACAATAAATATAACTTACCTTTAACAGCAAAATCACTCAATGAAAGAAGACCTAGTGATGTTGCAAATATTTCTTCCTTCTGATAAATTTCAGATTTAGTTTGCTAATCTCTTCCAAAAAAGCCTTTACATTTGAAATGGGAATATTGATAAGAATAAAAATATACATATATCTGGAAAGTAAAATAGTATTAAAATAATTATTTTATCACTAGGAATTTGATACATTGCATAATACTTTGGAATATTAACAAAATTAAAACTAAAAAATGTTTGTTTTGGGGGCTGGGAATGTGGCTTAGCAGTAGAATGCTTACCTATCATGCATGAAGTCTCAGGTTCGATTCCTCAGCACCACATAAACAGAAAAGTCTGGTGGTGTTATGGCTCAAGTGGTAGAGTTCTAGCCTTGGGAAAAAGAAGCCAGTAACATTGCTCAGGCCCTGAGTTCAATCCCCAGGACTAGCAAAAAAAAAAGTTTGTTTTCTGGCACAATGGAACAATGCATATGTATATAAAAATTTTATTCAGCAAAAGCATTACTAACATATGAATTAAATAACAATGTTTTCCTGGTGTCTTTACTTCATTGGAAAAACTTAAAATTTCATGTAATATAAATTTTTATGTCTACTTAATATATTATAATATCAAATGATATAATTTTATCAGGACTAAGGATTATATTATATTTTGGGGGTTTATGTTTTTCACATGAAATTTTCTGTCTCAGGTCATTCTCTATATTTTATACTTCTCTATATAAGCTTGAAACTTAGGGCACACACACATAAAAGCACATATATCCATATGCATATGCACATATTGTAAATACATATATGTAGTATATGTATATATAAATGCATATATATATGAATTTCCAATGTGTATATAAAGTATATAAAGTATAAATACATAAAGTATACTCATAAAGTATACTCATAAAGTATATATACATATATACATATATGTATATGTAATATATACATATATACTCATAAAATATATATACATTGGTGTGTACATATACTCATATATAGAGAATATATGTATATACATATAAGCCATATTGCTATTTTATTTTTTATAGAAATAGGTTCAAACACACAGTTCATCAAACCACATGTTAATATATTTTTCACTCTTACTGCTACTAGACTAAAGCTCCATAAGGGAGGCAAAGGGAGAGAAGCATTTCTGTATTCCCTGAAAAATTCTCAACAACTAAAACAACATGAAAGCATGTACTACAAATTAAGCCAATAAGCTTTAAACAAATCCCTGAAAAACTCTCTACTTCATCAAAGTCAAGTAATCAAATGTCTCATATTTTTCTATCCTTCTCCTTATATTTTCCTCCTTCCTCTCTCTCTCTCACTCTCACTATCCGTACCTTTCTGCATATTTATCTGTAAAAGATGTTATTTTATGAAACTTCATTATTAATAAAATAATTGAGTCATCTGATCATTAGATCTTCTTATTAAATGCTGTTTTAGAAGGTAAATGTTCAATTGTGTTTTCTAATAATTCCCTTACATGTACTTTTTGCTTTCTATAAATCTTACTTCATACACCACTGAACTGAGTCATAGATTCAAGTGAAAGGATTTGGGTGAAAAGTAGAACAATTTTGACATATAGAAATTAGGAATCTTGAAAATAATTACAACAGTGATATAACAGTCATTTCAATAACATGGAGTTCATTTCACTTAGCATCATCTTATGTGTTCATAAGGGCATAGCTTCTATTGTTGATGATCCTGTTGTATCCCCTTCTGTGGTTGTACCTGCACTATCACTGCATCTTACCTGAGTACTTTGGAAAATGTGTATACTGGTATTAAAATTAGGAAAGTAAAAGGGAATACCTAAATTGAGAGACACAGGATAAAAAGACAAATGACTACAAAAGCAATGCTTGTAAAACTGTTTGGTGTAAATCAACTGAACAACTCATGGGGGGAGAGGGAATGGGGAAGGGGGAAGGAGGAATGAGGGAGGAGGAAACAAACAGTATAAGAAATGTATCCAATGCCTAACATATGAAGTTGTAACCTCTCTGTACATCAATTTGACAATGAAAAAATAAAATTAAAATATCATCTAAAAAAAAGAAATTAGGATTCTTCTCCAATTTTCCATTTATTTTAATAACCATTTTAAGTAGTTGCAGAAAAACCATTTAACTATATTTTGTAATTTAGAAGCTCTTGAATATGAAAATCCACAGATATCAGAGCAGGAAGTTAATTCATTATTTATTTGGTCCTGGATATTATTTTGTGGTTAATGAAATGCAGCAATGAACTAGCTAGAAACATGAGAAGAGGAAATCTATCAATAAAACACATTGCTTACAAACAAAGTCATTTGTCTATATAATAAATAAGTATTTTCCAGTATGGTGAAAACCCAGATGGCAAAGTTTCCCATTTATGGGCAATTATAAAAGATAAGGTAATGTTTTAAATATTCCTAATTTTTACTTTAATAATTTTCGCAAGCCTTTAGAAACTTTGCAGTTTTTCTGTGGTTTGTCGTTTTCCAAAAGAATAAGGCCAATGAGATGTACATAATTTATATTAGCGTTCCTCTCAGAAATGAGAAAATGATATGAAAATACACATGCATACATGCAATGTGCACACATACACACAGATACACACACACTTACATTTCATTAGAAATTAGCTGAGTGTTGGTGGCTAATGCCTGTAATACTAGCTACTCAGGCAGCTGAAATCTACAGAACTGAGATTCAAAGCTAACCCTAGAAGAAAAGTCCACAAGATTACATCTCCAAAATAACCATTTAAAAAGCAAGATTGGAGGGCTGGGGATATGGCCTAGTGGCAAGAACGCTTGCCTCGTATACATGAAGCCCTGGGTTCAATTCCCCAGCACCACATATATAGAAAATGGCCAGAAGTGGTGCTGTGGCTCAAGTGGCAGAGTGCTAGCCTTGAGCAAAAAGAAGCCAGGGACAGTGCTCAGGCCCTGAGTCCAAGCCCCAGAACTGGCCAAAAAAAAAAAAAAAAAAAAAAAAGCAAGATTGGAGGTGTGGCTCAAGGGTAGGTTGTCAGCCTAGCAATACTAGGCAGAAAATTTCATGAGATTCCATCTCAATGGAAGAAGTTTGATGTAATGTGTGCATTGTCATCCAAGCTACAATAGGAAGCAAAATATAGGTGGAATATAGTCCAAGAACATGACAGGACAGAAAGTGAATCATTATTTCAAAATTAACCAATGCAAGCATAAAAAAGGTTGGATTTGTAACTCATTGAAAGAGCATTTGGCTAGCAATTGTGAGGCTCTGATTTTAAGCTTCAGTGTTACTGAGAGAGAAAGACAGAGGTCTAGAGAGGCAGAGATAGATAGAGCATTAGACATCAAAATTTATTTTTAAATTATAGGATATCTTTAAGGATGTGAATGATATGAGCATGGTTACATATATAAACATTAACAGAAATGAGAAATCAGCTTCATGTTTGGATATTTTGAAAGGCAAGGACTATTTACCATGTGTGAGAGTTGGTAAACTACAGAGAAAGATCCAAGTGTTCACAAGACCAGAGGGAAACATATTTATCATCCAGTCCCTGAGCTTCAGTAGGAGTTAATTTAATGGTGAGCTGAAGTGTTTTAAGATAACGGAGAGATCCCAAATATGGGAGATGTATTCAAGATTAAACTGAAAGGTTTTAGTTATACCTGTGGATATATTTGGTGAGGGAAGAGTCAATGTTTCCTCCCTTAAGAAACTAGTTGGACTGTGGAACTCATCATTAATGTCAAAAAATCTTGGGACAATGAGGAAAATATGTTAGCATTCAAAGTAGATTGAATTCATTGACTATGGAAATAGCTCTTTGGTCAGCAGAAGTTAGAAGATTTCAATACTGTAGAGCCACATCTGATCTTGGCATAAATGTTGGTATTCATCAAAAAGAGAGTGGAAATTATTGAGAATTTGTGAGATAATTTATTGACAATGAAAAACATTGCCTAGAACAGAATTCTAACAATCAACAGACTATGAGTGACAGTACAGCTTAGACTTGACTATGTTACTGAAGAAGATTTTTAAAAAATTAAAAAACAATCAAAAGAATATGTTGTAGTAGCAGCCAGGTCATAGAGATCAACTAATTCAAATTTCCCCAAGGAATTCAAAATTTCAATATTTAAAGTTGAAAGAATCAAGAGGTTTGGAGAGATATAAAGGATGAACAATTCAGAGATTTAATGTACAGCAAGAGGACAATAGATAAAATATTATAGTATAGCTTGGATTTCTACTAAATGAAATAGTTTCTTCTGTTATACACACAAAGTCAAAGTAAATGAGTAACCATCTGAGGCAATGGGTATGGCCAATTCTTTATAAAAGGATTTTGGATAATTTACTCATATTCTACAATATCATATTATATGTCTAAAATGTACCCAATGAAATTTATGTTAAAAATGAGAGCTTCAGATCAAGATGGAGGTGAAGCAATAGTGAATCACCCTAGTTCTCTCTAATCAATTTACCCCAAGACAACAACAAAAAGAAAATATAAACAAATAATGGCAAGAACTATTAAGAACTTATACCTAACACACACAAAGACAGAAAACTTCAATGTGCCTTCAATCCCTCCCCAATCCTGTGCCTACAGCATGGCTATGTTGCATGCTATGCTGTGGCTGCCCAGGACCAAAACCACTGCACACAGTGAAACAGACAGGCAACATTGGACCGTGGCCTCCAGATGCAGAAAATTATTACAGTGCTGAGACCAAACCAACATACACTGTGACACAGATTCCAAAATAAGACCACCATATCCAGAGGTAGAAAGCTTTCACAGTGCTACCCTTCAACCCAGAACCAATGCCAATAAGTGTCCTATCCTGCAAGGGATCCCTCTCAGGTGACCAGAAGTGGTAGTGACCCAGGATGCTTGTCCAGACCCCTTCCTCCTGCCCAATAAGGGACACCATACGTCAAGAGGGTCAGAGCCCTTCCTAAGTCTCCCTTGTCATCTGTTTCCACAGGAAGACCACTGGGCCTTAGGACCATACATCTTCCATAGTTCTCTATGCCAGTGGAAAAAAAATCTAATTTACTAAAAGCTAGTGGGACAATCTCCCTGAACCTGGTGGGAGCATGTCATTTCTGAACCTCACACTCATCTATGAGATTTGAATGTATCCTTGCCAGCACCCACCCTAGGTTGGGCGGAGTGCCCACCAACCTGAGGAGAACTAGACATCCCAGAAGTTGATGCGTGTCAGCGAAACTAGTGTGAGTTAGCCTGGGGCCAAGACATGGCCAATCACCTGCCATCCATTGGGCATGAGCCAGCCTGGGTCAAAGTACATGCCAAACCACTGGGTGTGAGGGAGCCAACCCAGGGTCCAGAGCCCATCAGTTCATGGCCATAGTCCCTTGCCTCATAAGAAGTAGAGGTCAGTCCAGACTGACAAGGTACCAGCCTGGGATTTGAGTGGGGACAATTTGTTTCAGCACCCTGTGGGGGCCTACACTCTCTTCAGCCCACAACATCCCAATTCAGGATTCAGGTGGGGACAACTTCCCCCTAAAGCATAGTGGGACTCTGCGCCATCCTCCCCCAGGACTCAAAAGATATATTGGCCAGGGTCCTGGAATGCTGCTCCTGGCCCCTCTGAAACCATATGCCACTCTAGGACTCAGACCAGATAGAATCTTTCCCTACCACTAGAAGGAATCTGCTTACCCCAGACAGAAAAATGGAACAAGATACTAGACTTCTGTGTACCACATAATGGAAACAAACAACTGTGTCTAAAACTAGGCCTGAACCCCAGTCTGACCCTCATTCCACAGAGCCCCCCAAATTAACTAGAACACATTATACTACATCACCCAGAGGTGAAGTTTGCCAAACGGCAAAGTCTCAGAAATTTATTCAGCAAATCATACCCCACTACCACAGTTCACCAAAACCTGAATGATCTCCACAGTCCCTGAATCCCGACATGTAAATCACATTGACGATTACAAGATTCATGCACAATCAAGACAACAAACCAAATCCAAAGTACAACAACAATCCAGGAAAGGATTCCATTAAGAGTGAAGGAAAGGGCTGGGGATATAGCCTAGTGGCAAGAGTGCCTGCCTTGTATACACGAGGCCCTAGGTTCGATTCCCCAGCACCACATATACAGAAAACGGCCAGAAGCGGCGCTGTGGCTCAAGTGGCAGAGTGCTAGCCTTGAGCGGGAAGAAGCCAGGGACAGTGCTCAGGCCCTGAGTCCAAGGCCCAGGACTGGCCAAAAAAAAAAAAGAGTGAAGGAAAAGAGATGCAGGACAAAAGCACTATCAAAGAAATGATAAGAAAATGGCTGACAAAATAATAGGGGATATCCAAAAACAAATAGAAGATTTCAAGGAAGAAATGACAAAGGACATCTTATCACTCAAAAAGATATATAGAGAAAAACAGAAACATTTCACACCTCACATGAATAATCAGAAGACACAATGTTGGAAATTAACTTTACAACTTTGGGGAGGAATGTGGAGGCAAGTGGGAGAAAAACAAGTGAGAGGGAAACAATGTTTGACAAGAAATATTCACATCACCTTACTTACGTAACTGTAACACCTCTGTATATCATCTTTACAATTAAATAAATTATGTAAAAAAAGATGAAAGTAACACAATGAAAGCTGACCTCAATAAAGAATTTGGAAGCAGAAAAGGTTCAATTTCCCTATTGCAAACTGCATTGGGATGCCTGGGCAACAAAATAAGTGAAATGGAAAAAAAGAAACAAAGAGTTAAGGATACAACAGAGGAATTAAAACAAAAAAATCAAAGGCATGGAAAAAAATATTTAGTACATTCCAAAGGGGAATCCAAAAATTGCTAGACTCAGCCAAAAGATCATATTTATGCATAGTTGGGATTGATGAGCAGAAAACATTAAATACTGTATGAATTGAAACCTACTCAATAAGCTAATAACAGAAAACTTTTCCAATCTGAAGACAGAATACATCATTAACCTGGCAGAGACATATAGAACTTTCAGCATGCAGGATCCACGAAGTACTCCTAGACACATCATAGTGAAAATACTCTATTAAAAAAAAATGAGGAAATAATTTTAAATTCAGCAAAATCAAAGAAGTAGCATACAGTACAAAGAAGAATCACAGAAGATCTCTGCACATAAACTCTCAATGCAAGGAAAGTCTGAAATAGTACATTTTACATCCTGAATATCAACAACTACCAACCCAAACTTGCGGACCAAGCGACACTATCATTTGCAATTGGTAGTGAATATAAAACCTTCCATGACAAACGAAAGCTACTGGAATTCATAAACACTAAACCAGAAAGGAAGCATACCTAAAAGGAAGCATACAAGATGAAGAAAAAACAAAGTCAAGGAAATACAAACATCACTAGAAGATAGTTTTCTAAGCACAAGAAGATAAAAGAAGCAAAACACAGAAAATTAAAAAAAATGGCATGACACATAACACATCCCTCCATAAAAACCTTAAATATAAAGAATCCAATTCCTCAATCAAAAGAAGTAGAGTAGCAGAATAGACCAAAAAACAAGATCCATGCTTTTGTTGTCTCCAAGAGACCCATTTCAGTGTTGATGTTATAAACAAATTCTTATTGAAGGGACGGAAAAAAGATATTTCATGTAAATGAATTCTGTTAGAAGGTAGGAGTAGTCATATTGTTACCTGATAAAATAGATTTTTTACTACAATCCACATGAAGGGACAAGGATGGTCATTACATACTAATAAAGAGTACAATACATGAAAAGGAAATCACAGTGGTCAATATCTATGCGCCAAACTATGGTGCACCTAAATACATTAAATGAACACTTACTTTCAGAATAGGACAGACTCCCACACATTAATACTGGGAGATTTTAATACTCTGCTCTTTCCAAAGAACAAGACAACCAAACAAAAGATAAGCAAAGAAGCCTCTGAAGTAAATGATATCATAACCTAAATGGACTTAACAAATTTTCCAAGTATTCCACCCAACAATGACCCTATTCACATTTTTTTCAGCAGCCCATGGAACATTCTCTAAAATTGTTCATTTCATGGTACACACAAAGAACCTAAACAAATATTAGAGATCTGAAATAACTCTTTGCAACTTATCTGACCATAGTTCTCAACAAAAAAACATATTGCAGAAAACACTTAAGCACATGGTGACTGAATAACACTAATGTGGTTCATAGAAGAAATTAAAAGAAAGTTCTGACAATTCAATGAAAATGGAAACAGGTCACAATGGAACCTCTGGGAGATAGCAAAAGCAATACTGAGGGGGAAGTTCATAGCTGTAAGTGCACACATGAAGAAGACACAAACAGCTCAAGTAAATCACCTCATGATGCAACTAAAACAGCTGTAAAACAAGAGCAAACCAAACCCAAAATTACTAAGTGGAGAGAGATAGCAATTATTAAAGCATAAATTAAGGAAAGAAAGACTAAAAAAACTATTCATAAAATTGATGAAACAAAATATTTGCTTAAAAATAATAAAATTGACAGAACACTAGCAAGTTTGATGATGTAAAGAAGAGATGAGATGAGATTCAAATCAATAAAATCAGAAGTGCCATAGAAAACATTAAAACAAGGTCCAAGAAACCCAAATGATTATAAAGGACTACTTTCCAAACCCATACTCAAAAAAGAAGGAAAACCTTGCAGAAACAGACAAATTTCTAGAGACATATAAACTGCCTAAGGTGAACCAAGAAGACACGAACTAGTTGAATGAGATAATAACATGCAAAGAGATTGAAGAAGTTATCAGAAGTCTTCTAAAAAGGAAAAGCCCAGATCTGGATAGATTCTCTGGTGAATTCTATAAGACTTTTAAAGATAACTAAGACCAATACTCCTCACACTTTTTCATGAAACAGAAGGAACAACTCTAAACTCTTTCTGTAAAGCCAATATCACACTTATCACAAAACCAGGTAAGGTTCCAACAAAAAAGTAAAGTTCATACCAATTTCTCTGAGGAAGACAGATGCAAAACTCTTCAATAAAATACTAGCCAACAGAATCCAGAAATAAGTTAAAAAAGAAAACATATATCATGACCATAAATATATATCATGTAGGCTTCCACCTACAGATGCAAGGCTGGTTTAACAAACTGAAATTAATGAAGCAATTCACTACATCAACAGAGACAAATACAAGAGTTACATGATTATTCATGTCAGAAATTTGGAGGAAGCTAGGAATAGAAGGAACAGTCCTTAAAATAAAAGGCTATATATGACACACCCACAGACAGCATCACACTGAATGGGGGAAAACTAAAACCATTACAGGAAGAAGGCAAACATGTCCACTGTCTCCACTCCTCTTCAATATAATTGTGGAATTCCTAGCAAGATCAATAAGGAAGTAAAATAAAAGTATTCACAGAAGTAAAGAAGAAATCAAACTGTCCCTTTTTGCAGATGGCCTGATCTTATATCTGAAGGACCCAAAAAACTGCATCCCAAAGCTGATCAACCAGTTTGGCAAGGTAGCAGGATACAAAATTAATCCACAAAAATCAGTAGTCTTTCTGTATGCCAATAATGCACACACAGCGAAAACCATGAAATGATTCTACTTGAAATAGCCTTAAAAAATAAAATACCTAGGAATTAACCTAAACAAAGGCATAAAAGGTATTTCTAGTGAAAAGTATAAAAATCTGAAGAAAGAAATTAAAGAGCATACTGGCAAATGGAAAGGCTTTCCATGTTTATGGATAGGTAAAATCAGTATTGTGAAAATGGCCAAACTGCCAAAAATGATACACAAATTCAATGCAATCCCCGCCAAATTCCAATGATGTATTTTACTGAGATAGATAAAACAATCCAAAACTTCATATGGAACAGCAAATAGCCAAAGTAATTCTAGGGAACAAAAGCAATGCAGGTGGTATAAGAATATCAGATCTCAAATTCTACTACAGAGCCAGAGTAATGAAAACAGCTTTATATTGGCAAAAAAAAAAAAAAAAATAGACTCAGAGATCAATGGGATAGATTAGAAAATCCAGAAATAAAACTATACAGTTGTGGTTATATGATATTTGATACGGGAGAGAAAGGCATACAATTGCAAAAAAATAGTCTCTTCAATAATACAATAATTTGTGTTGGTAAAACTGGGCATATGCAAAAAAGTAAATGTGTGTCCCTGTTTGACACCATGAACTAACATCAACTCAAAGTGAATCAAGGACCTCAATGTCAGACCCAGAACTTTGAAACTACTGCAAGAAAGAGTAGGAGAAGCATGAGTACTTCTATGTACAGGTAGAAACTTCTTGAATATAATCCTAGGGGCACAACAGATAGGAGACAGACTTGACAAGTGGGACAACAGTAAAGTAAATGTTTCTGTGCAGCTCACTAAGGATACAGTTAACAAACTAGAAAGACAGCCAACTACCTGGGAAAAGATCTTTATCAACAATACGTCAGACAAAGGCCTAATATTTAATATATAATAGGAGCTCAAGAAACTAATCCCTCCCAAATCTAATAAACTAGCCACTAAATGAGCAAGGGAGCCAAAGAGAGATTTCTCAGTAGAGGTAAGAATGGCAAAGAAGTACATGAAGAATTTCTCATCATCCCTAGCCATATTGGAAATGCAAATCAAAACAATTTTGAGGCTCCATCTTACCCCAGTAAGAATGGTCAACATTGTAAGGTTCAAACAACAAATGTTGAAAGGGATGTGGAGAAAAAAGAACCCTACTGTACTGTTGGTGGGACTGTAAACTAGTATAACCACTCTGGAAAGCAGTTTGGAAGTTCCACTAAAAAACAAATATAGATCTTCCATATGATCCAGTCATATCATTCCTGAACATCATGAGCAGGATATGATTCAACCACCATTATCATGGTACACTATTCACAATAGCCATGATACAGAAACAGCCTAAATGCCCCACAAAATATAAGTAGATCCAAAAAAGAAGGTAAGTACAAGCAATGGAATTACACACAACCTTTTGAGAGAATAAAATAATTTCATTTACAGGGAAATGAATGGAACTAGAACAAATCAGATTAAGTGAGGTGAATGAAGTTCAGAGAGACAAATGACACATATTTTCTTTGACATGCAGAAATTAGATGTAAACTGTAATGGAATATGTTAAATCCTACAGCATTCTAGATAGTCACACAGAGTGAGACCAAAAGAGGATACCCAGGAGAGAAATACAATGGCACAATGCCTAAGTGCCTCTTCATGTTTATGTAAAATAATATACATACTGAAACAAACAGCAGGATACGAGAAACAAGAGACATTTTTTTACCCCTCCTTATTTCCTTCCTTCCTTCCTTCCTTCCTTCCTTCCTTCCTTCCTTCCTTCCTTCTTCCTTCCCTCTTTTCCTCCCTCCCTCCCTTGTTCCCTTCCTCCCTCTTTCTTTCTTCCTTTCTTAGTTTTTTGTTTTTAATGATTCTATGTTTTTTTACCTTATTTATTGTGTACTCAAGAGTACATCTTTGGAAGGGTTGGGCAGAGTGTTCAGAAGTCAAGGGAAAAGTGTGAGAAGTACAGCAGTGTAGCTCACTGGACATTGATATAAATGAACTATAAAAATCATGAATGTAGTCCGAGGGAAGTGTAGGAGAGAATGAAGGAACAGAAGACCCTGTACAAAAGAAAGATACTCGATACCTGACTTGTGTAGATGTAATAATAACTTTGTACATCACCTGTCTAATAGCAATAGAGTAAGTTATTAGCAAAATGAATTGAGTTTGGTGCTGGTGTCACATGTGTAATTTTATCTATTCAGAAGGGTGAGAGCTGTGAATCACAGTTCATACCCAGCACCCTCAGCTAAGTCCTTGAGACTCTTCAATTAACTACCAAGAAAAGCTGAAAGTGGAGCTGTGGTTCAAGTTGTGGAGTGTTAGCCTTAAGGAAAAAAGCTCAAGGACAACACTTGGGCCTTGAGTTCAAGCCCCAGGAGGAGGAAGTAGGGGGAGGAGGAGGAGTTGAGGAGGAACAGGAGGAACAGGAAGAGGAAGATGAGGAGAAAGAGGAAAGCTGTGAAGTCAGTCATTTACAAAGGTAATTAAAGTGTATTGGGAGTAGATTCAACAGCTAATTATCCATATAAGTGGAGGAAAATAAAACCTTAGAGACATTTCTCTTTAAATAGTGAGGCTAGTATCATTTATTTTTATTTTTATTTTATTAATGTGAAATTTCCTTAGGTATAATTAAGTTCTGGCTTAAGATTCATGAATCAGCTCTAGTAAAGTATAGAGAAAGTTCTCAAACAAAAATATCATGTGATAAGAGCTGCAGATAGGGAAAATATTAAGGAATGCAGCTTTTTTCTCTGTAATGAGAGAAGGGGACGATGGATGCTAAGAAGGTAACTACTACTCATATTATAGATAATGTGGTATTTTGGAAACTATAAAAATCATTTCTTTAGAGCTAGGTGTTTTGTGAATCAAAATTCTGCCATTTAAATTGGAATCAAAAGTAAAATGATTCTTTTAAAAATAAATTGCCTTTTATTGACAACTTTTTGATAACAACTCTTTTCATCATGTGAAATATCAGATTTCTTAATATTTCACAAATCAATTGTATCTTTTCTGTCTCTGCTGCTTTCAAGTGAGTTTAACTTGAGCCTTGAGGCATTCCATTATTGGTTTCCAAAAATTTTACTGTAGTACAGATCACAGTTAGTTCTTTATGTATGTTAGGGAGTCTCAGAAGAGAGAGGGCATTCCTGCATCAAGATACTCAGGTCAAATAATGGACCTGGGGATTAATGTAGAACCAAAAATGGGACAAGCATATGGATCTTTGTTAACATGAAAAATAATATCTGAAATGCTGATTATTGTTTAACTTAATTGTATTAGGTTTACTCTGAAAATATTAGCATCACTGTTACATTAATATTACATGACTTTAGCTAGAGGCTATTAGTGGAAAAATAACTTGATTTTCACATTTGACTGTACAGTATCCTATTTTTAAATGAGAACAGGAACTTAGATTTGAACTGAAATGACATTGACATGAATCTGCTCCTATCAATTGGAGGGTTATATCTGTACTCCCGCATTCTTTTATATTTTGCAAAGGGGTTGTTATTGCAAATGTTATTTTTTCCAATAAAGAGGCAGCTCATTAGATCTCATTACTAGTCAGCAGCTGTTGCAGAATATGGATTTCCAACTTGGAGCAATACATCTCTTCACAAAATGCCTTCACTGAAAATGTATAAAAGATCTATTTCATTGTTAACCTACAGAGACATTGTCTGAGGCTGCACTTACACCTTTGGCTTTTCTGCAGATCATTTCATAGCATTAGTAAGTCTAAGTTGAATAATTAAAGTTTTTCCTACATATAATATCTGATGCTCCCAAATTCTTAAGAAATATCTGTAGTTATTTTTTTCTACTCTAACTAGTGAAATATGTTATTTTGAGATCTGAATGAAGTTAAACAAATTGACAAATATGTTTTCATCACATTCTTCAGGCAAGAATGTGGAAGATAGAAAATGAGAAGTACAATCTAATTTTTCCTGTGCTCAAAGGGCTTTCATATTCTACTTGGGGAATTGAAAGACTGATAGTAAAAGTATACATTCATGCGGCATTAAATAAGGCTTGCAAGCAAGCATTCTAGAAAGGTCATAAAATAATACATGATCCCTCATTTCACCCTTTGTATAGAAATATATTCTCAGAGAAGAAATAAATCACTGTGGACATAAAATGTCTTGTAAGCCTTTCTAGGAATGAGAAGATTGTTTCAATTGGATATGTTGAAAGGTAAAATAGTGTATGTCATGTCTGAGAGCATGAGACAAGGAAAGACTAGTATGGCATGGGGGAGAGGAAGGAGAAGGAGAGTTGGTAAACTATGGTGAAACATCCCTGGGGTTGTGGGGTGGGTGAGGGGACAAGGGAAGGGAAGATAACTGGATAATTACAAGGATTGCTGTGAGGAAGAATATAATTCCTTATTCTATAATAAGAGGGAGAAAGAAAAGAAGAGAGGGAAAGTGGCCCCTGCAGAAGGAGGCTTCTGGTAACATCAGTAAGGGTATCTAAAAGATGGATAGTCAATAACACACAATACTCTATAGCTAGACTGTAGAAAAAGATTATCATAGTGTGTGAGTTTGATATCACAGCCAGAAAGGTAGAGTGTGAAGGATATAGATTATTTTAAATGTTGGACATAAATATGAGGTTTTTACCTGTGAGTAATGAAGACTCTGGCTTACTCAAAGAAAGCTCTGAATTCAGAGATGTGTGGACTAGGAAATGAACACTTCAGCAAACCCTGAAGAATCAGGAAATAATCTATTTAAAAAATAGAAGTCAATAGAAATGTAAAAGTCATGAGGATGATGAACTTGGATGGCTAAAGATTGAAACATTTTATACAACTCCATGAGGCAGAATATGATAGGAATTTTAGATGCATAATGCCAAAGATACATTCTAACACTAATATGCATCCTTACTTACAGAATATCAACTGTTGCAGAAAATTATCTTTATAAAAACTCTCAATTGTGAACCACTGTGTGTGTGTGTGTGTGTGTGTGTGTGTGTGTGTGTGTGTGTGTGTGTAATCTTTTCTAGGCTTGGTTCATTTTTTCATGGTAGAGACCTATGTAGTTATATTAAGAAATGATCTATTATTTTCATTTGCTCAAAATTATTTACCTAATACCACTTTGGAGTAGCTGTGGCACATTTCTTTCTTTTTTACATTGGAGATTTTGATTAATTAAAGTGTAACCACCTAATATCTATTTTTCCTATCAATTTAGGCATGTGTTACAGTGTTTTTCTTAAGACTATATATATATGTAGATATAAATTGTATCAGAAAAACCGATATGAACATAAAACCACATCACATTTTCAGAAATAAGCATTATAAATTATATGAAGTTAGGTTGAAAATATCAGACTTTGTTTTAGTTGTTTATGAAACTCTCAGAATGTTTGCTTTGCAAAAGCGAGAGAGAGAGAACAAGAAGTAAAATATAATACCTTACTTCTTCAAATATTTTTGTGTAGAGTTCCTAAAAATTGCCTTCTGTAGGTTAAGTGACAATGCTTCAATTACCCATGGTAATATTTCTTTTTGGCACAGGGGCTTGAACTCAGGCTTGTACTCTCTTCACTTTCTTGTTCAAAACCTGCACTTTAACCCTTAGCCATGATCTCAGTCCTCTATTTTGCTGGCTAATTGCAGATGGAATCTTTCTGCATAGGCAGGCTCCAAATCATTGCCTTTCCAGTCTCAGTCTCCTGAGTTGCTAGGACCTATGCCTGGTGCATAGTAATCTTCCCAATATTTTTGTGATGTAGTATTTAGGGGCAAAGATTTAAAGACTAGAGGACAAGGAAGGATTTATTGATAAATATGATATATATATTTCTCTTTCTCCCTCCCTCTCTCTCTCTATATACATATATATATATATATATATATATATATGAGTGGTGACTGCTGATGCATTTTACCATTCTAATAGATGGATTTCTCTTCATTTTCTTTATGACATATGCCTGTCATATTTTCTTTCCACGAATACATTATTATAATTTTTCTTCTGTCTTTGGAAATTGAAATAAATAAATTTAAGTCTACTAAAACCACAAATAACTGCTTTGAATGTAAATTTTCATAGCTATTGTTTTAAAGCATGGAGCCAAGAATGAAGCAATTTCTATGGACAATTTACATGTAAAATATAAAACTTCTCAAACATTATATTTTTGTAGCTTTTGATGTTATTTGATATGATATAATTTTAAAAATGAATACATTATATTAATAATGCAATTATATTCCTTTAGAATATACTAAATAAATAATTATATAGGTATTTTATAATATTATAAGCATACTTAACTTGTTTGTTTTCCTCAATGTTAGTTCTATTTTCAACACTTAAAACTAACTTATTCCCTGTCTACTGTAACAGACATTCCAGTATAAAGATTTACAATGATGGTATATATCCTAAATCTTAAATTTTTGTAGGTAAATATTACTTTCTCACCTGTATAAAATAATTTGCCTTTTTGGTCAAGCTTGGGGCTCCTTTTCTTCTCATATTAGTTAATTCAATTCTTTCTTCTTCATATACTCTCAGCTTTCGATTATTTTATTTACTGTAATCTACACTTTACTATGTATTTATTGATAGAACAAATGTTTAATAAGATATGTCTTATAAGATATAAGATATCCAGCAATAAAACATTTAAAATACTCTCATTTAAGAGTAAGTTCTGCTTTCTATAGAACAAAATATTTTTATAGTTCTCAAAATATGTTTTCCAGTTTATTAATTTTTGTACATTTATCTATGTATAGTTTTCTTTTTTTTTAGTTTTTAACAAGTTTTGGAAAGTATTTTGGGATCTCTTTGTTTGAACTGAGATAGGAATTTCGATCTTTAATTTTCACCTTGAATATGCAAATTACACTTTGTAATTTAGACCATATCTCTTCCATAAAAGATTTAGCTTCATTCTCAATAATGGCAGCTGTTTTTGACCCTTTATTGGCTTCCTTCAATTTGGCCACATCTACTTCATAGCTGGCAGGAAATCATAAAACTTTCACCGTACTAAGTTTTCAATGCAGAAACACAACCAGGTGAGGTAATTTTAAAAAAGTGGTTCAAACCAGGAGTGATAGCACATTCCTGGAAGCCCAGAACAAGATGCAGAAGCAGCATAACAAGTTCAGGGGTAGCCTGGGCTACACAGACAAGATCTTTTTTTAAAAAAGTGATCCTAACTCCAAACATATCCAGACATTCTTCCTTCCCATGTTGTTTGTTGCCACATTCTTTCTAAGATTCTTCACTCTATCACTGCACTTTCCCAAGATAACCAATATGTTTATGCTTTCATATGTCATAAAGATTGGCATTATTAACAGTAAGAATGTTTCAACAAATAATATGTATTTTTTATCATTGCATCAGTTTGCACATACAAACTCAAAATATAAGTGGTTTATAATTCGTTTGTAACTATATTATAAAAATAAAGCAATAGCATATTTTTACTTGGCTAGTAATGGGAAAATTTTCCAGAAAATTTTATGATCGAAGGTAATAAAGATTGTATTGATTCAAGTAGTTTCTTGCTATTACCTTAAACTGTTTTGTGTAATATGCCTTTCCTTTCAGCAATATAATAAACAATTATCTGTTTAATCACTTCTAATTTTTCAGTTTGGCAAATCTTACATACATCATAAAGACTGATAAGTAAATCAATTGGATATACTTGAAGATCTTAAAGAGATTTCTTTGCATCTTTCATTGTGACTGATTTAAATCCTGAGAATTGTTAGAGGAAAAAAATTGCCCTGACTTTATATTGTTACAATTCTGATGTAGGTTCATAAATATATCTTTTGAACACATGGTTTACCACTTAGTGATTGGAAACCATATGTAAAAATTAAGAATAGAAAGCATGAAAATAAAGATAAATATGATAATATTGTTAGAAATTAAATTTCTTAATGTAATATAAGGACTAAAAGTCACATGATTAAAATTAACAATTTATTGGAGGATTTGAGTTCAGAAAGCTAAGATACTTGTGTGTTTTCAGTTGGATTTCTCTCTTTGCTTTGAGAATGATCTGCTTGTTTAGGCAAAAACTGTTTTCTAACTGAATCTTCTACACAAACAAATCAGTTGGAAAATGATAGACAATTTTTCTCTTTTTGGTTTTAATTTACCTTTTCCAAAATACTACTGCAGCTTAAAACACCATCCATGTCATCATTGAAAGCAGAGAAGAGCTACCTAGGAAAAATGCCTAGCACTTCTGATTTGTCTCTTGAAACAGGGCTAGTCATTTATTTTCACTTGAAGGTTTGTTTTGGGCTTAGACATTTATTACTGTGTAGTTTATTCCTAAGGCAAAGTGACTCACCTTTTGGAAATCAAATAAATGCCAACCCTTTCTTTTTAAGGCCTGATTAGAAATTATTTAGTCACTCTTTCAGTAGTGTTTAGCCAAACTGAGAAAATTGTATCTAATCTGCTATTCCCTGCTGCTTCTGAGGTTTCGTGTAACAAGAAAACAGTGTTAATACAATAAACATCATGTTTAAGTTTTTGTGGTTTCTACTATTTATCTCATGCCAAGCTATAAAACTAGTTTAAAGAAGATGGTAGTCTTGCCTGTGATTTTTTTTTTCCTTTCTCCAAATTAGGATCTATTTGCATTTGGGACACAGAAAATTTCTGTTGAGTCAAAGTTAAGATAAATTTCAGAGCTAAAGATAAATTGTTATATAGTGTCTATGTCAATATTCAGAAGAACTTGTAACTTAGAGCAGAATTATCCTTCCTCATTCATGTTGCCTCATTGTAGCATTTGGTATTCTAAACATTTGGGATTCTAAACATTTGTCTTCAAGTTGTATTAACTATGCAATCGATTGACTTGACTATGGCATGCTCCAGTCTTCATATTTTCAATGCAACTACTGTTACTGCTACTTTCCTAAATAATTCTTTGTAGACCTCATTTCACAATCAGTTTGCTGCCTCTCAAGACAGTTGAGAAGATGTGTTGAAAGGCATGGTGCACAGCTATTCAGCTGCTCTTTACAATGTAAGTATACAAACTCTAGCAGAGAGGTTTACAACCCTGTTCTCTTTAGCACTCTTCCCAAATATTTCTCACAGGCCCAGTACATTCACTATTGTATGTAATGCATAGATTGTTATTATCACTCAATTAAGGAGCCCTTGGTGTCCTATGGTCTACATCCTAATCAAAAAATGACCAAAATAAAGCTGGCTACCAGCTCTGCCAAATAGACCATTAGCTGTTAATTTGATTTCAGTTTAAACCTCTACTTAAATAAATGATTGGTTCTAACAAGACACAATAATAACATATCATTTAGGTGCTTTGCTGCCTTTATTCATGCAGACTAATTCTTTTGCCTCCTCTATTATTATTCTTACAAAGATATCGACTGGCTTTCAAGGTTAAATAACAAGAAAACTTGTAAAACAACAGAAAAATATACAAAGTACGAAATCCTTGGTAGTTTAGACACATACTATGGGCACTATTACCAGGCACTGGTAGATTATGGTAGTTAGGAATTTGATATCTGGAAGGTAAAGGTATAAGCCAACTAAGGCAGAAATGTGTGCAAGACTTCATCTCTAATTAACTAGCAAAATGCCAAACTGGAAATGTGGCTAAATAGTATTGGATGTGAGCAAAAAATTCTCAAAGGTGTTTTAGGTCTTGTGTTTAAGCTTAGGTATTGGCACATGAAATTAGAAGGAGGAGAGATTATTTATAGGTAAAATTAGAAAAACCTACAGTAATTTTATGACTTAATATGAGAAAATATTAAAAGTAAAAAGCCATAAAACAGATCCTCAGGAGTTTCTCTCTCTTGAATTGATCAAGAATTTAGGGTTTTAAAAAAATAAAATATTTCATCGAAAGCACAGATGGGTATGATCTCAGGACTCAGATTGACTTTTTTTTCTGTAAAATGACTTCATTGCCATTTCGTAGTTCCTGAACCATGATTTTGATGTATGATTATGGATTATTGCTTTAGGATGTACTTCTTGTGGTGACCATTGACAGGGAAGAGGCCTGCACTATGTTTCTGTACTTCATTGATTAAAGGCAATAGTATGGATTGCAGGTGCTGTTCAGAAGGGAATAGACTTCATGTGTTACGTCTGGAAGCAAAATTGGGATGCATTCGTGATGCAGTCCATGTAAGCTCAAGGCATGCTCCCGTTTTGTATTATCTTTGCAATATAAAAACTTAAATTCCCTTGAGAATATTTGTTTTTTGAATCTAAAGATTGAAAATAATTTAAAATGTTATTTGAGATAGATATTCATATTCTTATTTTAAATTTTATTTATAATTATGAATTACATATTTCTTTCCTTTCTCCCCTATTCTTCCCTCCCACGCTCCCTCCCTCCCTCCCTTCCTCCCTCCCTTCCTCCCTCCCTTCCTTCCGAAGTTCCTTCCTTTCTTTTCTTTGCTTACTTCTTTTCTTTCATGTAGAACTTTTGCTTGTAGCCCCAAGACTGCCTTAAGAACACAATCCAACTGCCTCAACCTGTGAAATGATGGGATTAGAAAAGAGCGTCATAGTATTCCAGGCACAAAATTTTCTATTTTCCATAAATAACATGAAGTACGCTCAAGTTCTGTTTAAACATGTTTAAGTACTCACTTCAACAGCATAATCACTGAAAATGGAATGAAACAGATCAGCTTGGCCTTTCTGTAAATATGACATACAATTTTGTGAAACATTCCATATAATAAATAAATAAAATTATATAAAACATACTATGTAAAATACTAATAATTTAATATATGCTGTTACAAAACCCTTTAAACTATGGTTTATAAATGATTCCATTTTTTAAAGGAAATTGAGGGAATCATATTAGTAAGTCAAGACTCAATTTCTTTAAGCAAAGGAATATCTATACTTTGTTCATAAATGAGATCTTTTCTTATATCAACTATTAATTTCAAGGATTTATAAACTCCTCACACTGAATTCTTCATGATTCCTTCAATTGCATCATCCTAATTTCATCATTTCTTTTTTGTTTTGTTTTGTTTTGCCAGTCCTGGGGCTTGAACTCATGGCCTGAGCACTGTTCCTGGCTTCGTTTTGCTCAAGGCTAGCACTCTACCACTTGAGCCACAGCGCCACTTCTGGCCTTTGCTATAAATGTGGTGCTGAGGAATCGAAACTAGGGCTTCATGTATAGGAGGCAAGCACTCTTGCTAGTAGGCCATATTCCCAGCCCCTTAATTTCATCATTTCTTCCACAAATTTTTGTTATTTATAATTTCAAAAACATCATTATGTAAGTGGCACTGTAACTCAAAGAGGTAGAGTGCTAACTTTCAGAAAAACGGCTCAGCAACAGTGTTCAGGCCCAGAGTTCAAGATTCGAAATCGACACACCTTCCCCCAAATCATTACTCTTTTAGACTCAAACTATGAGTTTTACTTTTCTTCTCCAACTTCATGTCTACTGTTTAGGTGAATATTAAGTCCATATCCCCCTACTGTATTTAATCGTAAAGTCATAAGTCAAATTCCAACTCATCTTTAGCAGCCTGCTAAGATGAGATACAATGATAGCGGGGATAAAACCACGGGTAGGGAAAACAAGAGAAAAAAAGGAGGGTACGGTTTCACATGGCATGTTGGAAATAATTACAACAATGATATACCACTTGTTTCCATAATGTGGAGTTCATGTTACTTAGCATCATCTTATCTGTTCATACAGGCATACTATTGGGCTATTGTGATCTTCTGCTATGACTAATCGAAACATGTACTAATTATTCCCTATAAGGGAAACCATAGAAAATCTTTACCAGCCATACAACAAACAAAGGCCTCATATCTAAAATATACCTAGAACTCAAAAACTTAAATTCCTCCAAAACAAATCCTCAAAGAGCCAATGGCTCCCTCAACAAATGGGCTAAAGACCTATAAAGAGACTTCTCTGAAGAACAAATGAGAATGGCTAAGAGACCATCAAAAAGTGCTCTACATCACTGGCCATGAAAGAAATGCAAATCAAAACAACACTGAGATTCCACTTCACCCCATTAAGAATGCGAGACACGGGGTAAAAAAAGAGAAATAACTACAAAAGCAATACTTGCAAAACTGTTTGGTGTAAGTGAACTGAACAACTGGGCGGGGGGGAGGGAAGGGGGGGAGGGAGGGGGGCATGAGGGACAAGGCAACAAACAGTACAAGAAATGTATCCAACGCCCAACGTATGATACTGTAACCTCTCTGTACGTCAGTTTGAAAATAAAAATTTGAGAAAAAAAAATATATAAAAAAAAAAAATAAAATAAATAAAAAAAAATAAAAAAAAAATAAAAAAAAAGAATGTCCATTACCAGGAAAGCTAACAATAAGAAATGCTGGAGGGGATGTGGCCAAAAGGGAACCCTATTACAATGTTGGTGGAAATGTAACCTTGTTCTACCACTCGGGAAAGCAGTATTGAGGTTCCTCAGAAGGCTAAACATAGAGCTCCCTTATGACCCAGCAGCCCCAATTTTGGGCATCTGCCCAAAAGATTTCAAGCAAGACCACACTAAAGCCACCAGTGCAACAATGTTCACAGCAGCACAATTTGTCATTGCTAAAATATGGAACCAAATCAAATGCCCCTCAGTAGACGAGTGGATCAGGAAAATGTGGTACATATACACAATGGAATTCTATGCCTCTATCAGAAAGTACAACACTGCCCCATTTGTAAGGAAATGGGAAGACTTGAAAATTAATGTTTAAGTAAAAAAAAAAAATTAAACAACTGAAAACTGCATATTTTTCTTCTAACTTTAGGTATGCTTTATTACTATTTTACCAGAAAATAGCATAGTATCTTGATTTTAAAGAAATAATAGTATTATCAATGCTGGTTATCTTGATTTTTTTCTTAAATAATTTTCCATGGGAAAAATTATTAGGGTGTCTGTCTTTTTTCTTCCCTTCCTCCCTTTCTCCTCTCTATTTCTTGTTTACTCTCTCAATATTAAAATGCTTTTAAAACCTGCAAACTTTACACTTACAATGCATAATTCAGAATTTTGTGTTTCAATTTGACTTATAATTATTAAGTCTCAACTAACTTGGGTTATTTAATACCATGGGGCATTTATATTTCTCTTTCCTCCTGAAGAAAATAATTAAATAATTCATAGGTGTCATTTCAGGAATAAATGGGAAAAACAATCCAAGAAGAAAAACTGAAGTTATTAAAACTAGCACACCTTAAGTGTGAAGCTGAGAAATAATTATTAAGAACATCCATTTATCAAATATTATGATAAATGGATTCGTCTTTGGAAATTAAACTAGCTTAGAATACATTAAAACCCTTAAAAATGGTTTTGTTATGTCATGGGCCCCCCGGAGCCATCCAACTTGTATACTAATTATTTTTTCTTGGCTGCATGCTGCTTTAATTACATTCATTATTTCTGTCATTCTGCAAAATCTTATGCATGTAAGTGTTGGTGGCCGAGTGCATAACCATTGCTTTTCCCCTGCTGTGCTAATGGCTGAGGTCCAAGAGGAGGTGGAAATGAAGTGAGTTTAGAAGGTTAAATTTGGCCCCCAGTTAATTTGCTTCACAAACCTGCTACCTATTTTTTTTGTCATAAGCTGGTTCAATTACAAATCTATGACCATAAGGAACCAGAAAGTTAGACTACAATTTGTTAACTCTAATCCTTACTGACTGTCAATGATGTTGTCAGCAGGAAGTTTAAAGAAAAACCAGAGAGAAAAAATTAGATAAACGGTGTATCTTCTTAGAAATTAAATGAATTTTAGCAATGAAATATGAAAAGTTAGAATGAAATATTCACTAAAATTAACACGAACACTATGTCTGGAACATTTTTGTCAAGTTGTCATATGAAGAAGTTGTAGTCACTGCTTGGTTCCAACTATTGATCTTTCCATGCTTCTACTCCCTTTAATTTTAGGCAAAAATGGAATATAAGTAGTTCCCACTGTTAAAAATAATTAAAAGGGTGTTGATTTCCTCTCTATATAACTCTGTCTTTGCTGGGCATCCAGAGACCTTTGTGTCCTTCTAGTTCTCATAAAATTTAAATATCTGCTCACAAGTACTTCAAATTAACTTATATCCCCATAAAAGTGATTCAATATAATTACAAATATGAATCAATATAAGTTTTATGTCATTCAAATTATTTGTAGTCTAGCATTTTTCCTATCAATTAAATATTAAGATAATTGTTCTTTTAACAAGTATACTATTAGTGTTACAGAAAATATTGTTCTTTAAGTGTTTAGAAGCAACTATTAAAATGTTATATATGATAATATCCATAATAACTGAGATTTTTGTAACTTTTTTCATAAATAAAGACATTTATATTTTTCCTGGGGCTTGAACTTTGGACCTGGGCACTGTCCCTGTGCTCTTCAGCGCAAGTCTAATGCTCTACCACCTGTGCCACAGCACCATTTCTGATTTTCTTGTGGTTTCTTGGAGGTAAGAGTCTCATAGACTTTCTTGCCTAGGCTGGCTTTGAACCACTATTCTCAGATCTCAACCTTCTGAGTAGCTAGGATTACAGACGTGAGCCACCGGCACTGGTCTGAATTAACTTTCATAAACAGGTGGTCATACAAATATTAATTATTTTGCCACGGGTAACTAAGAGAAATTTGGACATGTTTAGAAAGAATCTTCAAAATAATGAAATGGCTTTGAACAAATTATTACAATTCAGGTATCAAATTTCATATATTTCTGATTGGGATATCAAAATGGGCAGCCAATCAAGAAAGTGTAAATAAACATTTCATATAATAAAAATGTCTTTTTTTAAGGCTTATATAGTTTATTAATCCCTGTGTGAAAAATTCGCCATCACTGCAGGTCAAGTCATTGAAGGATGATCTTTATTCCTTTGGCTGTTATCCAATCTCCAGCTCACATATTGCCAGCTCCAGTATTGGCCTTTGTAGTCCCTCTGAATTTCTTCATTCTGTTTTTGCGTTCCTTTCACTGTTTCCTCGAGGTCTTTTTCTTTTCATAAAGGCCATCTAGTGCAAATCTGTGTTTGGTCTCAATTTTCGATGCATAAGCCATGGAGTCATAAATCATGCCAAAGCCAGTTGTCTTGCCACCACCAAAGTGGGTTCTGAATCCAAGTACAAAGATGATATCAGGTGTGTCTTGTACATTTTGTCAAGTTTTTCTTGAATATCTGCCTTAGGTACTATGGTCCTTCTAGGGTGAAGGATTGAATAATCATCTGCTTCCTCTGAAGTAATTGGTTGGTCATGAACTTCCTGGTCTGGGTAGTTACTGTGTCATTCATGATGGGGACAGACCTTCACCCAGCCAGGGAGGAAAAGAGATAATAAAAATATCTCTAAGGGAATCTTTAGATTCTTTCCTCAGAAGAACAAAGGAGCTTAATCTATTCATGCTATGGGTTTTTTGTTTTGTTTGTTTTTGAAGGAGGAGCAGTACCAGGGCTTGTACTTAAGGCTTCATGTTCTTTTTTCAGCTTTTTCACTCCTGATAGGTACTTATCACTTGAGCCATGCCTCCACTTTTTGCTTTTTGCTGGCTGATTGGAAATAAGAGTTTGGAGGATTTGTCTCTCTGGATTGGCTTCTAACTAAGATTCTTATATTTCAGTCTCCCGAGTAGTTAGGATTATAGTTGTGAGCCACTGGCACTAGGCTGTGTTCATTCCTTTTAGAACTCTCAGAAAAGATTGTCTTGGTGAAGTTCTTGTATTTAACTGAGGGGCTTCGGTATCCTTTCATACCAATCTACTGAAAATTTGGAGAACTCTTAAAGAAATCCATGGTAAATAAATACTAAGTATTTATCCTTAAGTCCTCCAGAGATCAGGTGCATACATCATGTAAATAACAGCACAGGTCATGCTTCTCCTTCATTCTCTTTAATTACTGTCATTTGTTGCTTAATATAATCCTAATTTTCTCTCATGCTGTGATGAATTTAATTTATTATAATTTCCATTAAGTGAGCCTCTTCCTTGAATCTATAAAGCTTTGGAAAATCCAGTAAACTTGATTTTAAAAGTTTTTTTTTCCTCTATACTTCTATTCACTCTTTGATGTTTATCTAGTAAAAGAGAGATTTAATGTATTTATAAACTCTTCAGAAAAAAAAGTTACATTTACTCCTTTGAATGTCTGTTTTTTTCTCTAGCTTGTCCTGTTTCATTTTGCAGGAAAAATATAAAAGTTTTATTATCTTTAAGTAATTATGCAAAGGAGTTAATGGTTAACAAAGCAATTTACGAATACAATGCGCCTTGATCAATGTGGCCTCTTTCAGTATTTTCACCCATTCCTCCACTATCCACACCTTCCTTCACTCTTCTTAATTTTCTAGGATTTACTTTGAATTCTTGACTTCATTCTCCTCCTCTTCTCTTCATTCTAGTACCCCTTGACCTCACTGCCTCCCTTTCAGGTATCTACTTCTTGCATTTACTTTGCCTTTCTAAGTTTTCCTTTGAATCTCATATTTCATTCAATATATTTGTTTACACGTGCATACCACCCAACACATTTACTTATAAGTTTATAAGCTAAATCTAGCTTCTACATATAAGGAACATATGGATGATGCTTTGTCTCTCTGGGACCAACTTCTTTCAGTTAACATGATATTTTACTATCTCTAAAGAAATGGAAAAACCTACAAAATTATACATGACTATCTTATTTTTAAAGCAGAAAATACTGTAGTAGTATGATAGAGCTCTTATGGAAAAAAATATGGTGGCATCATAGTTGTCTTCTACCAATCAACATTTCCTAAGAACAAAATTGTAACTTGATATTTTTGGGGGTGGGCCTTACCTCAGCTTTTCTGTTTTAGCAATAGTAAAGAAAAATTACCTGTCCTGTTGGTCTATCTTTCTGTATCTACAGGGAAAGGTTTTGCTATAGCTACCTCTAACTCTAGACTTCTCCATTGTAAACTATGGAAGGTCATTTATAATCTCTAGTCTGACCTCTGAAAAATTATTTTCTCCTATAAAGATTAAGAGCCAAATATTGAATTTATTGAATATATTGAATTTATTTCAGAGAAAGAATAGTAGTTAAGGGATAATGATGCAGAGAGTATATAAAATTTGATCAGGATACACAGGGATATATCATATGCATGCATGTAAGTCCCACAATGAATAGACCTTTTGTACAACTCATGTTGTCTAATAAGAAAAAAAAAGCTTTTAGAAAACTAATAAAAAATATCCCTTTAACTTTTAGATGTACATTTGTAAAATCATACCAATTAGGTATTAAATAATTTCATAAGAGAAATGTAACTTTGTCATGGTCATCTCAAATGCCAAAATTCTCTTTTCTTTGGAAATAGTAATCTCTATCTCTGTATGTTCCTTAGACTGATCTCAAACTCCTAGGCTCATAAAAACAAAGAACCAAACAAACAATCTCCCTCCTTAGCCTCTTCACTACCTTGAATTACAAGCAGGGTTCATAACACTCAGTTTCACATTGCATCCAAAAATACAAACAATCACCCAAAATTCTGTACCTTGAAACTTCTAAACACCTGTTGTTGTTTTTTTTTTGTTTATTTGTTTTAGGTCCTTTGTAGCATAATATCATTTTATCTAAGAAGGCTCACTCTCCATTGGACTTCCAAGTCTATTATCTAAGTTTATTTAAGCACTTCTGGACAATTAGGCAGAGCGCATAAATCATCCCCACTTAATGAATGAAGAAATAAGAATCCAGTGGAACTACCAGGGCCCATCCTTCTCTGGCCATTCTGTACTTGAATAACTTAGAAGGACTTAGCATCAGGGCAGGCAAGGGCTATCAGAGGGGTCACGTGCAGTTGAGACCCATGCTAACTTGAAACAAATTAAGCATTTCATGCAAAAATCCAATAAAGGGCATATCATATTTTGATAAGCCTGACTAGACCAAAGAATTGTCTTTCTATGTACCGTCTTTCGTTTGCAAATAAATTGCTATAAGCAAAATAGAAACACTGATGAAAATATATATAAAAGCAGAAAACAGTGATTTAAAAATCTTAATCATATGAAATAACATCATTGTTCTCTGAATACATAGTTAAAAGATTACAATACATTTTTGAGAACTTAATTTTAGTAAATTAGAATTTATTTAAACCACCAACACATCACATTCTTGAAAGAAGTTGTACCTTTTAGTGTATTACCTGTATTTCATTGTAACGATAATCCTTGAAAATGCTCCTTTCACTATTTTTAACAATTTTGTATTTTTAATTTTTTTTCTAAGATAAGTGTTTTGTATAGGAAGATTTTGCAGGTGGGAGATATGAATTGCTGACATCTTAGATCATAATAGTAAGAAGGTAAGGCCAGGCAGAGGTAGATGCCTTTAATTCCTTCTATGTGGGGAGGTCAGAGCATAAACCAGAGACCTCATCCAATAAATAAATAAATTAATATCCAAGGCAGAACAAGCTGAGAACTGGTCAAAGTAGTACAGTGCTTGCCTCTCAAGACCACAATTCAAACTCCAGTACCATATAATCTGAAACAAACAAATAAATATATTAAAAAGGAATGATTCAAAATGGAGTAAGAAATAGTTATTATGATGATTACCTCTTGTTGGTTTAATCAATTTTATGTGGGAAAAACCAAAGTTTTATCAACACAGGAAAAAGCACCAGTAGCTATTTAGTATTAAATTGGAGTGGTAATCAATTTATATTTATCTTTAAAAGGATGGAGCATTTATCAAACTTTTTGTTTCCTTGATAATATGGAAAAGTAGATTATATTGTAAAGAATAACAAAACACCTTGCCAAATTGATTTCTATTTTTTTTCTTTTATCCTACACATGCTAAAGACATTTTCTAAGTTACCAAATTCAACAGGGATGAGATATGATCCAGTTTTGGAATGCATGATTAATATATTGCTACTTTCTATGCATTCCTGATTCATTAGTGTCTCTTTAGAAGATTTCAATGTATTGTTCTAAAGAACATTTTTGTGTTTCACTTTGTGTAAACTGTGACATACACAGTAAATATTACAAACATGTCACCCTTACAAAGCTGAAGATCATCCATTCACATATTGAAGTAATTAATTATATAATTAACAATTATATATGTATATTTGTATGTGTATGTGTGCATACATGTATATCTGTTAGAAAACCATAAGATCTTGAAACGAGTCATGAATCCTTCCAAAGTGTGATAGGCAAAAGGAGGTGGGCCAGAGAAGAGATGATCTAAGCAACCTCCAATGGAGGTGGATGAACTTGTGCAAACCCCAATTTTGTGAGGTTTCTTTTTTTTAATTGCACCACCAGGGGAATCCCATCATATGATGCTATGGGAGATTTGGGAGCCTCCTTCAGAGCACTGAGAAAATCACTGCGCAAGCATGTTAGGAAGATCAAGTGACAAATACTGTTAAAAGGAAAAACAAATAATCATATACAAAGGATGACAACTTTGAAAAAGAGATGATTGGGATCAAATACTATGAAGATTATTAAGATTATAGAAACAGTATCAGGTAGAAATGATAGAAAGAGATATATTAAAAGAAAGTTTGCTGGTCTGAAGATCTAAATATATAGATCGCAGAACTATATATAAAACAAACTCAATATAAATAAACATGAGTTTAAGTGCATATTTACTATCTGAATTTTAATATATGTATGTAATATTAATTTTCAGGAAATAAAGAATCTCATAATCAAACAAAAAAAAGATTAAATGAAATCCAAGATAGCGAAACAAAAGACTTCTTAAATAATTTTTGTTGTTGATGATTGTGTCTTCTTTATCTTATGTATGGTGTGTTCATCTGTATTTTTTTCAGGAAACTGAGGTAGGGCACAGAATGCAAGGAAAAAGGGGGGAAAAGTGCAGGAGTGGAGTACACTGGACATTAAGGAGAGCTATATAACTTGTGGGTGGGGTCAGGAGGGAGGAACTGGGAGAGAAGGAGGAAACAGAAGACCAGAAGACACTGTACAGAAGGAAATGTATCATTATCTGACTTGTAATTGTAATGCCTCTGTACATTACCTCTGTAATTAGGGACTTTTGGGGGGGAGGGAGGGTTTAGTCCTGGGACTTGAACACTAAGCCTAGGTGCTTTCCCTGGCCTTCTTTTTCTCAAGGCTAGTAACACTTGAGCCACAGCACCTATTCCAGCTTTTTCTGTGATGAATTGGAGATAAAAGTCTCTTCCACTTTCCTGCCCAGGCTGGTTTTGAACCACAATCCTTAGATCTCAGTCTCCTGAGTAGCTAGGATTATAGGCATGAGTGACTGGTGCCCAGAAAATTACAGATTTATTTTAAAATAATTATAAAGAAAAAACATGAGTACTCAATTTGTAAAAAGTGTGTTTATGTTTTTTTCTTTTCTCAATTTCTGTTTCTTTCTTTGAAACAAGGTTTTTTACGCAGCCCAGTCAGGTCTTGAACCCTCCATTATTCATCTTCTGCTTCCTTGGTGCTAGAATTAACAGGTTTGCATGAACATACTCATCACGCTGTTCTGTAGACTTACATTTGTAACAACAACAACAAAAACTTCTTTAAAAACACAAATGTTTGAGCTTTAATCCAAGAAACATTGTCATTTGAGAAGTGTGTCTGACTTTTATTTTTCCCTAGAAATAGCTTTAGGAAGGACAGTGAATGACACCTAAAAGTTCTGGGCAGAAAAAAATAAGTTGCTTTGAGTCCCTCTGAGACTCATTTTTGAGCCAATATTCTAGTTACATTACCTCCTTACTTAGGATACAGGCCAAATTCTGACAGCCAATACTTTCTGAAAATCCCATGGGGGTCAACAAGATGCATTCTATTCATATCTGGAAGAGAACTTGGCATAACTATTTAGTGAAAAGTTGGGAACTACTAACTCCATACAGATACAAACAGGAAAGAGGTCTCCTCACACAGCCTGGATTTGCCAGTTTTGAATTATACATACATCAGACAAAAGCAGATCACATTCTATTAAACTCAATAGCACCTAATAATATACATTTTTGTTTCAGAAAAAAATGTTTACAAATGATAAATGCATGAGGTTTTACTCAAAAAAACCATCCTATTTAAGCAAACTTTAAATGAAGCAATATGTATTGAAATGTCTGAAGAAAACTACAAAAGGCAACAAGCAAATGGAAATACTCTACTCCATCTTCTTTGACTGGGAATGCGATTCTTTCAGTTTCCTTGTTTTATCTCATCCCAAACTTAAGTACATGTATATCTTTGAGAAGTGTTTGCTACTTGCTACTTTGTTCTTGTATAGTCTTTTTTGAGACTCTATAATGGCTACCACCATATTGCTATTACACACACACACACACACACACACACACACACACACACACGTTCCTTTACAACTCAATAGCCAACAGAGAAACAGATTTTTACCTATAGTATCAAAGTATTATTTATGTTGCTACAACCTTATTCATTATTTTGTTTTCTGTATATCATCCTTCCCATAACTATCTTTCTATTGTATGCACAGAATTCCAAGATTCAAATATTATATATGAAATGCTTTTCTTTATTTTTATTTTTACTGTAAAGGTTATGTACAGAGGGTTACAGTTACATATATAAGGTAGTGAGTACATTTCTTGTGAAACTTGTTTCCTCCTCCCTCATTTTTCCCCACCATGCCTCCTCCCCAACCTACCCCCCAAGCTGTACAGTTAGTTTACAACACATTGTCTTTTAAGTATTGCTGTTGCATTGGTTCACCTTTTACCCTTTGTCTTATTTTTTTTTTTTTTTTTTTTTTTTTTTTGGCCAGTCCTGGGCCTTGTACTCAGGGCCTGAGCACTATCCCTGGCTTCTTCTTGCTCAAGGCTAGCACTCTGCCACTTGAGCCACAGCGCCACTTCTGGCCGTTTTCTGTATATGTGGTGCTGGGGAATTGAACCCAGGGCCTCATTTATACCAGGCAAGCTCTCTTGCCACTAGGCCATATCCCCAGCCCAGTACATATCTTTTTGAAGAGTGTCACTTCTTCCCTGCTTTCCTCTATTTTCCCCTTCCTATCCCTGCCCACAGATCAGAGTTCGTTTTCTACTGGGGACCATGCTGGCAATTGCTCTCCTTCTTCCCTCTATTTATGAAATACTTTAAAATGGTTAGACTTATAAAAAATGTAAACATTTTCCTAATCCTTTTTTCCTGAGTAGTTAAGTTAAACAATATGGTGATTTTAACTTTACTTTGTCTTCCAAATGTCTACTAAACAAATATGTTTCTTTTATATAACAAGGCTAGCACTGCATGCTTCCAGCATTCAGAAAAGATCTCAAAAAGAATGGATTCGTCCTCTACATTACAATATCCACTTCCTTGAATGGGAAGCTAAATGTTATCTATCCCCAGTACCCAGTCCAGATTCTCTACCTTGCCTTCATGTGCTAGTCAGTCCTGCTCTCTAATCTAAATCTTACTTTTCATTGTCCCCGCACCTTTGTGGCAATTTCTTACTACATGAGTTGTATGTGAGGATAGAGGCTGGCTGTTTAGCAATGGCCTTGTCGAGTAGGAAGCGATTAATTAAACCTAGCTTTTATTTTTCTTCAAAGTTACTGCTAAGAGGATTTCAGGTGTTAGGCTTTCTCCACAGCTGATCTGTCGCTTGAGGCTAGGTTGTATACTTAACTAGAACAAAACCTTTCTGGGAATTTTTTTTTTCAGCATAGTAACTTTTTATAGAGATATAATCATAGGGATTTAAATGAGATTAATTTTGATCCTCCTAAGACTATAAGTTAAAGACCGAAGTGTGTGGTGGCTTCTAGTTTGCTGAATAGATAAGGGGAAGTATTTGCTTTATATAGACAAAAGGATTGATATATGTATGTATATGTATATATACATGCATATGCAATAATATACATTTCATGTATTTATTGAATAGTAATATATGGCTACGTGATCCCATTCACATTTTCCCTTTTTGCTTCCTTGTTATAAATACGTCTTGAATATAATTCAAGATATATTTGTTACAAAGCAGTGAAAGTAGGATTTATCTTTCACAGAATTTGGAAATTTTACTTGTGTTCACACTGGAGTATTGTGATTTAAAACTAAATTCAAGGAAATAAATTACAAACAGTGTCAATAATGAGGAAGAATATACAAAGTCATCATAAAACTAAACTCTTAACAGAATAATGATTGTCCAAGTCATTTCAGAGTAAATAAATGTAATCATGCCATTACACTGATATGGCTTCACAGCACTGCTGTTTGTGGAACATCAACATTGAAAATGAAAGGAAACAGAATATATTATATCAATAATGAATGATGAGAACCAAAAGGCAGAGAAGGATTGAATTCTCAGTGCTGTTGGTATGCAAGTCAGCTTTCTAAACTAACAAATGGAATAAAATAAGAACCATAGGCTTCCTTTGTGAATTCCACAAACATAAATGATTTCTCTGTGTTTATTTCATTTGAAGTATGTAAGTAATTTTATTTTTCTGAGTAAACTTATGAAATAAAACCATCAGCAAGTTGCAAGCAATATATAGGTATACAGTATTTTATCAAGGAATTGTTTTCACCACTTTCCTCATATTGTATTGTTATAATATTTTTATTATTAAATAAAATAGTATCAAATGAGCAGTTTTTATAAGAATATAGATTCAGTTTAAGAAACTGGTTGTGTGCAATGAGTGCTAGCCATAGTTGTAGAAAATAGTGAACAGATGACCAAGCAAGAAAACTAACTAGCAAAACATTATGAGGATAATAGAATAAACTTGTGAAACCCTTAGCACAGCACCTTACTGTTGCTATGATATTAATATTTGCATGAATTAATGACTAAGTTGAAGATGAAGTTAAAATATCCCATGTATTTTTAACTCAAATAGTTTTAGTTATAGAAGCAATCATGTTTACAGAACATACAGGTGGTTTCTTGAAGATTTATATTTTAATATTGTTTATCAGTAAAGGGGGAAATGTTAAACATTCGGATTTTATTTGAAGAAGACTGAAACTATCCCAGTATCTACATGCACATTAGAAAAATATGTGATACTCTGTGATACTTTGTGAAAGGGAAATAACTGTGGAGATAAACATGGCAGAATATTATTTCTTTTAGGCAATAATTTCATTAAGGATTTTTCCTAGTATCAAACCTTCATCTTTCATGTTTTTCACATACAGTCTTTTCCATTTTTTCCAATTCAAATAAAAACCTAGAAGAATTTAGGTATAGGTCAACAATTCATAACTTTTCAACTATTCCAAAGACCACAAATCAAATATTTTTCTTTTAAAAATGAATAAATTGAAGCTGAGCAGTGGTGGGTCATGCCTGTAATCTTAGCTACTCAGGAGGGTGAAATCTGAGGATCACAGTTCAAATTCAGCCCAAGCAGGAGCCCATGAAAGTCTTAATTCCAATTAACCATCAAAATAGCTGGAAGTAGAGCTGTGGCTCAAGTGGTAAAGTGCTAACCTTAATCACAAAAAACTCAGGAGGAGCTCCCAGATTATAATTTTAAGCCTTAGGATTTGCACAAGAAAAATAATAAATTGAGAGTAGGAAGGATACAAAGTCTGTAAAAGCTTGATAGAGTATCACTTGAGGACTTTGATTCTTTTGGATCACAAGTCTCCCCTTCTTTTTGTCTTTCTATGTATCCTTTGCAGCATATATTAGATGTTGCTCTTCTTATTGATCATGCAAATATGTGCCTTTGGAACAATTCTTCCACACTGCCTTCATTTCCCCAGCTCTATGGCACCAAAATATGATACATTGTGGGAATTTAGGTGTTCCTGTGACACTGGCCAAATGAATAGCTTAAAGGGAACCACATGCTACTAATTGCCATATGCTGCATTTTAGTTGACTATGTTATGGCCTAACAGTTCATACCAAGAAACCTTTGGAGTCTTAATAGCCGGAGGTGCCTTGGCATGAACAAAAAAGAAAGAAAACCTTAAAATACCCTCTGAAATAAAAACCTCTTAATTCAACATTTTTCTAATAACCCCATACTCTTACACTTAGTCACACCATTAAATATTTATTTTAATCTATTCCAGCATTTAATTGTCAGCTGCTTTTTTTCCCCTTTTTTTCCATTTGGCCTGTCTAAAGACATGGTAATTTATTAGAAAATAATGGAATAAATAATGCAATTTCTTACACATGGAACACTGTCAGAAACACTGAGTTGCTCATTAGATTGATTAGTCCTTCACAATGAAGACTCACAGCATAGTGTGTTAACCCTCAAAATTCTTTTCTTATGTTTATATTTGTAATATTCACCAGAGAATTAAAAGATAATCTCTCAAATATGCAATGTTGACTACGTATTTTGTTTGTTTGTGTCAGTCCTGGGGCTTGAAATCAGGGCCTGGCAATGTTTTCTTTCTTACTTTTTTTTTTTCTTCAAGTTAGACATCTATAATTTGAACCACAGCTACATCTCTGGATTTTTGGTATTGAATTGGACATACGAGTCATGCAAATTTTTTTTGGGGGGGGGGCTAAGCTGTCTTTAAAACATGATCTTCCCATCTCAGCCTTCTGAGTAGTTAGAATTACAGGAGTGAGCCACTGTTATTAGTGTTAAAGTACTATTTTGCTAGATCTTATAATGTAAAATCCACAAGATCAGGCAACCACCATGAATACCTATTTTTCCTCATTATATTTCTCATTATAGTCTCAAAAATCATTGAAGACATAGTTGTCTTGATAAAGTTTGGATTTGATATTTAATAGTGTTGAGTAGGTTCCCTAGTCATGACTAAAGACAACAGGCTAGCAATCTTTACAGCCTGTAAAGACTGTAAAGATTGCTAGCCTGTTGTCTTTTTAGAAGGTTTAAATAGGTTTTGTTATTGTTTTTTGTTCTATTCTATCTTGTCTAGAGTCTATACTGGTTCAAAAGATCTACCAAAAAATTCACAGTGATGCATGTCTCTTTTTCACCATTTCTTAGGCAAAGACAGATACCAAATTTCTGCTGTGGAATATGTTCTTTGCTCAGAATGGGCAAAAGTAGCCAAGAAAGTTATAAACCTTTATAGAGTATACAGAGGGGTCTTTAATACCACAGATTTAACTCTATTTCATGGCAACTGAAGAAAATAACCTGTTTTGCCAGTATCTAATTTGTTAAGGAAACCTCTAGACTTTGAGTATGCCTAGTTACATCATCAAACAAGAATAACTGGTATCCATGAGCTATCCTCAAGTTAGAATTAGATGGGGATTTCTCATTAAATAGTTTTAGGACATGGTGTGCCTCACGTGTGCTTAGGAGAAGCATCATTTGTTGATGCAGACTAGGCAGATAAAGCCTCCTCCTTCACTAAGTAGATCAGCGGAAACAATCTCCTTTCCCCCTTTTAAGAACTCAACTTCTACATGAGATGTTCTGACCCTCAAAATCTTAAAGTTTGAATAGCTCTCATTCTCCTTTCTTAAAGACAATATAATCGAAGATGGAGTCTGCATCATATGGTTTAATTTTGATACCATTAACATATTAATTACATAACACTTGAGCATCTATGTTCTTTCAAGAAAAAGGAGGTGGAAATACATTTGAATGAAAATAAGCAGGAAAATAAAAAATAGCACTTGCTACACACAGGTGTAAACATCAGGGGAAGAAAAATGTCATTTGATCTTTCCAGTTAATGATGGAAAAAATAAAAAGCATTTCCCCCTCTTCTCTGACACTGAGAGACAAGAGCAAAATATAAAAAGACAAATAACTTCATTTCTAGCACAACTGGAAAACTGCTCTCCAACAAACCCACAAGCTGAGAAACAAAGCTGCATTGTACAGCAAATTTTGAACAGATCAAGAGAGGATTCTGGGAACAGAACCCATAATTTACTATGTGAGGATATTTCCAATAGTGATTGCTCTGAGCACAGTAAATTACCTTCCACGGCCCCAAAGCAGCAAGCGAGTGCCTGTGTTTGTACATCGGTGTGAGGGATGCAGAGCCACAGGGTTCACAGTGGGTTGGAGAAGGGACTACTGGCACCACAAATCCTTCTAGGAAACAACTGGAGATGAAAAGGACAAAGAAGACATTGGTACCAATTTGATTTATGTAGGTAACTACCCTATCTTGGGAGAAATAAATTATTTATTGACACACACACACACAAACAGACTCAATTATGACACACAAACTCATTAAGAAACATGGATAATTCTTTTGTTTCAAATTTAATTTTTTTTGCTTTAAATTTAATGTCAAGGTGATGTACACAGGGGTTACAGTTACATAAGTAAGGCAGTGAGTATATCTCTTGTCTTACTTGTTATCCCCTCCCTTGTTTTTCTGCCACCAAACCCTGGATATTTCTATACAAAAGCAAACACAATATTTGCAAAATTAATGACTCAAACTTGTTTTGTAAATCGAGGAACACTGGCTGTAATGTATGCTTTGTGAGAAGTTTAAATACAAGAACGGTGGCCCGTGACCACCAATCCTGGGCAAATTTATGAGACCCTTTCTAAAAAAATAACTGTCGCTAAGAGATTGGGAGTTTTTCTCAAGTGGTAGAGAACTTGCATAGCAAGCATGAGACCCTGAGTAGCAAATACACAGACAGGGAATCAAACATATGACATAGATAAGAACTATTTTGAAAATGTAGCTTGGCACAATGGTGCAAGCCTGTGATCCCAGCTACTGGGAAGGTAAAAGGAGGAGAATTGTCATTTGGACAACATTAGGAAAAAAAACAACATGAAAATAAGAATGTGAAGTCTAAACACAAATGGGAAACTAGCAAAACAATATAGAAGATAGATGATCTTTTCTTTACTTAAGAGTGACCTTTTGTAAGAAGTTGCAAGACTAATACAAAGCCAGGTGCCAGTGTCTCATGCATGTAATTCTAGGTAACTCTAGATGTTGAGATATGGGACTGTTGTTCAAAACCAGGCCTTTCAGGAAAGACTGAGAATCTTATATGAAAAATCTGAAAATACAGCTGTGGCTCTAATGGTAGAGAATTAACCTTGAAAATAAAAGTTAGGGGCAGTGCTTAGGCCCTATATTCAAACCTGAGGGCTGGTAAACAAAATATATAAATAAATAAAATTTAAAAGCATTAAAACACAAATAAAACAATGCACAAATAAGGTAAACAGAGCTCTCAGGAAAAGATAGAAATGGCATATAAGCACAGCCTAAATTCAATCATAATATTTAAAAATAAATTAAATTATGACTGGGAAGTTTTCCTGTGAAGTTAACAAATATTGGAGGAGCTAATAAGACCTTGTTGATGATGAACATGGAGATTCCTTTGATATTGACTAAAAATATAATCCAAAGGAACTTTGCAATCTACTTCAACTTGTTAGAATTCAGCTTGAAAATATGCATGAATATTTTTATATGAATGTGTACAGAAACACACACACACACACACACACACGTTGTGAGACATCAATGAGAATAAATTTTGAGGTATATGAGAGATCTGTTACATCCTTTGCTGCCAGATTAGTGATTTTGCTTTGTTCATACCAAGTCTGTACTTGATGTTCATAATGTAAGTAGATAAAAAATAAAATAAATAAACAGACATACAAATATCCCATAAAAAATGAACAAGTAATCACTGCATCATATATCTGAATGTAGAAACCAAATCAAGAATACAAGCAGTGGGGATCAGGAGAAAATACCAGGAGGACATAAACTATGTATGAGTCAAGCAGTGTAAAATTGGAACAGCTTAAATGGAATGGCTTAATGGACAGAATGATAGCTACTTAAACAGAGAGAGATTTGAAGATCTATTTTGCCATAATCACACACCATCTCTCTCTCCCTCTCTCCCCCTCTGTCTATCTCTGTCTCACACATGCACACATACACACACATGTGCATGCACCTATACATTCATGAACTTTAAGCCCCCCCACATATAACTAATCGATGTTAATGAATAGGTCCCAATATTATATTTTTCGTAAGAATCTATTCTAGATGTCATTCAGATACGAGAGTAGTGTGTTTAGGACATTGACGACCCTTTATTCCTTTCCCTTGTTCCCATCCTACTTAGAAAAAGAATGACTGCACCTCACTCACGCTGGCGATAGAGAATTTTCTGTGCTAAACAAGCTTTTGACAAATAGTGTGTCTTTCAAGGTAGATAAATCTAGACCTAATGTGAGCAGGCACTAAAAACCTCAGCCCATCTTTATATTTGATGGTGCCTATATTCAGGAGGAAAATGTTCTTTTTCAGTTGAATGCATTTAAATGGTAAATAAATAGCTGTGAACAGAATCCTAGAAGAAAAGAGAAAACAAAAAAACGATCACTCTTGATATCTCAATGTGATATATTTGTTAAAGTTTGTCTTGAACTTCAGAGCCATCTATGTCATATGCGTTCTATAACAAGGGAAAAACTAGTCTTCAGTAAATGAAAATGAAAAATAAAACTAGCACTAAAAATAGTTTTAAAAAATGAATTTTGTAATCAGAGTAACTTTGAGGGAAATATTATGGTAGATGTCAATGAATTGTTCATTTGATTTACCTTTTACAATCTAGAAGAATTGCTCAGCCTGTTGGACAGAATACCTAAAGAAGAGCTATTATCTGAGCTCTGGGTGTGATAGAGTAAAAACCACAGAGAGTACATATCATATTCAGTACCTTGTTCTTAGGTTCCAACAAATACAGGAATTCCACACAAACGTTAGTTAGGCTTAAAATGAGAATAATATTAAATTGAGGAAATAAAGTCTACAATTTACTGGCCCATTCATTTTCTTATTTGCAAAAATCCACTTCAACATATTAACTTGTATAACCAATGGCTTAATAGTTGCTTACTATTGAAGTAGATAGAACCTTTGTTGTTAATAACCCAGATCTATTGTGTCACATTTATAATGATACAGGGAATCCAGGAAGAATAAAAGGAAAGAAAATAGATAATTGCACTGGTGAAAAATGGAAAATCAATAAAACAAAGCAAAAAACAAAAAGGAATGCAGAAGATGCTTGGTGTATGACATAAAGGAAGAGAAAGACAGGAAATGATAGTGAAATCATTATTGGTTTATATAATGCTAATTTTAAGGTGATTTTCCTCAAAATCATTTTATAATCTTTCTGTACTCCATTTTCTGATGAGTAAATTTAGGATAATTTCTTGTTAAGAATTAATTGACTTAGTCCTGAAAGTTATTTTCTGCTTTTACATAATCTGTACATGATCGTAATCCCCACGATCACCATCTTCATCATCATAACCGTCTCAGAATGTCTGAACTCTTCTCCTCAATTAAAACAAAAATCTTGATATCCATGCAAGATTATTCTTCTGGCTCTTTCCCCTCATATATGTGGTGCTTAGGAATTGAACCCAGGGCTTCATGTATGCTAGGCAAGCACTTTACCACTAGGCCATATTCCCAGCCCTATTTCAAGATTATTCTGTTCAGCTATTGCCATCTTTTCCAAAGATAATCAACATGGAACTTTAATAAAAAAGTAGATGAATTTTGAGAACTCAACCAGAAGATTAAAATTCTACTGTTAATCCAAATACATCACATCAAAATTTAGTGTGGTCTCTCCATCTATTTATTTCTTTCCATTAGTTTTGATCAAATGTGTGCATTGTTTTGTTGATTTTTCTAAAATCCCTAATTTTCACCAACACTTTATAAACCTGTAAAAACAAAAGTCTTAACTGCTTAGGATGAGTATGTTTAAATTTTTCCATAAAAGCACACAGAAATGGATTCTTTGTACAGACTCTCATTTCCTGTGCTGTATAGGAATCCTATGTCCTCTCATCCCAACAGTCCCAAAAGAAAAGCAATAATTACCGAAACTGTGTTCTCACATTTTCATATTTAAAAGAATTTAAGTATATATCTATAACAATTTAATTCTTGCCACTTCTTCTATAATAAGTAAACATAATTATTTTCCTATAAAAGTTCCATCTTTGCTTTAATACAACAAGCAGCAGAGCTATCCAAAGGTACACAGTTGTCCAGTTCTCTTAAGGTTATCACTGTTCTTCTTGGCTTAATGTTCAGGCTCAGAATCCAAGGCAGGGTTTTCAACAGCAAAACAGACTCATGTGGCTTTCCTATCCAACCTCTACCTTACCTGTCAGAGGCAATTAGACAAGAAGTGAGATAGGTATTAACATGGAAGAGGCCCTTGCATAAGCTGTCCCATATTTGGCTAAGGTCCTGTTTCTTCCATTGTTATCATGGTCCATGATTCATGATGGTCAATTTGTTTGGCCTATATTCGGAAGAATATTCTAGCAATTTTCTATAAATCCTTCCTTTTACAAACCCTTTCAAGACTTAGATTAGGTGATAAAATCCAGTTAAATAGCAATAAGATTTAAGATCTATGAATCAGATCTATGAGTCATCTATGTCTGTCTGTCCCAGTTCATGGTTGACTTCAGCATAGCATGGTTCAAAATATTGGACACTCTCAATGGAAAACAATGCCATTGACACAATGGAACATGGAGGGGATTCAGACTTTTCATTTCTTTATTCATTTACAGTATTGAGTAGCCTGTCTCAAATTAACCCGTTTCTGTTTCTCTTTCTTCATTTCCTGGAGGCTGATGGTTGATTTGTTGTTTGAAGTTAGGCAGTGATGAAGGCTGAGGAGGGTTCTTGGCTTTCTGATCCTTCCAAAAGCCAGAATGAGATCCTTATGCAGCTTGTGGAGCTTTCATGTCTGAACTACAGACAGAAATCTTTTCCTAAATTTTCTATAAATGGTCTGAAACCACTTAAGATTTTTTGGATACATAAATGCATGGAACAAAATTATTTAGTTAGGGAGTGTTTATTTGGGTAACGGTGGGTCACTTTGCTTCTTCATAGTTACTCATTACACAGAAACATAAGTATTTGAATTGGACAGTGAATGACAGTGGGACTGTAACTTATCAAATCATAATTTGGTGAGAAACCTTTAAGACTTTAGCAGAAAAATATAAAAAGAGAGAATTTCCCTAGACAGCAGCATGTAGATAGATGTTCCAAATGCTTGCTTTCTTTCATGATTGTAAATAAAAGTCAGTCACTGCCACTGTATATTCATTCTTCTTGTATGAATGTTAAACTTGTTATATTCATGCTAACATACTTGGACAATTACATGGAAACTGCAGTATCTCCATGTATTTCTTTCTGTAAATTGTCAGGGGAGAATAATGTACTAAGGGCAGAATGTTTAGTAGCCCAAGCTTATATAACCAAAGATAGAAAATTTTTTACTCTCCCTGGGCTTGAATTCTACTATTAGGCTTCTGATAATCTGAATATGCTAAGTAGAATTTCAGCCTGTGAGAAAAACAGAGCATGGAGCATGGAGAAAGATGGACAAAGGGTGAAAATAAGAAGAAAGACAGAGACAGGTATGACAAATAGAGAGGAGACAGAGACAGGAAGATTTAGAGACATAAGAAATAGATGGGGACAGAAAGAAAGGAACATACCCTAGATCCTTACTTCCTAGAGGTGGAATATTACAAATTCAGAGTCTGAGGTCCTAGATATTAATGATGCACACCACAAGTATGGAAAGCTCCAGGACTGATTCTTATTCACAGAAAAACCTTGAGTACCATTCAGGAGGAAGAGATGTTAGTTAGATTTGGTTGTGAAATTATCTAGGAGTATGATACTCCACTGAAGTAATTTGAACTTCTTTAATTCCTAAGAAATTTAAAATATAATTTAAAATTTCTAACATCTTGGATCTTCTACATTATAAAATTAAAAAGGTTTCTTTCCAGTACAAGAATCTCTTTAAGGCCATGGTATGAAGCCACAGTAAGTGGCAATGGCAGTCAAGAGCCCATAAAATCTCTGCAAATCTTTACATGAGATTCATTTTGTTTCACATTAAAACCAAACCAAAAATGTTGTTTTGGTTTAACTAAGTTACCTGGTAGGTGGTGATTAGTTCTCAATTAGTTCTCATAGGCATTACATTATCCATATACACATGAAGCCAGATTTAAGGATTTTGGTTAGAGGAGATCTCAGGCAGAAAAGTATGTGAGACTTTGTCCAGAAAATAAGCAGCCAAAAACCAAGGCTTGGAGGTATGATGCAATTGAAAAAGCACCAGCCTAGAAAATATGAGGCCATGAGTTGAAATCCTACTTCCACAAAGGAATAGATCAAAACCAGCACACATGCACACAGGAGATCCAGATAGATTCCACTGCCCATGTTAGCATAGAAGGCAACCTTATGAATTAAGCACATATGATCATGACATTGTAAATCAGAATTCACTGTCTCACTTCTCACAAATGTGAAAATCTAAAATGAAAGAAAATTAATGCATGGTTTTTTTTAACATGTCAAATCATTTCACATTTAATCCCTAAGGACTAAATAAAGCAGACAAGCTTCATCTTCATGTAGGCCAGCCAGTCCAATTTATATGAAGGAAATTTATTATAAACCAATTGTTCTCTCAGTAAGGAGTCCTAGATAAAATTATAACAGCCAAGCTATGGCTTGATAATTACTATGGAAGAGCTTTAAACAAAATCTCTTCAGGTACTTTGGAAAACGCCTGCATCTTCTTTGAAGAGTGTTACCATTTTTCCAGTCATTAGTAGGCTGAAAATAACACAGGGGTTTGTACCATTTTTGTTACTCTCATTTTATTTCCTCTGTAGACATGTTAATAAAATATTTTAGTCCACAGCTTTGTTTCTATAAATGTAATTTAAATCTTTCCAGATTAGGATTTTTCAACATGAAATCCTAAGTGCCTTCAATTAAATCAGCCAAAAGTTAACAATTCAGATTCTAGGTCCCACTCAGACCTACTGGAAAGGCTCCTAGGAATTTGCATTTTAAAAATTCCCTAGATTGTGTGTACCTATTAGGCTTTAATCATTGGCTATAGCTCTACATTGATGGATTGATTAATCAGTAAAAACACATATAAACAAACTCTATCTCAACCAGTTTAAAAGTCTGACTGAGGTAGACACATTCAGTACAGGTCAACATTCCCAAATAAAATTGGCTGTAACTCTCAGAGGATAAATTTACTAGAGGTTGTGGAATTTTGTTTACCATGAAGACTTTATAGTAGCAATAACAAATGTATGGTCGGCATATATGATCTTGTCATTGCAAATCCAAATCTACTGCCTCACTTTTCACAAAAGTGTGAGTGTAACAATAAAGAAACTTAATACAGGATTTTGTTTTCTTTGACATATGAGATCATTCCAGATTTAATATCTAAGGTTTTCTAGTAATGTTTATAGATTTTGGGGGCTGCTTTTCATAAATTTTATTCAACTTTTTGAATCTGCTAGATATCCTCCACTTCCTAGGTAGCAAAAATTCACTAAATAACTAAAACACAATGCTAAAAATGACAGTAGTTTTGTGCCCTTTATAGTATATATGAAAGACAGTAAATGTCTCCAGATCACAGCCTTAAAAGACTTTTGGGTTCATGTATTTTATTTTAAATTTTATTGTAAAAGTGATGTACAAAGAGGTTATAAACACATAAGGCAAGTAATGAGTACATTTCCTTTTGGATGGTGTCACCTACCTCCTTCCTCATTCTCTCCCAGTTTTTCCCCTCCCAAATATCCCTCCACTCCCTCCACCAAGTGGTATAGCTTATTTCCAAAATAGTGTCAGTGAGTTTCACTGTTCAATTGTTTCACTTATTTTGTCAATAAAATCTTACAATAGCTGCCTTCAGTAACAATATTTAACAGAATCTGAAGAGATTTTTCTTCATATACCTAAAATTTTTCCTTATACATGTGCTAGAAATGACAGCCTAATCTGTTTGCTGGTGGGTCTTAGCTATTTAAGAGACCGAGATCTGAGCATCACAGCTCAAACTCAACCTTAGCAGGAAATTCCATGAGGCTCTTTTCTCAAATAAACAGAAAAAAAAAAAAGCAGAAGTAACATGGTGGCACTGTTGTTCAAGTGGTTCAGTGCTAGCCTTCAGGTTCACAGCACCCAAGCTCTGAGTACAAGCCCTGGGAATGGGGGAGGGGGGTGTGGCGGGGAACCAAAAAGAAATGACAGTCTATAAGCTTCTAAAAAGCAAGAACATTCAGCTGACCAATAAATGGTAAATTAAAACCATGTAGTTCAAATGCCAGTAGAGCTCTGAGAAGCCAGAGATAACTCCTGACAAAAGGTAATCAAGGGAAGTTCTGCTTCAACTTGGGATCTCATCTTGTTCTGCTCTTTTCCAACCTGAGATATCTTTGATGTATCTTTGCATTTTGCAAATTTTAGGATAAGGATTGAAGGGACTGTAAAGGTGAGGCTGTGGTGTGATGAGTTGATGTCTGCAGGTGATTCTATTTAATATTCAGTTCTACTTTGAGAAGAGCTTGGAGGCCAAGACAAGCATCCTAAGCCTATTATATTCTCTAGTCTCTCTCCCTGAAACTTCTTTCTTGAAGGCATTAGGGACAAGCTCAGGTTAATTACATCAGGTCTACTATTTCTAAGACAACCCAGTGTATTTTAAATATGTACAGTAGAAATCCAATTACAGTTTGGCATTCTATTTGATTTACTTATTTTTAAATTCTGGCAGATGTTAAATAGGTTCAATAAACAATAATTTAAATACTCTATATTACATTTAAAATACTTCTGAGGAATGAAGAAAAATGTCAATTTCCCCCAGATTTGTTACTACACTCCATATTGTTTTCTATGAGGCTATTAATTTTCTTGCCTCATGGCTGCTGTCCTCATCAGTCCACATTTACGTCCCTTAATTCTTTCAGATGCAGTTGTGAATGGGCTGAAACTCCCTCTGCTATGCCCAAAGGCATCAGGAGAACCAAATCCTGACAGGAAGTCAGGAAGATGGACCAGCCATCCATTCGTTAATGTGTCACACTCGAATTACACACGGCTGGCTGCAAAATTAAATTGCTCTTTCAGGATATCAGTGGAGACATAGATACAGCATTATGGCTCTGTGTTCTATTGTTTTCGGATCAGAAAATGCTTTACTTGTGTTCCCTTGCTAAATTGTGTTCACTGAGAGTGCAGATTGAAAAGGGTATTGATTGCAGCTTTCCCAGGGCTTGGTGTGGTCCTGTGATTTCAGAACAGAATAGTTAGATGGGAAAAGATTGTGTTTCCAGCTTTGGCATCTGGAAAATTCTGGAAACCGTTAAAGGCAAAGATGAAGTTGTTAAATTTCCCCAGAGTGATCTATGCAGCTGTGCCCATTCTCCTCTCCCTAAAGTGCTGAACTCAGGCATAATACTTCTTCCACATGTAGCACTTATGCCTTCCAAATGTGGTGGCATTCATAAAGCTGCTCTGTATACAGACTGAACAAGAGGGGATAGAACAAACAATCTAATGGCTAGCCCATGCCATTGGCAAGGGGCAATCACTAACAATCTCAGTGATTCAAACTTTCTCTACACTATAAACTGAAATGTTTCTGTTCTCCTAAATTCATATATTGAATCCTAAAGCTCAATGTAATAGTAATTAAAGGTGAGAGTCTTTGATAAGTAATGAGGTCCCAGGCAAGTCTATGTTAGCAAGACCAGTGCCCTTAAAATGAAGGTGACAGCTATTCTCTCTCATGTGAGCATACAAGGAAATAGAAGCCATTTGCAAATAAAAGATGCCCTCCTCTGTCCCATGACCTATGTCCACGTTGATGCTGCAGTCAGTTGTAAATGTTGTTGCTTAAGCCACCCTGCCCATGGTCATTTGTTAGATCCCCTCAAACTAAGATAGTTTAGATCAGATATAGACAAGTGAAACTGCACATCCAAGGGACTTCAGCTGCACTTGGGTGAATGTCAGAAATAAACATTTCAGATTGTGGAAATAAATAGACTAGTACAACGAGAGCAAGTAGAGGCTGTTTATTCCCAGCTTGCTATTGGAAGGTAACCAATCATCATGACTTGCGCTTGACAGAGATTCTAATACAAGCAGCCGAATGAAAAAAAAATCTTTGGAGTGAAAAATAATGGAGAAGGTTTCAAGTAATTTTTGGTCGGAGGATTTGGGCATGAGAGACAAAATCTATAAGCAGATAATCTTATGAACTTTACTAGGAGAGGATACTTTATTTTCTCTGGTTCTACACTGGCTCTATGCTGAAAGGTTAGGCAGATGTCAGAAGTTAACCATCAGTGAACAAGTCCTGTCCTTTCTGGACTGGAAGCCATGGGGGTTCTAGGACAGAGTTCTAGTGTAATATCTGGTCTGAACTCTGTCTGTTAGGATAGTCAGCATCTCTAGTGTTAAAGTAATTATTTTAAAGACTTAAATTGAAGTGGGATAGTTTCTACAGTGAAACAGAAATTTGAACTTCACTTAACCAAAGTAAGGGGTGAGAATTTCACCAATTTTTGTTTTCTTTTTTTAGGATTAGGGATCACTAGCCTGAGAGGTTAATGACATCAACATATTGGTATGAGAAAAGTGTCCATATTTTTGCAGACTGTTTTTGAATAGGCAGACTGATTAAATATCTAAAAATAAATGAATTGAATATGCGTTTTGAAAACTGTACATATGCTGTAGTGACTACAGGAGTCCCATGATGCTTTCCTGGCAGAGGACTTCATGAAGGCTTTGTCTGTTATTCAAAGACCTACTAGAGTTAAGAGGCAACAATGTGACATGGTGTTAAGGGAGGCTGTCAAAGAAATCTATGACTAAAACAGGACAAACTATGATAGGATGTAGTCAGGGAAGGATCAGGCTGGAAATAGTTTATGGGATATCGATAAAAGGGGTGGCGGTGTATACTTAAAAATAGGATGGTTCACCATTTGTCCTTTGTCTCACCAGTTTGTTGTTCTTCTTCCCTTCCCTAATTCAGATTAATGTATATAAAACACTCAGGGTACCAAAATCAAATACAGTGAAGATGGGGGATAAGCCATAGGGGGAAAAAGTAAAGAAAATAACTTCACATAGTAAATTAAAAACCACAGCAATAAAGGCAAACCAATGCAATACTCACAGACAATAAAGACATTGGAAATGAACTGTATAACTTGGGAGGCATTGGGGATTGTGAGTATATGGGAGAAAAATGAGGGAAGGGATAACAAGTTTGACCAGAAATGTATTCACTATCTTATGTATGTAACTGTAACTCCTCTGTATATTGTAAGGTCCACCCCCGGGAGGGCTTCATGCAGGTATCCCCCTCCTAGTTAAGTCTGCACCCAGTACCTGAGTTACCTAGGTAACTTGTACACCTGGAGGCAGTTACCTCCTCCTTCTCTGAGATCAGATCCAATCCACCTGGCCATATCTCCCACCTTATCCTATATAATCCAGCTCAAAACAGTCTCTGGCTCTCTTTCCTTTTCTCTCTTACTCTCTCTTGCTCTTTTCTCTCTTTTTCCTTTCTTCCTTCCCCGTTATCTCCCCAAGCCCCTCCATCTTGTGTGGGCTGGCAGTTTGCTTCCACCACCACCACCACTACCACCCCACCCTGCAATAAACTCTTTTCTGCCTGAACCATCTGGCAGATTTCCTTTCTGGCAAACCTTACTTATATCACTTTGACAATGAAATTGAATTTATAACAAAAAAAGAAACAACAACAAAAAAAGAAATACAATGGTAAATTTAACAAGTTCTTTAGTGGTAAAGTTAGGGCAGTAAATGTAAAATGGAAGACGTTGATAAAAATAAAATAAATACTATAAAATGTACAGCCATTGACAAGACAATGAAGTCTCTCAGGAACAATGTTGTATTTGAAATATTTACTTTTATTTTCATGGTTTTAGGGAATGGAACCCAGGGCTGCATGAAACATAGTCAACTGCTCTACAAATAGGCCAAATTAACATCCCTGGTTGTGATTATTTTATCTTTCTGTCTCTCTTGGCTTCTCTTTCTGTTTCTCTGATTCATTGTGTCTCTATCTCTGTGCTTGTATATTTCTCTCTCTCTCTCTCTCTCTGTGTGTGTGTGTGTGTGTGTGTGTGTGTGTGTGTGTGTGTGTGTTCTGCATTTGTGTGTGTGCATGTTGTGGCTTACCCCAAGGCCTAAGATTTACTAAGTAGATGCTCAACACTCCATGCCTCCAGTGCCCCTGGTTTTTTTGTTTGTTTTTTGTTTTTGTTTTGTTTTGTTTAACATGATAGAAGCAAGATATCCAAAGGAATTGCCTTTAAGCAGCTGGGTATCCATCTACTGAATTTAAAATGGGAAATTATGGTAAATATATGTTAGAACCACTCCCCAGGGAATAGGCATTTTAAGGCTGTCAATACCAGCCATTTGAAGGAAAGATTATATAGAAAACAGATTTAGACATCCTAAAAGCAGTAATGACCACACATTTTGAGAGGAGAAATAAGAATCAATGGGCTTATCAGAAAGAATGAGATATCTATACATGCCTCTGTTGTTGAATCTAGAGAAGACTACAGGCATTATGGGAAGAGCAAGTTACAGGCTGATAAATAATCACAAAAAAACCCTAAGGAAGTCCCTGCTTAAAATGCTTTCACTTAATAAGATCTAAAAAGGCTCTAAATCAAACACTAAATGACGTTTATGAGTAACAGTGCAAAGTGTATGGCTGTGGCCTAGGTGAAAACCAAATACAGAGGAAATGAACATAACAGGACTGGCTGTATATCTTTAACTATGTCTACATAATTAAAATTAACAAATCAAATGAGGAGCTCCCATTCACACATCACTAATTTACAAACAGCTGCTGATGAGGGAATATAGGAAATGATTTTATATGAACAAATGTTTTTCAAACCAGTAACAATTGTTTTTAGTCCTTTTTATGTTTAATTACTGAAATCAGACAGTTGGTATAAACTTTAATGAAACACAGGATTGGGAAGAGTTATGAAAAGTGTAAAGTATAAATAAATTACAATAAGTTGACAGAATTTCGTTTACCTTTTATAAAGATGATAGTCCTTCCTACTAAAAGTATGGCAATTATCATCATAGCACCAAGTAATTATTTTATCTCTCTCCAAAAATCTGCAAAAATGACTAGGGAAAAGAAATTAAAACAAATTCCAATCCAATCCATGTATCTCTTCTTACTGTCTTCTTTAATTGTCACTGAGATATGTAGATTTAATTCAAAATATCAAATGTGACAACTGCTTGTGAAAGAACAAACTTACTCAGTTGGTGGGCAGGAAAAAAGTCTAGGAATAAGCAAGATGTAATAAATGCATACACACAGAAAAATTAAATCTCATAAAATTAGATATCAAACAAATAATGGAAGTTCTTTTAGTAATTATTTTACTTAGATAGCCAAGGAAGGATTTGGAAAGATTTGAATTTTCATTTCAATATTTAAATGAATGTTAATTGTTCTCATATTATTTTTATAATTCTCCATTTTGTGTAGATTTACTTTAAAAAGTATATGCTATTTAATAGAATTAGAAAATATTCAGTGTTTGGTTTGACTATAGGACTGTCTAATTTTTTCTAAATGCATAATTCTGAGTATTTTCACTATTACCAAAACAGGAAACATTGTCCTTGACCTCTAAGGCTTCCAGTCAGTTTTTACCTCTTAGACAGTCACTGTTTTGGTTAATTGAACTAAAATTTAGTTTTGCTTTTTTGATAAAAAAAATCTACAAGCGAACTGTACAATATTAATCTGTGTTTTAATTCTTATTTTAAATTGTCATTGTAATGGTTATATTAAGAGGGGTTGCAGTTACATAAATCAGGTAATGAGTACCTTTCTTTTTGTACAGTGTCACCTCTTCCCTCATTTCGTTCCAGATTTGTGCTTTAATTCTTAAGTTTTCTGACATTTTGCTATATGTATTGATAGTTTACCTCTTTTTGTTGGTGGTGTTGGATTGTTCACCATGGTTAGAGTATACTCCTATTTATCTATCTCTTCCAGTGGACTTTTCTTCTGTTTCCAGTGATTTATTCCAAAATAGTTAAATAAGCCATTTTGGAGAGATGTCTATTCATCTTAAGCAGTAAAGTTGAATGTATAGCTCTTTAGGTATGTGTTTCAGTTCTCTGGAGAAAAGCTGTTTGGTCATATAATAAGTGTATATGTTTGATAACTGACACAGTGGCTTATGGATTTTCACCCACAATGTTTTTAATTCTGCAGTTGTTCATATATGTGTCACCATTTTTGTTTGCCTTAGCCATTCAAGTATTCTTAATGTTAATTCTCTCTTTCTGTGTGTGTGTGTGTGTGTGTGTGTGTGTGTGTGCATGCCAGTCTCGGGGTTTGAACTCAGGGCCTCATCATACGCTTTGCTTGAGTCTTTGGCTCAAGGCTGGAACTCCATCATTTAAGCCGCAACTACACTTCCAGATTTTTACTAGTTAATTGGAAATAAGAGTCTCACAACCTTTCTACCTGAGCTAGCTTTGAACTGTGATCTTCCTATCTCAGCCACCTCAGTAGCTAAGATTCAGGCATGAGCCACCTGCACCTGATACTGCATTTCCCTTTTGGTAAGTGATACCTCTATATCCTGTACTATGGTCATCCATAGGTCTTCTTAACAACAAAAAACATGTCTCTGTGTACTTGTTTACTTGTTTATATTAGTTTGACACATAATATATTTTGAGTATGTCGCTTGTTAAATAGAGCCTTGCAAATACTTTTATGATAATAATTTACCAGCTCAGGTTTCTTAGCAGTGTTACTTGAATGAGAAGAACATTTCTACAATGTCTGAAAAATAACTACTTTTCTTTTCTCTTTCTTTTTTAGTTTTGTGTCAGTTGTGGGAATTGAATCAAGAACTAGGTACTGTACCTGAGCTTTTTTGCTCAAGGCCAGCACTCTACCATTTGAACCACCATTCCACTTTTGGCTTTGTGGTAGTTAATTGGAGAATCTCATGAATGCTGTGAAGACTGGCTTTGATCTGCAGTCTTCAGAAGATCTCAGTCTCCAGGACAACTAGTATGAGAGGTACGAATCCCTAGCACCTTGCTTAAAAGTAATGTGTTATTTCTGATACTGGGAGTTGAACATAATGCCACATGCTTGTTAAGCAAATGTTCTAATACTTGAGTCATATTTTTATTCGATGTGACACATATCCCTCTTTATTAGAATTATAACCCTACTCTCTATGCTTTCAGTTACTTTAGTTATAGGTCTCTTTCATTTGCTTTTGCTAGAATGGGCTTCCAACTGTTGTGCCAAGTTGCAAGACCACCCCCAAGAAGACCACCGAGATTCAGACACTCCGAAATGCAAAAGCAAGGCAAGGGTTTATTGAACGAGCTGCCAACTCGGGCCTCGTCCTACCCACCGACACAGCGGAGGTTAGGAGGGAGCCCCGAGCTGTGATTACACAGGGCTTATAAAGGCAAAGAACAAGGTTACAACAATCAGCTGTGCAAGCAAGATTAGAACACAGGTACCAATCTGATTGGCTCAGGGTTCGATTCTAAAATGGGGTTCACGTGGTGGGGCCTGACTTCAAAGTCTGGCACCTCATTTCCCCCTTTTTCTTTTTGGTACCTTGGGAGCCAATCATGGCTCCATTCTGTCCATTTCAATGGCTTGCATGTCTAGGGGATGATATAGAGGTAAGGCATGGGCCAGTAGGACCCAATGTAGTAACCAAAGGGCCTGTCACCATTTCTTACAAGAATATTCTCTGTACCTCTGTTCTGCATGTCTCTAGTTTATCCTGCCTCATCTTCCCAAAAACAACTCTGGTCCCTTGATTTTAAAGGGGGGCTGATGGGTGAAGATCATCCATCTTCTGTAATTTCTTCAGGCTGACTCAGGGGCGTTGACCTTACCTAGCCAGGAACCTATAACCTTAGTCTACTTTTCCAAGGGACTGCAGGATTGCTGCAAACTGAAAATTAACTTTCAGCTATACAGACTTACCATTAGCTCTATAGTGTTTAGTATCCAAATGTAAGCAACAAAATAATACATAAACTTCTCAACTGTGCTCTAAGGGTCGGGTGGCTATACCCGTATTCCTGAGCAAGCTCAAAACTACCTAAAATAAGGGGGTCACCTCACTTTGGAGTGAGCTGCCAAAATGACATCAACACTAGCCAGGGTAGTAAGGAAAGAAGGCAAAAAGAAAATTATAACAATATTCAGTCTAACTTTCTTTTCTTGAGGCGAAGGCGAAGCGGCTGAGTTGGGTGCTTGGAGACCTCCCATGTTCCATCACGGTAGTTGTCATCCAGGGCAAAGGGGTCAGCTGGCCTGGCGTGGGAGCAATGGACCCAAGTGGTGACGCCATCTACTTTAAGGGCCGTGGGAGTAGTCAGTAGCACCACGTAGGGTCCCTTCCATCGTGGTTCTAAGGATTTGGAGTTATGCCTCCGGACGAACACCCAATCTCCTGGCCTGAATAAATGGGGGATAGGGACAGAAGCAGAATCATATAATGCCTTGAGTTGGGGCCACATTTTCTTGTGCACGAGCTGCAAATAATCAAGTTTACACAAAAATTCAATATCATCCAAATCAGTGAGCAATTCAGTCTGAAGGCTAGGGATAATGGGCGGAGGGTACCCGTACATTATTTCAAAAGGAGTAAAGCCAAGTTGATAGGGAGAATTTCTTACCCTAAGTAGAGCAAAAGGAAGGAGTGACACCCAGTCTGCGCCAGTCTCTAAGGCCAATTTAGTTAAGGTCTCTTTTAGAGTCCGATTCATTCTCTCTACCTGTCCTGAACTCTGGGGTCTACAAGCACAATGCAATTTCCAATCTGTCCCCAGTGCAGCGGCTATTCCCTGACTTACTTTTGAAACGAAAGCCGGTCCGTTGTCCGACCCAATGGTGGATGGGAAGCCATACCTGGGTAGGATTTCTTCCAGGATCTTCTTAGCCACTATATTCGCAGTTTCATGCTTTGTTGGATAGGCTTCCACCCATCCTGAAAAGGTGTCTACAAAAACTAGCAAATATTTGTATCCAAATTTTCCAGGTTTGATTTTTGTGAAATCTACTTCCCAATACACGCCTGGCCTATCCCCACGGAAGCGAGCTCCTTTAGTAACTTGTTGATTGGGGGCATTGGTAAGCTGACAGGCCTTGCAATTTTTAACAATATTTTCAATAAGTTGATCTCCTTGTCTAATTTTTACTTTGGAATGTCGGAGCAAGTCCTGCATTCTTCGGGTTCCCATGTGAGAAGCTCGGTGGATTCTTTTAAGGATCCCCTTACCTAGCCTTTGTGGCAAGATAAGTTTCCCTTCACCAGTTTTCCACCAGTCATCGTTTCCTTCTCTGTCCAGGGTTTTGTGGGTCATGGGAATTTTTTTTATCCACTCCAAGTCTTCCTGGGAATACTGGGGTACAGGAGGCAAAGCTCGTGGTCCTGGGTCTACTACAGTCAATACTTCTGCTCTGGGATGGAGGGCTGCTTCCTTAGCTGCCTGGTCAGCCAGATTATTCCCTCTAGTCACCGAATCAACTCCCTTTTGATGACTCGGGCAATGCATAATGGCAATCTTTGCTGGTTCCCATAGGGCCCGGATGAGGCTTAAAATCTCCTGTCTGTTTTTAATGGCCTTTCCTTCAGCTGTCAGTAGCCCCCTTTCTTGGTAAATGGCTCCATGGATGTGTACAGTGGCAAAAGCGTACCGGCTGTCCGTATAGACATTTAGTCTCATTCCTTTTCCCATCTGTAAAGCTTTTGTTAGTGCCACTAGTTCTGCTCTTTGTGCAGAAGTCCCCTGAGGGAGTGCCTCTGCCCACAATATCTCAGTGTCCGTAGTAACCGCCGCACCCGCATACCTTTTTCCATCTCGAATGAAGCTGCTGCCATCGGTGAACCAGGTGTGCTCGGCATGTGATAGCGGCAAATCCAGCAAGTCTGGCCGGAGGCTATGTGTTTGGGCCAGGATCTGGTCACAATCATGCAGGGGCGCTTCCAGATCCGGATCCGGCAGCAGAGTTGCTGGGTTTAATGCTGTTGGTACACAGAAGCTGATACGTGCCGGGTTAAGTAACAACGTTTGGTAATGGACCATGCGGGCATTGCTCATCCATCGGTCAGGTGGTTGTTTTAGCACCCCCTCTAGAGCATGTGGAGTGGCTACAGTCAGATTCTGTCCCAGAGTCAACTTATCTGCATCTTTTACCAAGAGGGCTACTGCAGCTATTATTCTTAAGCACGGAGGCCACCCAGCGGCGACAGGATCCAATTTCTTTGACAAATAGGCGACCGGTCGTCTCCAGGGCCCAATTGGCTGGGTGAGCACCCCTTTTGCTATTCCTTTCTTTTCGGCCACAAACAATGTGAATGGTTTATTCACGTCAGGTAGGCCTAAGGCTGGGGCTTCTAGAAGGCTTTTCTTGATTGCCTCAAAGGCTTTTTGCATCTGCTCAGTCCAATGAAATTCTGGGAGGTTTTTGGTGGCTTCATATAAAGGCTTGGCCATCTCAGCGAACCCAGGTATCCACAGCCGGCAAAAACCCGCCGTTCCCAGGAATTCTCTGACTTGTCTCGCTGACTTAGGCACAGGAATTTTTAGCACAGTCTCTTTACGTGCATCTGACAGCCAACGCTTGCCCTCTTTTAATATGAAGCCCAGATAGGTGACTTCAGGTTTACAAATTTGTGCCTTTTTAGTGGAGGCCCTATAGCCCAAATTGCCAAGAGTCTTTAAGAGCCTAGCTGTTCCCTTTAAACAACTATCCTTGTCTGGAGCAGCTATTAACAAATCATCTACATATTGCAATAGACTTATTTCAGTATTTTGGGAGCGGTACTCACTTAGGTCTTCATGTAACGCCTCATCAAAGATTGTAGGCGAATTCTTAAATCCTTGAGGCAGCCTGGTCCAGGTCAATTGACCGCTTATCCCGATTTCAGGATCGTGCCAAGTAAATGCAAAGTAGCTTTGGCTCTGTGAGGCTAAGGGCAGGCTAAAGAAAGCATCCTTTAGATCCAACACAGTATACCACACATGGCTCGGTGACAGGGAGCTCAGCAGGGTATATGGGTTTGGGACTGTTGGATGAATGTCCATTACTCTCTTGTTAACTTCTCTCAAGTCTTGCACTGGTCTATAATCATTGGAATTAGACTTTTTTATAGGCAATAATGGAGTATTCCAGGCTGACTGGGTGGGCTTCAGAACTCCTAAATCTAATAATTTTCTGATGTGAGGAGTGATCCCTTTCTTTGCTTCTAGTGACATAGGGTACTGGCAAACTCTTACTGGGTCAGCTCCGGCTTTAAGTTCCACAAAAATTGGAGGACGATGTTTTGCCAGTCCCATTCCCCCAGTTTCTGCCCATGCTTGGGGAAACGCCCGTAGCCACTCATTTTCTGGAGACTCGGGCTTGAGATGCTGGTATAGCCTATACTCTTCTTCTAACTTGCTAGTTATTAGTATACTAACAGGCTTTTCTCTTGAGTTCGTCACAGAAATCCCACTGTCTGTGAACTGTATCTGAGCTTTCATTTTCGTTAAGAGATCACGTCCAAGCAATGGATAGGGGCAGTCAGGGATGACTAAAAACGAGTGGGTTACCTGGCCCGCTCCCAAGTCCACTGTTCTTTGAGTAGTCCATTTATAGGGTTTAGTGCCCGTTGCACCTTGGACCCATGTTGTTTTAGTGGACATCGGCCCTCTCGGGGCTAGTAATACTGAATTTTCTGCTCCCGTATCTACCATGAACATGACTGGATTCCCCTCCACTTTTAATGTTATCCTGGGCTCAGGGAGGGGATCTGAACCCCGACTCCCTCAGTCACTGTCCTCAGCCATCTCTAAGGTTGACAACACTCTTGATCCTACTTTATGTTTTTTCTGGGCTAGCTCTGGGCAGTTTCTGATCCAATGCCCCTCCTTCTTGCAATAAGCACATTGATTCTTCCCCATCCTTGGTTGGGGTTTGGGCTTTTGCTCCTTACTTGGAGAGGAGGACTGTCTAAAGTTTCCTGCCTGCATAGAGGTCAGGATTTCCCTGAGTTCCTTCTGTTGTTGTTCCAAAATCCTAGCCAGACTCCTTTCCTGTCTTCGTTCTCCTGTTTCTCTCTTATTATAAACCTTTTCCGCCACTGCTACTAGATCCCTAATAGATTTTTCCCCAAGCCTGTCTAGAGCCTGCAATTTCCGCTTTATATCCGGTGCGGCTTGATTTACGTAGGCAAACATAATCATCTGAGCAGATTCCTGGGTCTCAAGATCATATGGGGTGTATTGACTAAAGGCTTCCATAAGACGCTCAAGGTATGCTGCCGGACTTTCACTTTCTCCCTGTCTGATATCATAAACTTTGGCCATATTTGTAGGTCGGCGAGCCGCCGCCTTGAGACCTGCCAGCAGAGCCTGGCGATAGACAAGGAGTCGCTCCCTACCTTCAGCCGTATTGTAGTCCCATGCTGGTCGGGTCTGGGGAAAATAGGTATCAATCAAGGCAGGATCCGTGATGGGTGCTCCGTTGGGGCCAGGGATAAGTCTCCGGGCCGCTTCTTGAATACGACCTCTCTCCTCATTGGTGAAAAGTACCTGTAAAAGCTGGCTACAATCATCCCAAGTGGGCTGGTGAGTGAAAAGTATAGTTTCAAACAAGCGAATTAAGTCCCGAGGTTTCTCAGAAAAGGGGGCATTTTGGGCACGCCAATTGTAAAGATCACTAGTAGCAAATGGCCAGTATTGGAATTGTTGTCGACCGTCCGCATCCACAGGACTTATAGGGCGTAGGGGAAGGGTAGTAGATTTGTGAAGAGATGTAATTCTTTGGCGCCGGCGAGTTGATTGAGCGGGGCCCTCCGGGGCGGAGGGCACAGCTGAAACATCTTCCTCAGAGTCCTCCTCTTGGAGAGTTAACTGGGGTGGGGCGTATGGAGGGGGAAGCATTTCCTCCTCTGTGCTTCCTCCCTGGAGGACAGGTGGATATAATTTCTTTTCTCCCCTCTTAGGTTCTCTCTTGGCACCCCGTGTTTTTTGAGTGAATATTGGGGTAGGGGAAGGAGTGGAGGAGGGAGTTGGTAAGAAAGGCCGAACCCAAGCTGGAGTGTCCCTGTCAACTAGTTCTTTCCAGGTGTCTATATAAGGAATCTGGTCTATATAGCCTGAACGAGGGGCTTCGATTAGGCTTTGTAAGGTACTGATCTTAATGATGTCAAAGCTTCCCTCAGGTGGCCAATTAACTCTCTCAAGGGTGGGCCATTCTGACTTGCACAGGGTAATCCACTTTTCCTTCTTAAGGGCCACACCTCGGTTCTGAGCTATCTCCTTGATCTCCTTCCAGTGAACTAGAGTCAAATCTAGGGGGCTAGATGGAGGACCCCAAGATAGAACGTTACCCATAGCTCTGATCAGATGTTTAGTCCAAAAGGCTACAAAAGAAAAGAAACCAAAACAATTAATACAGAAGGAAAAAAACATAGGCAAGATCAAGAACAAGAAAAACTGGAGATTTCCCAAGTTGGCCCACACATCCCCCTGCAAGGATGCAGAAAGAGTGAATTCAAGTTGAAAGCGGGGCTCCAGAGATCCCCCTTTAAGGGTGAAGAGTCTGGGACATCCCCCGGTCTCACCAGGATTGTCAAGTAAGTACATCTGCTTCGACAACCCCTTCAAGAAATAAGCAAAAGCAAGACAAACAAACAGGCACATTACAGGACAAGACAAATGAACAGCGCTGTTTTCTTACCTTCGGAGTCTGGGATCTCGGGGTCTCTGGGGCTATCCCGGACGAGCCCCCAAATGTTGTGCCAAGTTGCAAGACCACCCCCAAGAAGACAAAAGCAAGGCAAGGGTTTATTGAACGAGCTGCCAACTCGGGCCTCGTCCTACCCACCGACACAGCGGAGGTTAGGAGGGAGCCCCGAGCTGTGATTACACAGGGCTTATAAAGGCAAAGAACAAGGTTACAACAATCAGCTGTGCAAGCAAGATTAGAACACAGGTACCAATCTGATTGGCTCAGGGTTCGATTCTAAAATGGGGTTCACGTGGTGGGGCCTGACTTCAAAGTCTGGCACCTCACAACTACATTATTTCTACCTCTTCCTTTATGTATCTGGGATTATAGGTGTAAGTTACCATATTTTATTTGATTTATGTATTTATGTATCTATGTATGTATTTGTTGTCAATGTGATGTACAGAAGAGTTACAGTTTCACATGTAAGGCAGTAAGTACATGTGTTATCCAACTTCTTATCTCCTCCCTTTTTACCTGCTTTCCACCTCTCCACTTCCCTTCCTCCTCCATGAGTTGGTTTACAGCATATAGTTTTGTAAGTATTGCTATTGCTTTGGTTTGTCTTTTTTCCTTTTTCCTCCATTTTGATATCCCCCTTCCCTTCCCTAGTTCCAATACATGTATAATTTAAGAATCGCTTTTAAATTTACTATTTTCTATGAGCTTAGAAACACTTTATTACATTGCCATAAATCAACTTACAATATACTTTCTTTTAGAAGCTTATTTAATAATTGTACTTAGATGTGATTCATTCTCAGTTCATTTTTCTTTATGATATGGATATATAAACATGAATATATATGTTTATATAGCCACATGCTTAAACAGTGCCATATATAAAATATTGTATGCAACAGACACTGATAATGTTACTCATTATTTTATTTTTATTGAAAATATTTCATCTATCAGTTAACAATTGAAATTTGTTGTGTATTTCTTTGATATATGTGCTTTTTCTCAGGTTTATCTCATATTTCCTTTATAACAAGCCTTAAAATATGATACTTTTTTATCTTCCAACTTTCTGAGTTTTGTTTTTCAAAACTATTCTGGTTGTCATAAGAACTATCTTTTATATTTTTTAGTACAAAATTTTTAATTTTATAAATAACATATTAATTTCTATCTAAAATATACTAGAATTATTATTGGGAAAGGACTGAACCTCTAAGTTTATTTGGCAATAGCTTATTCAAGATTCTTGTCAATTTAGGAGCCTGCTTTCTGTGGCATAATGCAACTCTAGTAAATTGAAATCCTGAGTTTAATCCCCAGGAGCACAAAATAAATAGTACAAGAAGAATATTAAGTCTTCTATGAGCTTGTAATATTTCAGCTTATCTAATAATAACTTATTTAACACATTACCATTCTCAGTTAAGGTGTGACACACAACCTAAATTTGCTATATGTTTTAATGTCTCTGTTGATGTTATAGTAAAATAGCTTTATTTCTTATACATCACTCTTAATTTGTTTCTGGTATGTTTGGCTTTTGTTTATTGACTTTGTGTTTACTTATTAAAACACTCATTGCAGCCTTCCAAACATCTATGATTGTACATTCTTTTAAGCAGTCATTGTTATATCATTAGAATTTTTTTCCATATTTCTATAAACAACAATGCTTTTACTTCTGTGGTGATGATTATGAAATTACTTAATTTAAATGGATGAATGTAGAAAATATATCATATTTTTATAAGTTTGATTACTTGCATTTCATTTTTTCTACCACTGGACATTATACACAATACACACTCATATACTACAGCTTTACATAGCATAGGATATGCATGCATGCATAATATATACACATTCATATATGTAATTACACATATCCAGTAGTTATTCAATTAATCTATAAATGAGATTATGGTTTATTGGGTCCTTGAAAAAAACTGCTTAATTTCTTTGCTTCACTTCTCGAGCAAATAAAAGTAAACTGATCTGTTGAGATTACTAAGGTTAATAAAGATAATGAAATTTCTTAGGGAGTATCTGAGCTATGACTTTATTTTATTTATTTATTTATTTTTGGCCAGTCCTGGGGCTTGGACTCAGGGCCTGAGCACTGTCCCTGGCTTCCTTTTGCTCAAGGCTAGCACTCTGCATCTTGATTAGTTTAACTCCTTCCATCATTCCCCTCCCCCCCAATGCCTTTTCCCACCAGTCTCAAGTTTCCCCGTTCCAAAACTTTGAGTGAAGATTAGCTTTGAATCTTCATTGTTGATCTTTTTCCATAAAGTTTTTCTTAATTTTTAAATTTACAAACATAAAATTTAATCGTCAAAGACAACAGCTCTGTACTTGACTTTTTTTTTTTCCTTTGGCCAGTCCTGGGCCTTGGACTCAGGGCCTGAGCACTGTCCTAGCACTTTGCCACTTGCGCCACAGTGCCCCTTCTGGCCGTTTTTCTATATATGTGGTGCTGAGGAATCGAACCCAGGGCTTCATGTATGCGAGGCAAGCACTCTACCACTAGGCCATATCCCCAGCCCCCTGAGCTATGACTTTATGTACACAGCACCAGTTGGTATCTAAATATTAGTTTTTATTATCACTCCTAAAGTGTGGCGTGCTATATTAATCTTGGTTCTAAAATTGTGCAGTGGAAAGTTTATGAAAACCTTGGGTATGAACTTTATTCAAACTGCTTTTACAGCTAGGAAATTAGACTTGCATATTATTTTGGCCTAGACTAGATCTTTGCTGTTTTACATTACTATTATCTTCTGAAAGTATCTTTGATGACAGGGAGTCTTTACAATTTCTTACATTATTAGTTCAAAAGTTCTTTTCATAATGAGACAGAAATATAAAGTCAGTGGCTAAAATCTTGGTAAGAAGGTTTTTATACTTTTGTTTTCATGTATTTTTAATTTTTTAAGAGGTTTTGTTCTTGCCAAATACTCTTGATAGCTACAAGTGAGACCTTGATACACATATACATATATATATGAAAACAAGGTGTATATATATATTATATTTCTATGACTGCATAATTGTAAGGGGAAATTATTTTGTATAGCCAGCTTTCAGATCATATGTTTGTTTACCATGTGGTTAGCCATTCTGAATAGTGTAAATTAATATTATATTTCTTACACTACTTCGATCTTTCATGCTGTGACATCCCTAAAAGAAAGCAAAAATGTGCTGATATAATTAGAAGTTCCAGGAAATGTCTTGAAGAGTTTAATGCAATTTATTTTGCTTCTAAGGATATAAGTCTCTCAGTTAATCACAGTTTGAATTATCCAACTGGTTATGTTAATTTGTTTTTTACAATGGAACTTTCTTCCTTCCTTTCTCATTACAAAGATATCAATTGCTCACTGGACATCTCTACAAAATTTCCTATTTCAAATACTACAACTTGTATAAAATTTAAGTCTATTTTTCTTTTTTTTTTTGGGGGGGGGGCAGTCCTGGGCCTTGGATTCAGGGCCTGAGCACTGTCCCTGGCTTCTTCCTGCTCAAGGCTAGCACTCTGCCACCTGAGCCACAGCACCCCTTCTGGCCGTTTTCCATATATGTGGTGCTGGGGAATCGAACCAAGAGCTTCCTGTGTAGGAGGCAAGCACTCTTGGCACTAGGCCATATTCCCAGCCCCTTAAGTCTATTTTTCTGAAAAATAATTAAAACATATCTTCATAATACAGTTTCAGTTTATTGTATAAAATTATATACATTTGGAGGAAAATATTTGGCGTTTCAGAACATATGTACATTTTTATTGTATATGTGTTGTATATTGTTCAAATTAGTATAAACATATTTATCTCCTCCAAATATATCATCTCTTTCAAAATTTTTTTTTTTGGCCAGTCCTGGGCCTTGGACTCAGGGCCTGAGCACTGTCCCTGGCTTCTTCCTGCTCAAGGCTAGCACTCTGCCACTTGAGCCACAGTGCCGCTTCTGGCCGTTTTCTGTATATGTGGTGCTGGGGAATCGAACCTAGGGCCTCGTGTATCCGAGGCAGGCACTCTTGCCACTAGGCTATATCCCCAGCCCCTCAAAATATTTTCTTATAAAATGTTTATATATTTGCATTTAGTATTGGCAAGTGTTTGCTGAAATGTGTAATAACTCAATATTAATTATTTCTCCAACTCAAGCCATATTAATACAAATCAATGTATCTTTCCCATCTACCTGATCCTTATTTTTCCCAAATTTTGATAAATTCCATTTTAATATCTGTGAAATGATCTTTGTAGATTTCACATATTAGAAACAATTTAGTATCTGTCATTTTTGTGCTGGTCGTACTTCATAGGCATAATAACCTCAGTTTTCTATGTGCTATCTAAATGACAGAATTCCATCGTATGTAGGTTAGAGTACTGTTCCATAGTATATATTCTCCAGATTTTCTTTATCCATTCATCAGGCGATAGACACTTCACTTATTTCTGTATTTGTGGTACTATGAGTAGTGGGCATAAGACATAGGAAGACAAATGTCTCTGACATACGTGTTTTATTACTTTTGGATATATACTATGCAGTGGAATTGTTGAGTCACATGGTAATTTTACTTGTAATATTGTGAGATAAGCTCCACATGATTTTCCATAATAGATACACTTACTTTACATTTTCTTCCAACACTGTGCAAGGGTTCTTTTTTTTAACCATATCCTCACCAACATTTGAAATCTTACATATTTTTGAGGGCAAACATTTTTTATTAAATTGACATGATAACTCATTGTGGTTTGATTTGTTTTTCATGGATGATTACTACTGTTGGACATTTTTCATATTCCTGCTGTATGCATTGTGTGCCAAACTTATTGCTCATTTTTATAAGTCAGATGGTATATTATATTTTGTTGCTAATGAGATTTCATGTTGTTACAAACTCTTAGCCCCTTGTCAGATGTCTAGTTTGCAAATATTTTTTTTCTTATTTTTAGATTGTACCTTTTATCTGTTAATTGTTTCCTTTAATGTGCAATACTTTTAAGCTTGAAATAATGCCATTTGGCAAATATTGCTCATTTCCTGTACTTTTGATTCTTGTCCAAAAAAAAAAAAAATCTTTGCCAATTCCAATATCTGGAAGCATTTCTCCTAAATTTTCTCTACTGTTTTCATGTTTCAAGGCTTGCATTTAGTTCTTCATTCAATTGGAGTTGATTTTTATAACTAATAAATGGGCATCTAGTTTCCTTATTCTTAATGTGGCTACTCAATTTTTCAAGCACCATTTATTGAAATGGAGAGACAAAGGGTAAAAGGCAAAACAATGCAACAGCAATTCTTATCAAAACTATATGCTGTAAACCAATTGTACAATCTGAGGGGGGCTGGAGAGGAGGCAAGGTGGGAGAAAAATGAGGAAGGAGGTAAGAAGTTTGATAAGAAATGTACGCACTGCCTTGCCCATAAAACTGTAACCCCTCTGTACATCAATTTGACAATAAATAAATCATTTTTTAAAAGAAAAGGTTATCTGTTCTCCAGGGAATTTTTAGCACTTTTTGGAGATCAGTTGTCTACAGTTTCATGAAATTGATTCCATATTTTCTATCTGTTACATCCATCTATGGATATTTGTATGACATTGCAAGGCTGTTTTGATAATTAGATTTTTATAGTATACTTTGGAGTTAGTAGTGAAAAGCTTCATACATTTATCTATGTTTAGAAGGGATATTGTCCTAAAGTTTCTTTTCTTGCTGTAGCCTTGTTTAATTTTGGTATTAGGGTAATGATAATCTAATTTAATTATGTGGAAAAGAGGTAATTCTTTCATAGATGAATCTTAGTATTAATACTGAAACACACTGATAAGTTTTCTGAAACTTAGAAATCATGAAATAATTAAGAAATTAATTCCATAACATATTAAATGCTTTGAAGGCAAAACTCTGTTATGTCTGGGTTGTTATTTTCCATGCTGAGTGAGATGGAGATGAGTAGGTGCCGGAGCCAGCCGGCAACGAAAAGGAATCCTGAATGAGGGGGGAGAGGATTAAAGAAAAGGAAAAATACAAGACAAGAGAAAAAAGACAAGAGACAAAGATGGGGTCCGGGAGGTCTGCAGCTCAAGATTGTAACTCAAGACTGCAGCCATGTTTTTTTTCTTAACTTCCAGCTTATATGCAGTTTAGGAATCAGGGAATAGCATAGGATTAACCAAGGTTTAAGAAAACAGGAAGGCCCTGAAATTGGTAAATAACAACAGGCAGTAAAACAAGATGCGGTTGAATGGTTTACATAAAACAGACTCTTGTGGACATAATAAAACATCTTGGGATTAGTACTGTCCTTCAAGTAAACCATGTCCTTGCATGTCCTTGAGATAACTACATAGCCAGAGGTTAGGATGAACTTGGTTGTTGGCTCCCTAAGCCATGACCTTGCACGCCCTTGAGAGTATAGCCACAAGTCAGGATGAATTTCGCTGTTGGCTCCCTATAATTAGGTAATATGTAGATACTGGCAAGTGGCAATGAAGTGAAACTTCCTGTTTTCACATACCCTATCATGTGGTTGACTTCTGTGATGGTGTATTTAGGTTTGCATACTTTCTCTGTATAACCACCTTAAAGTGCTAGTAACTTATTAAGAACTTTCTTCTCATTTATATCTAAGTCAATCCTTTTTTCCCTGTCTTAGATTTACTCCCATATCCCACAATTTATTGATATGTTTGCTTTCAGCAATCACTTTTGTTTTCTGAAAGACGCAGTTACATATAGGCCTCTTACTTGTGCACCTGTTAACCATTTATATACCTATTGATTTTAGAGAAAATGTTTAATTTTCAGTTTGTTTTCCATTTTTTTCTGACTAAAGATATCTTCTATGTATAATAGCATGTATGGTGTCAATAAATAGCCTTAGTTTTTATTTCCAGAGTAGAAGCATTTATTTTGCTTTTATTCTAGGAAGGAATGTTTGGGTATAATTGTGCATCCTAATACAATATTTTCATTTTTACAGTGCATAGATACGTGTGTGTGTGTGTGTGTGTGTGTGTGTGTGTGTGTGTGTGTGTTGGTAAAGGGGGGGTTGGACTCAGGGCCTTGTGTTCTATTTGGCTTTTCCTTTAATAGCTGGCATTCTACTACTAGAGCCCACGAACACTAAAGTAGAGATAGTGTCTTATAGTCTTTTCTGCCTAAACGGTTTTTGAATCACAGTCTTTTCAATATTAACCTCTTGAGGTTAAGAATTTCACAAACAAGTCATCAATATCTGGATTGTTTTACCTATACAGATACATTTTTTTGTAGTACACATTTTTGTCAAGTTGGTGTTAATTTTTATTTTTGGTTCCCCTATTCATGATATTTCTTTTACTATGGATTTCTTCCAGAAACTTTAACAATTTGTCCACATGCCTTTGATATCTTCAGTGGGATGTTATGAATTTATGTCACCCATCACTTTGAAAAGCACGTTTTAAATTTAAATTTTACTTTGGGGCTGTATCTTGCCATGCACCACAGGTTATCCTTGAACTCATATTTCTTTTTCCTCAGCCTCTTGAAGGTTAAGATTATAGATATACACCACCATGCTTGACTTCAATATGTACAGTTCTTGTCATTATTTCTTCACATAATTTTCTGTTTTGTTTTGTTTTGTCCTTTTTTCTCTTTTTTGTTGGACACCAAAGTTTTAGGCAGTTTGAGAGCATTCCACTTGTCATTGATATTACATTTTGTCAGTCTTATTTGCTTTTAGATTTGTTTTATTAACAAATTTTAAAATTCTTTGGTTTTTCTTCTGCAATTAACTTAGTATGCTTTCATGCCATCCATTATCTTTCCATTTTAAATACTCTGTGGTGGTTTGGATATAAGGTTAATATGGTTTAAAGACTGATCTCCAACTCTGTGTTCAGACTAGCTGCTTCTGGGAAGGAATTATATCACAAGGGCTCTCATGATACCAATTGATTATTTTTCTAATGTGTTTATTATAAAACCACTATATGGAGTATTTTCAGAGAGTGAAACTGTGGACACTGGAACCTAATGAGAGTATGCAAATTAATGGAAGTATGAATTTTATGTATGTATCTTGTATCCATGTCTTCCATCCTTTTAAGATTAACTCACTCAAAGTAACACTTAGCTGAACTCCTTTGCTCTACCACATGTGCAAGCTATTGTGCTACCAAAACATTGCCTAAAAGCAATGGAACAACACCCTTAAAGACAAAATTTCATCCATAGGTTATTAACCTCAAGTAAATCTCCCAGTGGTGAGTAGCTATCTGATGCAGAAAATTGATCAAATGAAGTGGTGTTATTATTATTTCTGACCATATGATTCTTAAGCCTTTGGAACTTTTGGAAAGATTTGTCAGTTATAGAAATAGGTTAGGAAAAATTCCATGAACAGAATTCTAAGCTTTCCCTGTCAGCATTCTGGTGTCTGATCTCCCACCAGAATCATCCTCACAAAAGTAAAGTCAAATGTGCACCTGGTGTCTTGAGTGCAAATGCAGATTCCATTGAGAATTGTGTAAATGCCATTACATTTCACTCTAAAAACAATGTGTCAAAATGGTGAGACCAAGGATAAAGGGTGAACCAATGCAACAGTAAGACTCAGAGATAATGTGTTGGGTATTAACTGTCCAACTGGGGGTGGTGGAGGGGGAGCGGGGAAAATGAGGGATGGGGTAACAATTTTGACAAGAAATGTACTCACTGCCTTATGTATGTAATTGTAACCCCTTTGTACATCACCTTGACAATAAAATTAAATTTAAAAAAATTAAAAGAATGTTTCTATATTTGGTCCCTGCCCTTAGACTTTGCATGAGGCACTGTGGAAAGATGAGACATGAATTCGTCTGTTAAAAGACATTTCGAGGCAGCACAGACTGAGGTGTGGGTTAATTATTGCTAATAATAGCAGTTTTATTTGGAAAATCAGGAAGTAGAACAAAAAAGAATTGGAAATCTAAAACTTTTCCACAATAGGAAGGCATATGAAGTTGGGATCAAGGAATTTGTGGTTGATGAGAAATTAGCACCAGTAAATAAAGCCTTGGTTTCTGAGATTTTGTTCTGCGATAATAAGAATGAAGGGATGGGGCTATGTAAGGAATCAGTGATTAAAAATGCAAAAATTAAAAATCCTTTATGAACTTTCAATAACAACATATCAAGGTAAGTTTGTTAAGAGTATGTCATTTGATAAGTATTGCTGATAATTGGGAAGCTAAGCTTGTTGGCGCAAAATAGGTGTTGGAGATATTTCTATGCATTTTTCAATGTTTTCATTAATATAAAACATTTTAAAATCAGACTTCATAAAATACTAAAATGATAAATAACTCATGTAACTTAAACATTTTATATTTTCAGATTGCATGGTTTCTTAGTACAGAATTCCAGTTTTTGTATCTTGGGAGGAGGTAGACTGAAGTCTTAGAAAACAAAGTACAAACCATTTGCAACAGAAATTCTTACAATCAACACCACCAAAGATTATTAACATTCTCTCATGCAAAGACATATAGCTAAGATGAAAATATTGTGCAGTAGCTGACGACTTGGGCCTTCCTCAAAAGATGATAGCTCTCCTGTGACCTTGACTGCTTCACATCTCTATCATTACCATCGTTATTGCCATGAATCGTTATTATAACAATGAAATATTATATTGATTTAGCACTATGAAATGCATGGTATATTTATGCATATCCATGTATGTGCATGTATGTATTTATGATTATATATGAACAAATGTATGTACTATAAATGTGTGTATATATGTGTATGCCTATGTGTGCTTGTGATATCCTTAGACAAGACAGTGGATGAAGCTCTTTCGTGTTAGAACCCCATAACAAAATATCAAGTTTGAATTCTACAAACACGTGCACACTTTATCAGAATTGATTATTTCAAATGGAGAAACAGTTTCACTAGCTGTTTATAATAAAAATATTCAATTGAAACCTTAGCAAGCAATATATAAAGGGAATATCTTCTTACTAAGTCATTTTGAAAAACATTGTCTCTGAGTGGCATCTATCTGCACAAAGATAGGTTATTTAAAATTCTTGATGACAGGTTTGAGAACTCTAAGGTGGGAGGAACATGTCATGGTACTCATTTGTAGGGGTGTTAAGAACTAAGCAGTGCAAATATTCTATGTGTTACTATCATGGTAAGCATGTTTCACTTCACCTCGGTCCACTTTAATAAAACATATAACAGCAATAGAGGATATTCATGAAAACTATGGCCTGATAATGATGTGTTAGGTTATGTTCTCTTATTGGACCATATGCAAAACTGAAGGGGGGAATGTTGGTAATGGAGAAGCTGTACTTTGTGTTAGGAGGAGAGTTTCGCTACTTCCTTGAACAGGGGAAACTCATTTAATCTACTGGTATGAATGGTATGTTTCTCCTGGCTTTCTCTTTAACAGTGGATCATGTGATTGATAAGGTTCTTGAGAAGAAGTGATTTTTTTTGTTAAGTGTGGGGTTGTTCATGATTATTTTATCCTAAGGAATGCATGCTTTTCCCAAACACTTTTCTCCAAAACTGTCCCAAGAACCTCTCCTTTTATCCTGTTAATAGTCATAAGTATTACTTCAGTTTCTTTGAATTTCTGAGTTTGTCTTTCAGTTATACATAGCAGGTGGATGCATGAAACTTCAGATATGTTTAAACTTTATTCATTTGTGACAAAATTATTAATGCCACTCTAATCACTGTAAAATCTAATTAGAATTGATTATCCTTTTACTTCTGCTTTTCACGGATTACAGATATTAATCAAGGCTTTGCATAGTTTTCAAAATATAATTCATTGTGTAAGTGCCTGAGAATCTTCAAACATCTTCTCAATATTTTGTGCTAGAGTGTGACTTGGAGAATCTTTAATTTTTCTACATAGATTTAACTGTCTATGACTTATATATGGAGATTTTGTTAATGGGTCAAAGCAAAGGAGAATTAGATGAGGACCCATTCTCTTTCTTTAATCACTTCCTACCTTTATGCTATCTCATCCTCTTAGCCTGAATTTACCCATGAATCTTGAAGACTAAGAAATACTATGCTAATGAATCAAGAAAGCCAGTAGTATAGTTCAACCTAAATCCTCAGGGTTCTTTTGCGGTTACTTCCATCTGAAGGTGGATTATGAATGAATATCTTAGCACAAGAAAAAGGAGCTAATTTACCATTTTCCATTCTTTTTCCCCCCACTCCTATCAGGGTTTGAATTCAGTGCTTTGTACTTTTGTTTGGCTTTCTTGCTTATTGCAGGCATTCTATCTTTTGAGCCATGTCTGTAGTCTGGCATTTTTGTTGGTTAAATGAAGATAGTGTCTTGAGCTTTTTCACCAGTCCGATTTTAACCAATAATCCTCCAAGGCTCTGCCTTCTGTGTAGTTAAAACCTCAAATGAGTCTTAATGGCACCTGGATGAACTTTTTTTTCCATTCTTCATTTAAGTCCTTAATGGTTTGGATAATGACAGCCCATGGGTGTGTTAAGATCTTTTTGTATTCAATCTGCTGATTGAAATGGTAATTCTTCATGGAAATACCTTCACAAACACTTACATAAATAATGTTTTACCTGTTTTATCAACCTTTATAAACGTTGGGCTGCAACTATTTTTATCCTTACTCTTCAAGGGATATTGTTGTTGTTCAGAATGAATGTTTGCAATAAAAGATGATGTAATATAAAGTCAATCAACTGTCTCACTCAAGTTTCTCTGCAGATGTAACTACTATACTCAAGTACTTCCACAAGGGTTTTTGTCATAAAAGACAAGTTACCCATACTGAGCTATGGAGTACATTTGATATACTTATCATTGAAAATGAATTATAATGAGCGACCATTAGAAAACAACTTACTGTCCAGATTTTATGTTGGCATGAAATTAGTTCAAGTACCTGAGTAAAGCAAAACTTGTGGCTAGGTAGAAACATATTGATTTGATATATATAAAATGCTGTTAACATTTAAGTAAGAATGAATCAGTAAAATTTGAAATGGATCTAGGAATAGAAATAAGTACAACCCATTTCCAGACAATGTGACAAAGTGAAGAATCATTAAAAAAATTTTTAATATATTTCTTATCATTGTTAAGTAGTTGTATTCATAGTTGCTATTCAACAAAGTAGTTTATGAGTACAATATATTTTGACTCTGCTCCTAGGCTTGTCAAGCAAGCTTACTACTCCCTGAGAAATTACCTCAGTCCAACTATCACTATCATTCAGAATTCTGAATGGAATATTACATATTTGTGCACTTTGAAACCAGAGTCAAACTGTACTAAACTACTTTCTTTCCCAGCATTAACAGAGATAAATAATTAGCTGAAAATATAAATATATTTTAGAAGAACTAGTCCCTCAACTTCCAAGAAATAGAGAATATTCTTTTGTTAGAGAACAGGAAAATAAAAGCAAAATATTGCACAATTAAAGAAAACTCCCAGTTCAAATTCATGCATATCATAAATTCTTCCAAAATGATGGTTACATTTCACAAACTGAAACTAGAGTCACAGGAATTTAAGACTCAAGCTAAACATAAGTGCCAGAACTCTCTCTATTGTAAATACAGCAATCAAGCTGTAGATGCACAAATTATGCATAAGAACTACTTCAATCAAATGAAAGCAGAAGATGAGAAAACACCAGCCCTGATCATTGTTAGGCCTGGGAAACAGAAAAGGAAAAGGAAGATAGAAACAAGACTAAGGATCATTTTCAAAAATCAATTATTAATGAATAAGACAAGCCACCCATGTAAATATTTATCAAATGGATACCTTTCCTAGGGGTTAGGCCATTATCTGGTAAAATTGTAGCCTGCTTAGTCAGGGGAGTTGCCAACAGAACTTTCTATATAAATGCCAATGGAATGAATGAGGAAACACTAACAGAGGAGAAAAGAAAGGTTGATTTAAAGAAAGTAAAGTTGGAGAAATGTAACGGAAAATCATGTTGGGTATGGATGCTTTGATAAAGGACCACATTGGTTGATGTAGAGTTTCTGAAGTGGAGGTTAGCCACAGAAGCAGTGTTCTCACTACCCTAAAATGACTGTATGTTTGTTTGTTTGTTTTTGAGACTAAATAAGCCCTATAGATCCTCATGTTCTTCAGATTCACTTACCACTGAAAAACCACTACAAAAATTCAGGGAAAGAAGTTTGTGAGGGAAAGGGGAGACCATGTTGTGGAATAGACTCAAGAAAACCTTTTCTAGGCAATTCAATCCAAAATCCCAGGAGTTTATTTTCTATGCCAAGAGATCCTTGAAATTTGTGAATGTCAAAGAAGGTAGAGAAAAAGTGTAAAAATTGTCGAGTGAGCAGATGACACCCATGTCTGATCATTTATCTAATTAGGATTTTCTCCATATTGGATTACCAAATATTTTTCTATGTGTTCTGCTCCTTCCAAAATTCATTTTCCTGCTACAAAGCTTTTAATGAATAACAAGCTAATGAATGAAAGGGTATTCAGAATATTTCAACACTTTCTTCAAAGCTTACTCTTAATTTGATGAGAACTGTGTTGTTTCCCATTGTACCATTTAAATTATTTTCTAACCAGTTATTAAAGAAAAAGTAAAGGTTTTAAACTAGAGAGAACATTAGACATAGTTGGAGAGAAAAACAGAGTTTATAAAGCTAAATTAAGCATTTGTTTTGATCTATATTTATATTCATATTATTTTGTATTCATTTGCATTTATTTATTTGTGTGCTTGTTTTTCAGGCTTGAGCTTGAGGATGATGATTCACCTTCCACTGGGTATTTTGCTTGTATTTTGAAGATAGAGTCCAGAAGATTTTTCTGCCATGGCTAGCCTCAAATCGTGACTGCTCCAGGCTGTGCCCAGCTAAATTGAAAGTTATTTAATTTAGGAACTTAATTCATAATTAAATGTACTAGAAATATGCTAGAAAAAGATGGAGCAAATAGAATAACAACAACATGTGCCTAGCAAGGTGCTAGTGCCTCACACTATAATACTAGATATTCAGTAGGCTGAGATCTGAGGATTGAAGTTCAAAACTAGCCCATACAGAAAAGTCTGTGAGACTCTTATCTCCAGTTAACCACCAGAAAACCATAGTGTAGCTGTGGCTCAAGTGGTAGAGTGTTAACTGTGAGCAAAAGAACTCACAGCTAGTGCCCAGGCCCTACATTCAAAACTCACAACCTAAATTAAAAAAAAAAAAAATGTTTAAAAAAGCCTTGGTACAGAAACCATGATTTTCCAGGTCTCAAATTCTTGAGAATAGAATTATAGACATGAGCCAATCATGTCCAGCTAAACTAAGCATTTGGTCCTTTTTTCTGGAATTTAGGAGCTTAAATCATAATTAAATATACCAGAAACAGATGGAGCAAATGGATTAACAACACAAAGCTTTTCTTCTTTCCTTGCTTCTCTCTCTCCTTCCTTTCCTTCCTCTCTTCTTTCTTTCCTTCCTTCCTCCTTTTCTTTCTTATTCCTCCCTCTATCCCTTCCTCCCTCCCTCCCTCCCTCCCTTCCTTGCTTCCATTGTCCAATCATTCAAGCAATTCTGTGTCCCAAGTTTCTGAGCTGATGGTGCAATAAGTCTAACATACTCATTACCCTCAAGTTATTTACAGATGAGTTAGGGGTGATATTTGTAGAATTATACAATGAGATGAAGGGGTGACCAATACTGAACTCTTAACTAGGAAGCTAATGAGTGTTAACAGGAACTGTTGGTTGAAGAGAGGCAAAGGTTTGCATTCCAGGCATGCATAATGTGAACAACTTTCATGTGAGAGAAGACATTAATTCTTAAATGTTATCACTCTCTCCATTGTGATACTTTCTTTTCTTACTGTAAACTAAGATTGTTCACTATTTCTACCTCAGCATGAAGTAATATTTGCATAGCTTCCAAAAGTTATAATGGATGTCCCTTAAAGAGTGTCATTAAATTTTATTCAATGGAAGTAGAGATCAAGAAAGAGACCATGCAAATGGGAACTGGTTCTGTGAAGAAAAATAATCAGTTTTGTTTATTCTTTCTTTTTCTAGCTAAGTTTCTCTGTGGCTAACAAACAGCTGCACAATAGCTTCAGCTGTTTGGCTTTAGCACTTTTCATGTTCTGTCGTCCCTCTAGCTCCAGTTAAATCCAGCTGCTTTGAAACTGAACTTGTTTACTTTTCCTAAATTGAGTTCACATTCACATATTTCTGAGCTGACCAATGCTAGATCATGCCAACGTTTATATTCCTGTGTCTTACCTTTTCAAATATGACAGCTGTCAGAAACCCTCATACCCAATCAATGGTTATTCTATGCTCATTGAATTGAAGGTGTGTGCTTCTCAAAGTCTTTTCTATTATAAGTTTTATCTTTAGTTACGGACTAGATGATACTGTTCATTGCTGATTTTTATCAGAGAGAACATGAAAGGCCAGGTGATTAGGATGGGGAACCTTTGCTAGTAAGAATTTTATTTGTACCAGGAGCCTCATTCACCCACATCTGATCTCTGAACCCATCGATAACTCTCAGTTCTCCATCATTCAAGAAGATGTTCAGATAAACCAATTCTCTCAGTTCCATCCTTTGGGAGGGAGGTTCATTGAAAGGGAGTGGAAAGAGATGAATGGGGGGATCTCGCTGTCGGTCTCTCTCTCTCTCTCTCTCTCTCTCTCTCTCTCTCTCTCTCTCTCTCTCTCTACATAGTCAATACAGGAATCTTTTCCTCTTGATTTCAAGATTAACCCAATTCATAAATGGAGTATTTAGGATGATATAGATAATGTTCATGATGGCCACTCTTACTTGTGTTTGGAGAGTATAACTGTAATCATAATACAAATAACAAATTTTAAAAACAAATCTTGTATATAATGTTTACTTTAACAACAGCTGTGCTTTTGTTATATACTGATGTAAATCATTGACAAATTAGAAATACAGATAAAATATAAGCAATGCTTCTTCATTTTAGTGACAAATTTCTAGAATTCTAAGCTGAGTTTATTTGATAAAGTCACTCCCTAAAGTGACTTTGATAAAAATCACTTCCTAGGAAAGGCATGTAGCTTTTCTTAATTGATAATTTCTCAATAGGAATGTAGTTTAATGGTACAGCACTTATTCAACATGAATGAGGCCCTGGGTTTCAACTCTAGTGCAGAGAGAGAAGAGTGAGAAAGAGAGAGTGAGAGAGAGAGAGTCCTTCTCTATATATCTACATGCATTATGAATGGAATTGGGTAACTTGAGGGGATAGGCTGGGTTGAAAGAGATGGGAAAGAACAATGGAAGTGGTGGCATTGGTCAAGATGTATTGTACTTGGGAACTGACATGCTGAGTTGAAAACGCTTTGTACAATTACTTAAAGAAAATAAAAATAATTTTAAAATAAAACAAATCACTTCCTAAGTGACTGTTGTTTTTTTTCAAACTGGCAATCCAGCGATCTCCAATTCCTAAGGATCTGTGATTAAAGGCATGCATATTTGGTATTTTAAAGCCTAATATTTTTAGAGATTTAATGTTTAAAGCAAAATATTGATTGTATAGAAATTTATTTTGGTTAACATATAATAAAAACTACCTCTAAGTATAAAAATATATTTTCAGTTTTGTGATGGAGGACTTTGTTTGCTCATTCATTTTTTTCCCCCTTTACTTATTTGAGCTTGATGGCTGCTATGCATGTGACACAAGTACAATTGCTGGATCTAAAAGTACCTGCATTTTACATTTTCATAAGAGTTACCAAATTTACTTATGAGAATTTTGTTTTATTTGAATATGTAGCATCCCTGCAACTGCTACTGAATGTAGAAGGGGAGGATACTCAAGGAAAGATAGGAAAATAATAAATAAAAAAAAAAGATAAGATTAGGATCTTTTTAAAAAATAAATTAAGAAGCATTATATCAGGCTGTAATGATGCCAAATCCATAACTTTAGCTTCCACACTGCATATGATTACCAAATTTACTTTCTGTGTATATACACCAAAGAAATTAGTTTCCTGAGTGTGTATCTTGAGTGTTACCTATGTAAAACTCACAAAATATGTATGCATATGTACACATACAAAACACGTGTTTTACATATTATTCACACATATACTATACATGTTAATATGTGATCTATTTACTAGACACAGTTATATGTACATATGTAAATATATATGTATATGCATATTGATTATGTAATGTGTTTATTATATACCTACATATATTTTTACACACATGCAACATATATGCACCAAAGTGGTACATTCAAAACTAACAGAAGATAAACATCATTTTCTAGTTGGTTTTAATTTTAACTTAAAATTTTCGATTTGTAAAAAATAATATTTATTGTGATTGTAAAACTGAGGTACAGAGGGGTTGCAGTTATATAAGTCAGATTAAAAGTACATTTCTTTGAGAATAATATCATCCTTTTTCTTGCTCTCTCCCAATTTTCCCTCGTCTCTACCCACAAGTTATAACCATAATAAATGGCACCACAATCTACTTCAAACCTCTTCTCTCATTCATTTTTAACCTCTGATTATATTTTAGTCTTGAAACATCTACCCAAAAGTCTTACTCTTTCTCCTTGCTTCATTAGAATCTAGCACATTTTATTATCCTCCTACCAAAATATTTGTAAAATTTCCAGGGTTTCTGTACCAGGTTATCAATACCTATGTTTAACATACTTAATTTCACCTACATGTATGTAAGCCAGTTTCATATTTCATATTCTATGTCTTCCTTTGCTGGTTTGGAAAGTGTAAGAACTAACCTGAGAACCTGAGTAACTAAATATAGTGAATTTTAGTGTTAAAATTACAACAGCTTCTAAACTCTGGTAATGATTCCATGTTAGAGAGCTGTAGCCCCACTGGTAAGACCAGTTTCTTGTAGTTTTGACACTTAAAAATATAGGGAGCCCTTGTTCCCCTCTGCACCTAGATAGCAACTATCATAATGGACAGTAAAAAAAAAAAAAAAAATGATCATAGTCATAGACTATAGAAATAACCATAATAGTAGTTATAGAAATGCCATGGTAACTGTCGGGTTGGTTTACTTATGATTGAGTACTGGATTGTTTTAGCCCACTCATGCTTGCATAGTGATAATAAGGAAACATGGTAGCAATAGTTAAAATTGGTACTAGGTCAGCCTGACCGCAAAATTCTGTTTCTGTAAACAGCTTGCTTAACCCATTTGTAACTTACTCTACCCTCTGCGTTAACCCCCTGCATCAGTGCTAGGTGAACATCTGCTGTAGAATGCACAGCTTCTACAAAATGAGTACAGGACAGTTCCGGATATGGAGGCCACTTCCCAGTATCAAAGCCAAATAGGTAACTGTAAGGGTAGATAGCCAATCAGAAAAACCCACTCTGGAATTTCCCTTGTGTGAGCCAATGGAGTTAAAGGACAGCTCTTGGCAAAGTCAGCTTTGCAGTTTGTGTTCTTTTTGCTTTAAAAGTAGCCTGTGAGATGAGAGAGGGGTTGCTCTCCAAGGAGACTGCCCTGACAGGTCAGTTAGTGATCTTGATGTGAAATAAATTTTGTTATACTTGGGCATTGGGTCAGTCTCGTTCCTTTGATCACGAACGAAAAGTGAATTTTTATACTTGACATGAGCATCTCCATATCTAACCTGAACATTTGTTCATGGATATTTAACTAATTTTAAATTTATTACACATGAACCCTTCCATTGGAAAGAGGTAAATGCCTTAAAAAAACCACACTTTTGAATTTCTAACATAGCATATATATAATTTAGTACTTTAAATTTATTTTCACATAATAAAGTTTACATTGCTATACTTACTCATATAGAATATCTTTTATCTCAAAGTGAAGGTTCTAAACTATATATCTATTATGGATTTTATGTGTTTATTTTGTCTTCCTGAATGAGAATGTAAGCTCTGAATTTAAAATGGCATTTACTTAGAACTATACTATGTAATAGAACTACTACTATGTAGTAGACACTCAATATAACCTGTAAGGAAATGCATGCATTACCTACAGGTTTACCTCCCCTGCCCCAGGTTACTCTTTTGGGCATTTAGCTAAAGTCACTTGGTAATCTTCCAAAGTCTTTAAAATTACATCCCACATAACCTGCCAAGGGTGAAGATGCATTAGTGATAGAATCCTTTGTTAGTTTTTCTGAAAATAGTCTTCTCTTGCCCTGTTTCTATTTTTTTTTTTTTTTGGCCAGTCCTGGGCCTTGAACTCAGGGCCTGAGCACTGTTCCTGGCTTCCTTTTGCTCAAGGCTAGCACTCTGCCACTTGAGCCACAGCAACACTTCTGGCCATTTTCTGTATATGTGGTGCTGGGGAATTGAACCCAGGGCCTCATGTATACGAGGCAAGCTCTCTTGCCACTAGGCCATATCCCCAGCCCCCTGTTTCTATTTTTAATTTCATAACCTCCTTCAATTCTTGAATTACAGGATATTTTTCACTGTTTTATGACTTCATTGATGATATCCAGGTGGATACTAAGATCTGTGTCATTAATGTAAAAACCTATTTCTGTAGAAGTACTTTAACTAAAATATGTTCAACTATGTAATTGTTGTTTTTTCATTTTTCCCTCTTCTTCATTTCCTTTATTTGATGGAATTCTGTTTCCTCATGCTATTCTGTAGATGATTTGTATTTTTTTAATCATATTGGAAACTGTTCTAATGTCATTTCTGAATATAAGGTCTCCTTTATTCATTTGTCTCAAAGAAGTTCAAATAGATTATAGACATCATATCCTAATATATATTTCTGTTCCTAAGTCATTAGCCTCTCAATTTTTTTGTGATATTTTGATTAGGTACTTCAAATCTTCATATCTCAGCCTCCAGAGTAGCTAAGGTATCAGGCCCTGGAATCTGGCATGACAAATTTAATATGATATTAAAGCCATTCAATATATTTGCTTTAAGAGTATAATTTCAATCACAGAAATGATGAGACAAAGCGTGAATGAGTTCAACTGATACTCACTAGACACTATGTTGGAAACAAACTACAACTTGGAGGAGAGAAGGGGAGGGGATAACTTACGTGCATCACCTTTCAAATAAAATTTTAATTTACTAAAAAATAAAAGTATAATTTCTCATTTAATTATTTGGCTTTAAGTTCTCAAATCAAAACTGGTAATTCATTCACATTGGCAAATAATAATATAGACATATATACTAGATGCACATGCATATTATAAGCAAATATAAATAAACATGTGTTTAAAACCTACCTTTGTATTTACACATGCATACAATGACTATATATGTGAAATAATTTGAATAAGGACATTTTAATAAACTTGATTATTTAGGTAATATGTGCAGGAGTGTCAGCTGATGTTTTAGTGGTTGTCAATACTTATTGCTAAAATAGTTGAAATGATTGGCCAATAGGAAGGAAGAACAATTGACATCTTTAATGTGTCTCTAACTATGAGATCAATAGGAACTTAACCAAAGGAAATTGAAGCTGCAAATGTTTTTAGAGATCTAAAGGTGTACTCTGGTTATCTATTTGTATGCATGACAATGGGTGTTCCCTTAGGCTAAACCTACTAAAGCTGTCATCATAATGATAATAGATCAACAGTGGACCTAACAGAGCTTTTTTGGTGAATGTGACAGGACAGGGAGAAGAGCTCTTCATTACTAAGTTTGTATGTGACAGCTCTTTGTTCTTCACATTTAATGAATTGGCTTTTCCCTTTGCAGCAGGGAAGTAGGACTTAAAGGAAGAGGCAGCACTGTTTGTATTTTGTAATCTGATTTTCTTCATTTATAGCTATGATGTATCTACCTTTCAAATTTAAAATATAAGTAGGTTGCCACCAAGGAAAGGAATAAAAGGCTCTTACCTTTAAATCACAATTGTAAACACTGTGAAAAGCATAACTAAACATCCAGGAAAGTATAACCCGGAATGACACACTGACACAAATGGTATTCTTTTCTTTTAATTTCATGAGTCATATTTAGATTTAATCAATAATTGGTGTTACATTATTTTGTTTACTTAGTATAAGGTTCTTCTATTTTTCCTTTTTTCCCTTCCCTTCTCATTTTATTTTTAAAAATTTTATCATCAAGATGATATGCAGAGGGGTTACAGTTACATACATCAGACACTGAATATATTTCTTGTCTAACTTCTTAACCCCTGCCTCATTTTTCTTCCACCTTCCCTCCTCCCCATCCCCCCAGAGTTGTACAGTTAGTTTACAACATACTGTCTTGTAAGTATTGTTGTTGCATTGGTTCACCTTCTACCCTTTGTCTCAGCATTTTGATGTTCTCTTTCCCTTCCCTAATTCAGACAGACATATATTAAATACCCAGGATATTCGGATCAAATACAGTGAAAACAGGTGCTAAACTTTAGGGAGAATGAACACAAGAAAAAAGAAATAATTTCACTACAACAATGATAAACCAATTGTTTCCATACTATGGAGATCATTTCCCTTACTGTCATCTTACGTGTTCATGTGCACTAACAACTGAGCAATTGTGATCTGCTAGGACTATCCTAGGAGTGTATTAATTATTACCAATGAGGGACACCATAAAGTCTATGATTCTTGGAGTCTGGCTCACTTCACTCAATGAGATTTTTTTTTCCCAAGTCTTTCCATTTCCTTATAAATGGGGCAATGCCATTTTTTTTTTTTATGAAAGCACATTTTCTTGATCAGTTCATCTACTGAGGGTCATCTGGGTTGTTTCCATATATTATCAATGATAAATTGTGCTGCAATGAACACAGTTTGCTGGTAGCTTTATTGTGGCCTTGTTTGTGTTCCTTTGGGTTAATGCCCAAAAGTAGGGTTGCCAGATTATAAGGAAACTCTATGTTTAGCCTTTTGAGGAATCTCCATACTGCTTTCCAGAGTGGTTGAACAACTTTACACTCCCACCAACAGTGTAGTAGGGTTCCCTTTTGGCCACATACCAACACCTCTTGTTGGTTTTATTGATGATGGCCATTCTTACTGGGGTGAGGTGGAATCTCAATGTTGTTTTGATTTACATTTCTTTTATGATCAAGGATGTTGAGCACTTCTTCCTGTGTCTTTTTGACATTCTCATTTCCTCTTCAGAGAAGTCTCTCTTTAAAACTTTAGCCCATTTATTAAGCGGGCAATTGTTTCTTTGAGGCCTTGATTTGAGGAAACTTTTTTTTTAATTTTAGGTTAGATATGAGGCCCTTGTTTGTTGTATGGCCAGTGAAGATCTTCTCCCAGTCTGTGGGCTGTATAATTATCTTGCAAGCTATGTCCTTTGACATGCAGAAGCTCTGCCATTTGATGAAATCCCATTTGTTCAGCCTTTCTTAGATTTTTTGTGTTTCTCGACCTTTATTAAGAAAGCTTCCACCCATGCCACAGAACTCTATTGTTTCTCTTATTTCTTCCTGCAATGTTTTCAGGGTGTCTGCTTTTACCTCATGGTAATTGATGCATGTAGAATTGATTCTGGTGCAGGGTGATATATAAGGGTCTAGCTTATTTTATTTGTTGAAGAGGATGTCTTTCTTCCATACTATATTTTTTTGGTTCCCTTATCAAAGATTAGGTGGCCATAGGTCTTTGAGTTCATGTCTGGGTCTTCAGTTCAATTCTGTTAGTCCTCAGGCCTGTTCTTGTGCCAATACCAAGCTGTTTTTTTTAATCACTCTTACTTTGTAGTCGAGTTTGAAGTTTTGCATTGATATTCCTCCAGCACTGTCCTTACTGCTAGGGATTGTTTGTGTTATTTGGGGTCTTTTATTGTTCCATATAAATTTTTGAATTGCTTCCTCTATTTCATTAAAGAATGGTGTTGGGATGTTGCTGTGTATTGCATTGAATTTGTCGATAGTCTTTGGCAGTATTGCCATTTTCATGATGTTAATCTTCCAATCTAGGAGCATGTGAGGTTTTTCCACTTTTTAGTTGTCCTTTAATGTTCTTTTTCAGGTTTTTAAAGTTTTCATCATAGAGGTCTTTAACTTCTTTGGTTAAGATTATTCCCAGTTATTTTATTTGAGGCTATTGCAAATGCACTTGCTTTCCTGATTTCAGCCTTGCTCTTCTCATTGTTGTACAGAAAAGCCACTGGTTTTTCTTTCATTTCTTTGTTGTCAAAGTGATGTACATAGTGGTTACAGTTTCACATGTAAGGCGGCAAGTACATTTCTTATCCAACTTGTTACCTTCTCCCTCATTTTCCCCCCTGCCTCCCCCCTCCCCATTTCCCTAGATGTAGCTTTGTCATATACAACCTTCATTATATTCAGGATGTTCCATGGATTCCTAGTTTCTTCAGAGCTTTCATCATAAATGGATGTTTGATCTTGTCAAATGCTTTGTCTACATCTTTGGAAATGATCATGTGGCTCTTGTCATTGCTCCTATTGATGTGATGGATTACATTAATTGACTTGCATATGTTAAACCAGCTTTGCATCCCTGGAATAAATCCTGCTTGATAATACTGTATAGTTTTTTAATGACTTCAGCAAGTCATTAAACTTTGTTGAGAAGTTTTGCACTGATGTTCACCAAAGAAATGGGTTTATAGTTCTCTTTCTTTGAGGAGTCCCTGTCTGGTTTGGAGATGAGGGCTATTCATACAATAAGTTTGGTAGCGAACTTTCCCTTTCAATTTTCTTGAAGATTTTGAGGAGTATTGTTATGAGTTCTGCTTTGAAGACCTTATTGAATTCAGCTGTGAATATATCTGGTCCTGAGCTTGTCCTGGATAGGAGATTTCTGGTTGTCATTTCTATTTCATTACTTGATATGGGTCTGCTTTGGATATGTCAATATTTGCTAGAAATTTATCAATTTCTTCTAGCTTCTCAAATTTATTATGATGAAGGTTTGAGAAAGATCCATTATAATATTTTGAGTCCTGGTAGTTTCTGTAGTGATGTTTCCATTTTTGTCTCTGATTTTGTTTATTCTGTGTGCTCTCTTCTATTTGGGGAAGATCTTCTAAGGGTCTGTGAATTTTATTAATGTTTTAAAGAACCAACCCCTTATTTTGTTAATTCTTTTTTTTTAGACTTTATACCATTTAATTCTGATTTAATTTAATTTACTTTTTCCATTTATTGGCTTGGGGTTTGGCTTGTGGCTATTTTTGAAGGAGCTTAAGGTGCATTATTAATTTGTTGGATTGAGATTTTTTTCAATTTGTTGATTTATGCTCTCAGAGCTATAAATTTTCCTCTGACTACTGCCTTTGCTGTGTCCCAGAGTTATTGGAATTTTGTGTGCTCATTTTCATTAAATACCATAAACATTTGAACTTCCATTCTGATTTCTTTAATAACTCATTGCTGGTTCAACGATGTGTTGTTCAGCTTCCATGAATTACAGGATTTTCTCTGGTGGCTTTTAGTGTTGAGCTCTAATTTTATTCAGTTGTGGTCTCAGAGAATGCAGGGAATAATTTCAACATTTCTGAATTTGTATAGATTTGCTATGTGCCCTAAAATGTGATCTATTTTGGAGAAGATCCATGTGCTGCCTGGAATATTCTGTAGATATTGGTTTAGTCTAGATCTTCGCAATTCCTTAGTTTTATGGTTTCTCTGTTGAGCTTTTGGTGTGTTGTTCTATCCAGTGGTGTGTTAAACTCTCCAACTATCAAACTGTTTGGATCTGTGTGTGTTTTTGGAGTCAGTAGTGTTGGTTTGATGAAGTTAGGTGCTCCAGCACTTGGTGCATAGTTAGGATGGTTATATCTCCAGCTGGAGAGATCCCCTTATTAGGATGTAATAATTTCCTGTGCCTTCTCACTGATTTCAACTTGAAGTAACTTTTATCTGATACTAAGATTGCAACTCCAGCCTGTTTATGGTTCTGCATGCTTGAAAGATTTGATTGCAGCATTTCGCTTTCAGAATGTGTTTGCTTTTGTGGGAATGATGTGTCTCTTCAAGATAGCAGAAAGATGAATCTTGTTTTTTGATCCAACTTGTCAGTCTATGTTGTATAATGGGAGACGTAAGTCCATTAATACTGAGAGTTAGGAGAAAGGTGTTTGTTAGTTTCTGTCATTTTATTTATATTTTTAAGGGCTGTGCCTTTTCAATTCTTGCTTTAATAACCTGGTTTCTATTTAGGGTCTGCTTCTCTTCCAATATTATGTTATTATTGGGTTTCAATGTTTAGAATATCTTTGAGAACGTCTGTATTGCTGGTTTGGTGGAAATATGTTGTTTTAGTTTTTCCTTGCTGCGGATGATTTTTTTTTTATTTTTTATTTTTGGCCAGTCCTGGGCCTTGGACTCAGGGCCTGAGCACTGTCCCTGGCTTCTTCCCGCTCAAGGCTAGCACTCTGCCACTTGAGCCACAGCGCCGCTTCTGGCCGTTTTCTGTATATGTGGTGCTGGGGAATCGAACCTAGGGCCTCGTGTATCCGAGGCAGGCACTCTTGCCACTAGGCTATATCCCCAGCCCAAGCGGATGATTTTTATTTGACCCTCAACTATGAGTGAGAGCTTAGCTGGGTACAATATTCTGAGTTGGTAGTTATTTTTATTTAGCATGTGGCATACCTCTTTCCAGGCGCTCATTACTTTAATGGTCTTTTCTGAGAAATCTGCAATAATTTTAATTGGTTTTCCTTTATATGTGATTCTTTCCTTGGTCTCTGTTGATCCTGTATGGTTACAATGTGTTGGTGAGATGGCCTATACTGTCTAGTCTATATGGTGGGGTTCTAAAAGATTCTTGTATCTGGATGTGCCTATCCTTCTGGATATTTGGGACATTCTCTGCAGGTACTCTATTAAACAAATTACCCACTCCATTTACTTCCTTCTCCTCAATACTTATTAGTCTTAAATTAGGCTTCCTGATTGTATGTTGGAGCTCCTGAAGTGATTGTCTTGTTGTTGTTTTATGGTTTTTATTTTTTGGATTGGTTTTGAAAAATATTTTGTTCTTTCTCGATAAAGTCTAGACTATCCTCAATTCCTGAAATTCAATCTTCTGCATCATCTAATCTGCTATCTAATTTTTCCACTTTTTAAAAAATCTCCCTTCCTTCTAGTTAGTCCTTTATTGTGGCTTCCATCTGTCTGCTGTAGCTTACTTTTAGATCTTATATGGACTTCTTTATTTGTTCTGTGTGCTCTCAAATCTTTTAGCTAAGTGGGTATGCTTTCACTAGACTCCTTTTCCTTCTGTTGGAATTCATTCAGCCCTCTGCTTGTGTAAACCATGAATTCCTCTATTAATCTTTGGTTAGCCTCATCATGCTTGCTTATTGCTATATGCATACTTTCAATCTTTTCATTCTTCATTTTTACCAGTAGAGTTTGTAGAACATTTTGAGGACTCTCCTCTAGGTTTTTGATTGACAGTTCTTTTTCCTGCTTGTTGAGATTCTCTGTCTAGTCATTTTTCTTGTGCTCCTTCAGTCCATTTGGAATAAAAAGAAAATTCAAAAGCACACCAGAATGTGATTTTAAGACATGAACCAAACCTGTGACAAGCCCTGTAGTTGCAGATTTCACTCTCCCCATTTTTGGATATATTAACAGACCAAATGTCATCACAGAACCACAGTATTAAGACAAAAAACAACAACAACAACAACAAAAAAAAAAAAAAACCACAAAACCTTGAGTCCTGTAATTGCACCGATATTAGAGGTTCAAAATGTTGGCTGGGGATATAGCCTAGCGGCAAGAGTGCCTGCCTCGGATACACGAGGCCCTAGGTTCGATTCCCCAGCACCACATATACAGAAAATGGCCAGAAGCGGCGCTGTGGCTCAAGTGGCAGAGTGCTAGCCTTGAGCGGGAAGAAGCCAGGGACAGTGCTCAGGCCCTGAGTCCAAGGCCCAGGACTGGCAAAAAAAAAAAAAAAAAATGTTGAGCAGTTATTCCCCTTTCTATCTCTGCTTTCCTTTGCTGGCAAAGGCATATTGTTATTCAGGAGTTGGATCAGATATAGTTGTAATCATTGAGAAAATACATCCTTTCACTAAAATCAATCTAGACTGAGGGAATTACTCAGTGAACCCCTTTGACACAATCAAAATGAATACAGATACAGTCGAGCTAGACAACCAACAACTAGAGTTCAATGGACTATGAATATTCAAGAAGGAATGAAGGATTAGAACTTATAAAGAAAGTAGGAGGGGCTGGGAATATGGCCTAGTGGTAGAGCGCTCACCTAGTATACATGAAGCCCTGGGTTCGATTCCCCAGCACCACATATATAGAAAACGGCCAGAAGTGGTGCTGTGGCTCAAGTGGCAGAGTGCTATCCTTGAGCAAAATAAAGCCAGGGACAGTGCTCAGGCCCTGAGCCCAAGGCCCAGGACTGGCACAAAAAAAAAAAAAAATGTAGGTGGGGAAAGTAAGAGTAGAGAATTGAGAGGAATGAAAGGAACAGAAGGGTGATAATTGATATCTAAATTAAGAGAAAAGAAAAAATGAGAAGAAAAAATGAAAGAAATACAAAACTTAACCTCCCCCCACATGTGAGTATAAAGGAACAATACAAAAATTGAGGGCATTGGGCTTGAGAAATGGAGGTTTCAGTAATCAGTCTGAATATTTTATGTGCACAGTGAAGAGGAGGTCTATTAGATCATTGGCTATGTATTTAGGGATGAAGTAGAAAAAGAAGAAAATTTTAAAATAACAAAAGGTAAAATAAAAAGAACAATAAATGGAAAAAGGGGAGACAAGGAAAAGTAAAAGTAATGAGTACACACACACACACATATATATATTATATACATATATATGAGAGAAGAGTTCTTCAATGCCAGCAAGACAGTGGAGCCAGTGGCAGCAGGGATCGTGACAGGAGAGGTGGCCCCTGTGTGGGGCCTCAGTAGATCCATCAAGCAAGCTTTCGGGTGTTGTTGTTTGTTTTGTTTTGTTTTGTTTTTCCTTTTATTGTTTTGTTTTGATTTTCCGGGTCTCCTTGGACTACCTATGGGGACTGGGAACAGCGGAACTGCGCTGCTGTGCTGCCACTGCAGCAGGACCACAGGGTCTGCTTGCTGTTTTTGTCTTTTGCCTTTTTAGTAAGTTAGTTTTTCTGTAGTAAACTATTTTCCCATGTATTTAGAGTTAGCAAATGGTGTGGGTCTCTTTAGGTAGAGTGTATCCTGTGACCCTAAATCCCTGTGTGTTCAGAGACAACTAGTGAGCTTACCTTTGGCAGTGTCACCATCTTGCCTTCAATTCCCAGGTTTTCCATCTATTATTCTTCTAAACACAAAAATACATACTTCTTGGCTGAAAGAAAAAAAGAAAATTAAACTTATATGATACTGAAAATAAAATAAATTTTAAAAAAGCACTGCAGATCCCTCCATGTGTAAGTAAAACACAACACAGTTCGCATTTCAGTATAACCAGCGATGTATGTTAGGATCATTTATCCCAAGTTCTTCAACAATGGGAATAAAATCGGTTTCTGCTCTTGGTTCTTGAAAGGGTAGGTTTAGTTTTACATATTGTGGTATATGTGACACTTGAAAGGAAGCAAAGATATATTGCCATAAAATTACCAATAATATTTGAAATGCCAAAATGAACTATTACAAACCAAGCATTGTAAATCACTATTGAGGTTCCTCAAAAAATAAACTTAAAATCACTTTATGATCCAGCAATTCCACTCCTGGGCATTTATCCAAAATATTGCCAAACTAGCATACAGTATAGCCACCAACACAGCTATGTTAATCACAGCAATATTCATCATAGACAAAGTATGAAATCAGAACAGATGCCTCCAATGGACAAATGGATCAAGAATATGTAGTAGCTGGGGATATGGCCTAGTGGCAAGAGTGCTTGTCTCGTATACATGAGGCCCTGGGTTGAATTCCCCAGCACCACATATAAAGAAAACGGCCAGAAGTGGTGCTGTGGCACAAGAGTGCTAGCCTTGAGCAAAAAGGAGCCAGGGACAGTGCTCAGGCCCTGAGTCCAAGGCCCAGGACTGGCAAAAAAAAAAAAAAAAAAAAAGACAAAGAAAAAAAAAGGAATATGTGGTATGAATACACAATGGCATTTCACTCATCGTTTAGAAAAAAATGACATAGGATCATTTGCAAAGATATAAGAGGACCTAGAAAAAAATATGTTAAGTAAAATAAGTCAGGCCAGAGAGACAGAGGTTGCAAATGGGTGAATGAATATATTGAAAGGAGTGACACTGATCAAGGCATATTGTATTAATGAATTGCTTTGTTGAATGGCAACTCCTTTGTACAACTATGTAAAATAATAAAAATTTTAAGTTAACACTCACAATCTATGTTTAAAGCGGAAGGGGGGAGATGGGCTGGGCATGTGGCTTAGTGGTAGACTGCTTGCCTAGCGTGCATAAAGCCTTGGGTTTGATTACTCAGCACCAGGTAAACAGAAAAAGACAGAAGTGGCCCTGTGGCTCAAGTGGTAGAGTGCTAGCCTTGAACAAAAGGAAGGCAGGGACAGTGCTCAGGTCCTGAGTCCCAAGCCCAAAGACTGGTAAAACAACAAAAGTAAAATGGAAGGGTCGGCAGGACATGCGTTCTTTTTTTTTTTTTTTTTTTTTTTTTTTTTTTTTTTTTTTTGTCAAAGGGATGTACAGAGGGGTTACAGTTTCATATGTAAGGCAGTGGGTACATTTCTTGTATAACTTGTTACCTCCTCCCTCATCCCTTTTCCCTCCTCCCCCCTTTCCCTCTACCCTGCATGAGTTGTTCAGTTGGTTTACACCAAATGGTTTTGTAAGTATTGCTTTTGGAGTCGTTTATCTTTTTATCCTTCGTCTCTCGATTTTGATATTCCTTTCCCTTCCCTAGTTCTAATACAAGTATATACAGTATCCAGAGTCCTCAGATGAGATACAGTGATAGCACGGGCACAACCACAGGAAGGGGATATAAGAGGAACATTCTTAACTCAGTGTCCTCAGGTCTTCACTCCGGTTTGGGTTGGGATATGGAACCCTTTAGTTGCCCCAGCCACACATCTCTTGACTTGGGCAGAATGACACAAATGCTTGCTTTTGTCTCAGAGCCTGGCTGGGTTCACTGACCTCCATGTAAGTCAGCACCATGGTTCATGTAAATGGGTCTTGCCAGAATTGGAGAAAGCGTGGTGGAGGAAAAGAACTGTCAGCACCTGGATGCTTGTGGAGAGAGATCAAGGCCTGACTCATTTACTACTGGCGTTTCAGGCTCTGACTGAATATAGTTTTACTTTTTGTTTGCTTTTCGATCTTTATGGGTCAGCAATATTTATTCTTTTCCTGGCAAGGTCTAGACATTTATTGGCAACCTCCTCTAGTTTGCTTCCTTATCTACATGACTTTTCTTGAAGCCACACGTGTATTTCCAGTTATTTTTATTATTGTTACAATTATTATTATTATTATTTTATTTCAAGTTTGGAGAGACCCAGGAAAGGTAACGCTCAGCAACACTCCATTTGTATTGCCTTATATTGCCCACCCCATTGGTAATAATAGATGGTGAGAGTGGGAATATCTGTGTCATGGTTCTACTGTATACCATATTTGCTCGGGCATAACATTCCCCAAATATTTTCAACTGGTTTCTTGTCTATCTTTTAATTGTGTTCTATATTACTGATGGTATTATCCATGTCTTCATTGGCATTTGGTAGCATACTACACAAAGATGTGGTAGGCATGTAGCACATATTTGCTGACTGACTAATCTATTGACACAACATTGATTTCACAGGTGAACCAAACTTTTGCCAAGACAAATTTTTCTCAACCGCACCATTTTCATATTCTCATTTTATTAATATGTTTGCTATTTACACATCATAATATAATAATGCTTTTGGGAATTTTCCATATGCTATCATAAAGAGAAAATATATTTATTTGTAGCACAAGAAATCAGAGGAATGTATATATAACTTACATAATTGTTATAGAAAGAAATATCTCAATTTTTCTATCAGTAGATATATAACCAGCCAACATCTAGTCATAAAAGCCTACATAATATCTAATAATGTAGCAGAAGAGAGATAGGTTTATTTTTACTATATTGGATATTGAATAAAACTGCATTGTGGGACTTTTAAATTAACTTTTAATGTTACTTTAATAAGATAGAATTTCTGCCAATCCAATCCCCAAGGCAATATTATTTAGCAGCTCTTTGTGTTTTAATTTTGTATTTTCAGGAATTCCACTCTGCTGTTGGGACTTATTAGGTACTGTTATGGATTGAACAGACCTTCTTTTTTATATCAAGGGAATCTCACAGAGAAAATGAGAAGCTGACACTAAACCAGTGGCTATGTGTTAGATTTAAACACTGCTATGACATGTACTGTGATATGTTTGATTTAGCACTTATTCTTCCATCAAGTCACAACTTCTAAAATACTTCTATGGAACTTTTATGGAACTTTTCTTTGTATAATCACCATCTTACGATACTGGGAAGTTTTAGTGAATTAAAACCTTTTCTAGGGCCACTACATCCTTTTCTATTAACATCAGTCTCTACTATAACATCACATATATTTTTGGAGATTCTCAAGGCAAAGTTTAGCAATTGTACAAAAATTAGAGAAAATAAAGCAATTTTATATACTCGTGCAATTATGAGTATACATTTAAATAGTAATAGGGTAATTTGATGCATATTTTTTAAAGATTAAAATTATCGCATATTCACCCTGAAGTCATAAACTATGTTTTAAAATGTTATATTTTATTATTTGGTAATTTTATACTTTTACTACTTCTAGAGAAAACTAATAATTTATTTTATTTTCCTTTCCTCACCCTTAATCTCCCAGAAAAATCATATTATCAGTAGAAACACACCATTTCTCCAATTAATGGATATTAGAATTCTCTGGTGAGTGAAGTTAGTGACTAGCCAGGAAGGAATGTTGAAACAACGGGAGAAGTCGTGTATCTTCTGTTGGGGGTAAATAGACATTATACTTCAGAGTGGGCCTGTATTCTGTGAAATCTGGGCTCGAGTTAAAACTGAGGAAGGAAAACAGAGAAAAACAGCTTTTAAACCTGTTAAAATCTGGAATTTTTTCATAAGCTTTTGTACATGAAGATGAATATTATCACAATAAGGAGTTAATAATATTTTGAAGTAACAAGTGATAGTTATTGAAAATTCTTAGTATGGATAAGGGACAAAGTCAAGCTCCTTCAAGGAGAAGTATCACTAAGTTTGAAAGTAAGAATCAATTTTGTTTGACATTAGAAAATTGTGGAATATTCATTCCATTATATATGTATGGTTGTAAGAATGTTATGCAAAATCCTAAATATTTCACCCAGATAACTCTCCAAGCATATGTGGGTGTTATTATTCTTTTTATCAGTATTTCAAGATAGTAGTTATCTACCCAGCAACTATATGTTAGTGATTTTGCCAGTGAGTTGTTTGTAATACTCTAATCTGGGTGAATTTCTGGTCTTACCTGGATTTCATTTCCCATCTGCTGCCATCTGCTAAATTAATTAGTAGCTCTGCTTCAGGGAATTTTCTTTCTATGTGCTCGGGCTACTCAGTTTTCTTTCAGCACACAATAGGATAATAAAGACTTCCTTTTTAAAGTGGGTGGGCAGTTTAAGAATGATAAACAGGAGCAGGAGTGAGATTGTGAGTAACTTCTACCATGTTCTATTGACTAAAGAAGGATGTGAAACTTATAACATATTCTCTTAAAGGGAAAACAGATAACTATTTATTACAAGTGTGCAAATAGCAGAAGGGGCCTAAGGCCAATATTGCAACAACTACAGCCAAATTTGTACTCAAAGCTATCCCACTATATTATGACCCATTTAAAAATATTTAACAATAATAAAAAATAATGTCCCAAGAAAGAAATATAGCAATTGATTTGAATTTTAAAAAGACTTTAAATCTGCACATTTTCTCTCATATATGGAAGTTAGGTCTAAGTTAGGAACATACTTGAAAGCATGAAAATATATAAAAATATACAGTCATATGTATGTATATATATAAACACACAAAGAAATTGACTATAATATACTCACAGAAGGTTTCTAATTGTTTAATTTATATGAATAACTAATTGGTTAGCAAAATGAATATCAGTGAACTGAGCCATGTTTTATCTAGGAGGGGGAAATTTAAAAGGAGAGGGGTAGAGGTGAATGTAGCAAGGCAGAGTGGAAAACCACAGTTACAACACTCAGTGTACCAACATAAAGATGGAATCAGGTAACGAGGGATTGGGGGCAAGGGGCCTTGGAAGTGATGGAGGAGAACAATACAAAGAATGACATTGCTCAAGATTGTACTCAAGTTGACATGTTGAAATGAAACCCCTTTGTACAACTACTTAAAGATATTTTTTAAGTGATTGATTCTTTAGTCAGTGGTATAATAATGCTAACATCTTTTCTTCTTGGGTAGTTACTGGACTGAATATTCCATGTCTCCTTGAAGTCAGGTGTTTTCATGTGACTGAATGAGATCTGAGTTAAAATGTATATGCCATCCTTAGGCTACAATATCTGCATTTTTCACACAGGATTATTTATTCTTTGTTTCTAGCTGTAGCCAAATAGAATGACTTTGAAACCTCCCTTAAGAAAATGCAGAAATGTCCGTATTGAAGGCACCTAAATGACTGCAAAAAAATTAGTCTGTCAGGAAGCTGACTGAAATAAATTTCTATGTTAATCCACTGACACTAGGGAATCAATATGTTACAGTAGCTCATATTGCTTATTCAAATTCATAGAATTTGGTTCTACTCAAATATTGTTAACTAAGATTCATTATTTATTGGCAACAGTTTTACATGGCTCTTTTAATATTTATGGGAATATTTACTTAAAGAATTAGTATTGGAAGAATAGCAGCAGCATTTGCAAATATTTTGAGGATTAGTATTAAAGACAATTGGCGATGTACTTTAGTGATCAAGACATTTCTTCCATATGCTAGAGGTGAGGTGAGATTTCATTTTTATTTGTAATGTTGATTTATTTTGTCTTAGAATTAAACTGCTGCATTATTTTTTGCTATATTTCTCATTTATGGATCACAACTCAAGTATTAGTGTGCTCTAAACTATTAGTTCTCATCTTTTTTCCATAGGTATAAAAATATTGGAACAAAAAACCAAAATAGTGTTTACTCCACATGTTTCTACTTCCTAGAGGGAAAAATACCTCAATAGATTAATAATAACCATTGATGAAATACCAATTAAGTATTACTCATTTTTATTAAGTGTCAAATTTAAAATATGAAGCAATTCTCCTTAAAAGCATAACCAGAACTATTTTGTAATTATGCAGGCTGAAAGTTTAGTTTGCCAACACTTAATAGAAACTAGAGATAATATCAGTATTCCCTGACATTAACTATTTTCTCTCCTAATCATAACCTACAAATAAAACAATAATAATGTGGCAGGAATAATTCATTTGGAGTTTAATAGATTATGTAGCAGTTTACAAGGTTTGTTTGACTTCTTTATATCCCCATTCACATTTAATCTATGTGTCAGAGACTGACAGAGGGAATATCTATCATTTGGTATTTTATTTGTAAATGAAACTAATGATTGAATATGTTATTTGTGTAAATATAAATTGTTAACAGTTATGTCCTTTTCAAGACTGAATATAAAATCTTTCATTGTGCTGACTGTGCTGGCTCACAGTTGTAATACAGCTACTCAAGTGGTTGAGATTGGAAGGAAGGCAGTTACAGACAGCCTAAGCAAAAACTCATACCACCTCAGGTTAACCAATAAGTGGCTGGAGTTTTCACCCTGTCAATGCAGCTATGCTGATATTAGGAGGGCCACAATTTTTAGGCCAGGATATATGCAAAATTGTTGGAAGATTCACCTATCTCAACAAGGTGTTGTGCAAAAGGGGTACAGTTAGATAATAGGGCAATGAGTACATTTCTTATGATATCTAACACCCTCGTTTTTCTTTCCCTTCCCTAGACCAGGTAAGCATATGTACAATACCCAGTGTACCTGTTAGGTTTTTAAAGTAGGTAGCCGGTAAAGGAGAACGCCACGCGGTATTCAGGCAGGAGAGAACGTTTATTACCGAACTGCTGGCCTGTGGCCAAGATGATCCATGGCCGGAGAGAAGGGAGAGAGAGAGCGACCCCCACCCAGTCCTGCTTTATTTAGGGCAGGGGCAAGGGGTGTGGCCAGGTGGATTAGGAGGTGACCTCAGGGAAAGGGGAGGTAACTGCCTCCAGGTCTGCAGGTTACCCAGGTAACTGGGTGGAGACAATGAGGTGGGGGCATCTGCATGTAGCCCTCAGGGAGAGGACCTAACAGTACCAAAAACATATATAGTAGCCACGTGGCATACGCCAAAGGAAATTCACCTAGAACTTTAAATATAACTCAACAATAGAGTTTGCTTATCCTTGTCTTATATGATCATACATATATAGCTTTTAAGCTATTGTGACCCACTGAGAGGTCTATTTTAGACCTTTTTATGTTTAGTAGTTGTTTGGTTTTAGTTACATAATGTAAGGTCGCTGACCCAAACCTGTGGGAAATACCATTTGACAAGAAGTTTTTTGTTTCACAGACCTCATCTGTCTCTAGTGTCCCTCCTCCCCCACCTTAACAGTCATATATCAAGGAGACCATGCCCCTTTGTTTTCTGTGTTCTAGGCTTGTCTCGCTCAACATTATTTGTTCAAGTTCTAGTTTTACTGATTTTTAAGGTCCTTCCTAGATAAGGTAGACTGTGTTTAACTTCTTAATATTTATCTCATCTATGCATAGTATATTTGGGGTGGCATGGGCTTTAAAATTTTTTTCTATATTAGAGTTTGCACTTAAGCATCATCATCGAGCTTTCTGTTGTTTTCTTTAGATATAGAGTCTTTCAGACTTTTCTCACCCAACTGGCTTGAGCCATTACCCTTCACTTCTTAGTTTCCTGAGTATTTAGTATGACAAGCTTGAGTTTAAAACCCATAGCAACCTAAAAAATAAAACAATAACAATTGTAATTATAATTGTTAGGTCCTCTCCCTGAGGGCTACATGCAGATGCCCCCACCTCATTGTCTCCACCCAGTTACCTGGGTAACCTGCAGACCTGGATGCAGTTACCTCCCCTTTCCCTGAGGTCACCTCCTAATCCACCTGGCCACACCCCTTGCCCCTGCCCTAAATAAAGCAGGGCTGGGTGGGGGTCCCTCTCTCTCTCTCTCTCCCTTCTCTCCGGCCATGGATCATCTTGGCCGCAGGCCAGCAGTTCGGTAATAAACGTTCTCTCCTGCCTTAATACCGCATGGCGTTCTCTTTTACCGGCTACCTACTTTAAAAACCTAACAATAATAATAATGGTTTTACTCTACCAATCAGTTATGCAATCCAATAGCATCCAACTCACATGTATTTTTCTAATTTTAGCACATACATTAACAAAACATTTCATCTTTTTGTTTGTTTGTTTGTTTGTTTTTTGCTAGTCCTGGGGCCTAGGACTCAGGGCCTGAGCACTGTCCCTGGCTTTTTTTTGCTCAAGGCTGCACTCTGCCACTTGAGCTGCAGCACCACTTCCAGCTTTTTCTGTTTATGTGGGGCTGAGGAATCCACCTCTGGGCTTAATGAATGCAAGGCAAGCACCCTACTGCTAAGCCATATTCCCAGCCCAGCAAAGCATTTTATATTGAAGTACCTCTAAATATGTGATAACAAAAGTGTTATGTGGGAAAATTGGCCTGAAGAAGTTTGGTTTTAAAATTGTGGACTTCAATGTGTACACAACTCATTTAAGATATTGCAGATATTTTAAAATGAGAGTACTTTCACAATAATATTAATAATTAATTATTCGCAGTTTTTACTAATTAATATTTGTAGTGATGGCAAAAAGCTAAATCAGGTAAAGAGTATTATTAATTTTGCCCAATAATACAAGTCATTGGTATATTTGAGAAAAAAAATATAAGTAATGAGGGATTCAATGCTTGTGTTAACAGTCATTACATAGGCACAGGAAAACAAAAAAAAATTGAGTTTCATTTAAGAATTTTAACAGAAAAAATGTTAATACATGTGAACAGCTTAATTGTATGCTTTTTTATTTTCACTTTTTAGCAATATTGGAATTTTAACTTATGGCTTCATATTTGCTAGATAGGACTTCTTCTGCGAAGCTGTGTTTTTAGCTTTTTTTTTTTTTTTTTTTTTTTTTTTTTTTTTTTTTGCTTTCCTCTGATTGCTTTTGAGATAGGATTTTATTTTATTCCTGGCCTAGGTTCTAGACTGTGATTGTTCCACTGGTCCATCATGTGAGACTGAGAAAGAGAGGCATGCCCCATTGTGCCTATTTATTCATTCAAGAGAGGTTTTCAGAAAATTTTGCTATTCCTAACAGTCATACGCCCTCAGTGTCAGCCTCCATGGGTTACATGAGTGCGCCACCCTGCACCACAGAACAAGGGTTTTGTGTTTTCTTTCACCCCTCGTCCCACTGATTGTATGATGCAATGGTAAGTACACATGAGGCATTTCTATGGCTTATGAAAGTGCACTGATATTGCATGAATGAACAATACATGATATTTCAAAAATCTAAAACCTATTCCTAGCTATTAGATTCATTCAGATTATAAATTAGACCAATTTATTGAATCTGTTGAAAATCTATTAATTTAGTTTTGGTGACACATTATAAAGTTGCAGACAATATCATGGACTTATAGCCACCATTACTTGAAAAGTTCATTAAAATACTGTTTCCTTCACTGTTATATGTCTGCATGCAGATAGTGTTCCATAGAAACAATGTAGATAGCAGAAAAAAACAAATGAGAAAACAACCAAACCTTGAAAAAAAATGTGTCAATCTTATCTTGAATTTATTATATATGTTATATAGTTATTTATTTTACTAAACAGTAAACTATTTGTATCAACTTATAACAACTCCCTTACTATTCCATAATTAATAAGTCCATATTTAGTCTGGACATGTGGGCTTATATCTATACTTCCAGCAATCTGGGAGGCAGCTATAGGAGGGTTACAGTCCAAGCATAAATACAAGAATCTATTTTAAAATAATGAAAGCAAAAAACTGGAGAAGTTTTTGTTTTTACAATAATGAACATCAATAAATGTAACACACAAATACAAATTCTTTGATATTCTTAAAATATAGATAGTACAAAGAATTTGAAACTAATAAGCTTGAGAACTACCTCCTTAAAACAACCTAAGAACAAGACAAAATTGTGCTTGTTTTAAAGTATTCACAGAATATTTTAGGCACCTTTTGTTTTTACCTCTTCATTTACTAATATCTACTTTTTCCTAATAAAAGTATACTGGCATTCCTTTGAGGAGCCACATTACTTATTTTAATTGAAGTTCATCTTAATGCTAGCAAGAGTGTAGATGGCTTGTATAGGTCTGACCCATAAACACTTTCTGTAGTCCCATATACATGTCTCCTAGACTAATAGAAAATATCACTGTATCTTATCTGAGGACACTGTATACGGTATATACTGGTATTAGAACTAGGGAAGCGAAAGGGAATATCAAAATAGAGAGACAAACGATAAAAAGACAAATGACTCCAGGGGCTGGGGATATAGCCTAGTGGCAAGAGTGCCTGCCTCGGATACACGAGGCCCTAGGTTCGATTCCCCAGCACCACATATACAGAAAACAGCCAGAAGCGGCGCTGTGGCTCAAGTGGCAGAGTGCTAGCCTTGAGCGGGAAGAAGTCAGGGACAGTGCTCGCTCAGGACCTGAGTCCAAGGCCCAGGACTGGCCAAAAAAAAAAAAAAAAAAAAAAAAAAAAAAAAAAAGACAAATGACTCTAAAAGCAATACTTGCAAAACCATTAGCTGTAAACCAACTGAACAACTCATGGGGAGAGAGGGAAAGTGGGGGAGGAAGGGGGAATAAGGAAGGAGGTAACAAACAAAAAAGAATGTACTATTTATCTGACTTATGCAAAGTAACTCAGCTGTGCATCACTTTCATAATAAAAATTTATTTTAAATTTTATAAAAAGAAATAGGTAAAATCCAATGTCATTCTTTTATTTTTTCACTTCATCAGAAAGCACAAAGTAAGAGTCTGGCTCTCTTTTCATTGGGGTTAAAAATATTTAGATTATTTTGTAAAATCTTCTGTTTAGTAAATTTGCCAGTGTTTGGATTTATCTCAAAAACAAAATGTTGCAGAGGGACAATGAAGTAGAGAAATGAAGAGAGACATAACTGTAATTATAACATTTTTGCACTTGGCTCAAGACATGTCACCTCAGTGACACTTTAAATTCCCTATTCATTGAAATTCACTTGGTAGGGATTTCTGGCACTCACGTATGAAAATAACATCTTATGTGTTGCTCTAGAGATGATGAAGGTCATGATGGAACAGTTATTTTCTCCACAGGAGAACAGATTAAAAGTCCCATAGAATAAGGTATGGAAATGCAAAGATACTTGGCGAAAGAGATTAGCAGATGGTTTTAAGATTAAAAGTACAGACATTTAATTTTTAAAAATTTTAAATAACTAATTAGTAGTAGATTGGGAAATAAATTTAATATGACCGTAAGTATTTATACACATCCAATGGCTATCTTTCTATAGTGTTACAAAACTAAAGGATTCTAAAATGTGTCTGTAGGCTGAGGCATATGAATTTTAGGGAGCTATTTAATTTCAAGATTGTATAAATAATATCAAAAGGGATACAATAATGTGGGGAGTAAAAAGAAATATCCAAATATTCTCAAAAGACAACAAGGATCATGGAGGAGAAAGACTCATAGGTAAAACTACCATCATAATTATTGTAAATGAGAACTAAATTATAGTGATGATAGTCAGTCAATCTTTGCTAAGGTCTACATAGGACATCTCTGTTATTTCTCTGTTATTTTAGTCATTGAAAATTCACTTAGATGATTTTTTGAAACTGCTCATCCTAGAACTTCAACTCAGCTACTTTTGCTCAAGGCTAGCATTCTAACACTTGAGCCAGAATGCTACTTCCACTTGTATTTAGTAGGTTTGGTTAAAATGAATTTTATGGAGATCCTTCTCAGGTAGGTTTGAACCCAAACCCCCAAATATCAATTGCCTGAGAAGCTAGAAATGCAGGTGTGAGCCAATGGCAAGGCTAGAAGGATTATTTTTAAGACACTAGCTGCTACACACACACACACACACACACACACACACACACACACATCACACAATGAAGTGATTGATTTGGGTTCAGGGAATGTTCCTTAGCAGTAGAGTGCTTTCCTAGCATTCATGAAGCCCTGGATTCCCTTCCTCAGTACCACATAAACAGAAAAGGCCAGAAGTGGCACTGTGGCTCAAGTGACACTGTGCTAGCCTTGAGTAAAATAAACTCAGGAACAGTGCCAAGACCCTGAGTTCAAGCCCAAGGACTGTCAGAAGAAAAAAAAAAAAAGAAAGAAAGAAAGAAAATTTAGTAATTTTGTTGATGATCTACATCCAGTCATCCTTTCTAATACATAGGTTTTTCCTTTAACTAGAAAATTTGCCAATATTATTTTATGCTTTTATTAGTTACAGTTCTTGAAGATTTAACCCATTCATACACAAGTACATGATACTCTTACATACTTTTTATTTATAATATATTGATTGCCTTGACATTTTCTTATATGCTTACTTGATGTGAAGATATAGATAGAGTGTGTGTGTGTGTGTGTGTGTGTGTGTGTGTGTGTGTATTTGTGCATGCATGAGTGCCAGTGCTGGGTTTTGAATTTTTGGTCTAGATGCCATCCTTTAGATTTTCAATCATGACTGGTACTCTACCACTCGAGCCACGGTTCGATATCTGGCTTTTGGTGGTTAATTAGAGATAAGAGACTCACAGATTTTCCTGTTCTGTCTATGAACAGTATCCTCAGATCTCAGCCTCCTGAATAGGGTATGAGCCCCCAGCAACTGGCTTATGAATATAATTTTCTTCCTGAAGCAAAATTATCTAATATATCCTCTGACAAGATGTTTTTTCTACTTAGTGATAAGTCTTATCTTCTTGACAGAATTCTTAAGAAATGAATTTCTATCTTAGGTTCTTCTCAAAAGTACAGTATAAACCTTCTTCCACTTAAAAATATCATAACATGTAAATAAAAGTATGCTAATATATAAAAGTTGGATAAACTTTGTATTTGAAAACTTAAGAATTATAATGAATTCAATGAAATGGGAAAAATGAAACTTAATGTTATAGGATACACATTTAGTTTATTTCAAGTTACCAGTCAGTACTGTAGTTCTACTGGTGAAATTTAATTTTGAAAAGATACAAATAATCAACTCAAGAAATAAAAATAATCAAATAAAAATAACAGAAAATAAGAAAATGACAACATCTGTTTTTTGCGTTCTATCTATTTATGGCAAAGTTTTCCAATCTTCAAAATCTCTTGAGGAAGTTTATTGTATATTCACATACATGGACTATACAAACTAACATTTTGCTTTATTTTGTTTTGTTCAGGGCCTAGAGATAGACCTATCTGACAAATACACCAAGAAATATTGATAGCAATGACTGTCTATAAAATCAAATTAAATTTTTTAAATTATATAGCACTGTTTTCTAGTTTCTATTAGAGTAAAAATAATTTAGAAAATAACTCTCCAACCAAACCTTAATTTATTTGTCAAATTTCTCAGTGCCTAGTGAAAATACAAGAAAGCAAATACAAGAAATGCAAAGAAGACAAAACAGAAAGAAGAGAAACAATGGGGGGGGGATAAAAAGTGAAGAGAGACAGGGGAGGGGGAGCAAGCAAAGAAAAGAGAGACAGGTCTTAATTGAATAAAACATGGTGGAATGTGAAAATCCATTTTTATCTTAGTGACTTCTGTCTGGGGCTAAATCTCTTATACATTGCAATTGTACTGTAATTGATTTCATTCTTAACAAAATATGAAATCCTCTTGGGAAAGAAACAAAGGAAAGTAAGATTAGCTAAGGAACAAAACAGAAAAAAAATTCTATTTCAATGATTAAAATTTATGCCTGAGGAATTAAGCAGGCTTGATGCTTTCCTGGATTTACAGCATTTCATTTGTTACTGCCATTAGCTTTAACTGCTTGGGGAAAACTTAACAACAGAGGTATGGCATGGCTTACAACCATCACAAGCTTCAAAGATTCAAGAGCATGTGAAATGTTTCTTTGCAAACTCGGTTCTAATAGGATTACATGGATAACTTCTTTGAATATTTATTCCCTGTACAAATCAGGTAGGTTGCAGTTTAATGGCACATTTAAAATGTTGTAATCTTATGGTTGAAGACAATGACAGGCACAAGGCTGCATACTTTTAAAAAGCAATGAATCAAAAGCCTCAAAAACTTGCTTGAAAATTGGAACCTGAAGTGCATAGTGTCATCTTCATTGAAAAAACTAAAGAAGGAGAAGTTATGAAATAATATGGTTGTATAATATCATTTCAACAGCGAATTGGAAAAAATGAGATTAAACACAGTCATAAAAGCATACTGCTAAAGTAACCCCCTAATCTTTTACAATATTTGCTATGAAACATTTTTCCCTTATGAAAGAACAATTATGATACACAGTAGGAATGGTGTCTCTGTCAGTTCTCATGCATAAAAAATAAACTGCCAATACATAATTAATGCAAATAGTGAAACTGGAAACAAGATCTCAGGCCTTGTTCAGATTAATGTCAATTGCCTGAACTGCACATGTTCTAATAATTTATATTGGATTTTGACTGAATTTCTTTAATATCTCCCTACTTACTCATTTTTCATCTAAAAAGTTATGAAAATGATTTGAAGTTTTCAAGTGTGAATGAATGTGTGTGCATGTAATTTTCAAGTTAGAAAACTTACTTGGGTTTATGATCAGCGTAGAGGTGACTTGAGTAAAATTAACCTAATGATCAAGATAGTTTTCAGTGTTGAGTGGCATATGCTCATCTCTCTCCTGCAGGACTTTGATTCAACTTTGATTTTCAGAAATAACTGGAAATCATAATCATTTGCTTTGGTTGCTATTATTGAAAATAAGACTAGTTTTTCCTTATATTTACTTCCATTTTATTTATTTTGTGAAAGATTATCTGAATGCTCTCCTTCTGTAAATAATAATTTCTCATTACATGAATAAAACTCACTAGAAATTGGTCATTATTTGATAGAATTCTCCTCCTATAATTAAAATGTTTCTCATAATCAAGAACACTTATTCAAGAAATGCATAGTGCAAGGAGTTATTAAGACCAAAGTGTTTCAGCAAACACAATGGTAGGTTATAAAGCATACTTTATTATGTTTCTTTTAATCAGTATATATTCATTTAATTACTTAATATTTAAATGTGTTCTTGTATTAGTTTCTTGTGCTGGTACACAAACAACCCAACCAATCATCGTTTCATAATAAGGGTTTTTCTTTTTCTCAGTACATGTTGATTAGAGCAAGTAATTTGAGACTACTTTTCTTTTATTTCATTAAGCAATAATCTGCTCCCCAACTCTTCCATTTTAAGAGCAAGGCTGAAAGAGGGGATAGTGCTTAGGACCTGTTTGGTTTGGGCTGTTGCTACTGTTGCTATTGTTATTGCTGAGATTGTTATTTTGCTCATGGGAAAAAGCAAGGGATTAAGCCAAACCTTGAAATCACATTTAAAGCATCAGCTCAGATAAAGTGTTTGTCAAGTTCATCGACATTCGATTATTCATAGTATGCCACTAGTTAAGCCCAGTATTAATTGGCAAGGATGCATGGTTCTAACAAAAGAGGGCAAAAGTACTTGGATGGGTATTTTCAAGTGTGATGTGTCTCTGTTTCTCTCTACAGTAAGCCATTGCTTTCAACAATGTTTCAGTGTAGAATAGGTGACTTGCAATGAAAGCAGATGTAGGTTACTGAAAGAACCGAGGAAATTCCAATCCACCCAATGACGTCTATTGCTAAATTTGTATATTTAAGACAACATAAACTGGATTTCTGTCTATGAGCTCATTTTAACTATACATAATCTATCAAAATACCCGAATATTTTCTGTTGGTGATTCATATTGTATTTTCATAAATCATTCCAATTGAATACATGGAATAATCTAAGTTTACCCTTATGAACACATAAGATAATGCTAAGTGAAATGAACTCCATGTTATGGAAACGATTGTTATATCACAGCTGTAGCTACTTTCAATGTCCCGTGTGTATCTGTAGCTTCTACTATTGATGATCTTCTTGTATCACCTTCCTATGGTTGTACCTACACTTTCTCTGTATCTTATCTGAGTATATTGGAAACCGGGTATACTGGTATTAGAACTAGGAAATTGGAAGCAAATACCAAAATCAAGAGACACTGGGTAAAAAAAGACAAACAACTACAAAAACAATACTTGCAAAACTGTTTGGTGCAAATGAACTGAACAACTCATGGGGGAGGGAAAGGGTAAGGGGGAAATGAGGGACGAGGTAACAAACAGTACAAGAAATGTATCCAATGCCTAATGTATGAAACTGTAACCTCTCTGTAATTCAGTTTGATAATAAAAAAAGAAAGAGGAAAATGAAAGCTAACTTATGAAAATGAAGACTTACATGTTGTCACACTAGGGATGACTCAAAGATATTTATTTGTTTACTCTTAATTCTAATAAGGAATGTCTCCTTGCTACCTTTTAATCACCAATCCACATATGCCAGGGAGTTAATTCTTATACCTAGATATATATATATATATATATATATATATATATATATATATATATATACCTATATATACCTATATATCTAGATAATATCTAGATAATATCTAGATATTATCTGTGTCTTTGCTTTGAGGAATCGTAGTGAAACTGCAAATAATGTTCTTTTATTTTAAAACACATATTTGTAAAGGCAACTCAGCTATTTAATGAAACAGATGATTATACTTCTTAAAGATTAGTGCTGACATTCACAGGGAAATGAGTAATCAGGATCGTTCAAAATCCTTACCTCACCAATATGGCCTCATATTGATGTAATAGAATCTTGCATATCTGATATTGCCTGCTTGGTCTCTCTTAGTCCTTGCTCTTTTTCAGTCATTGCTTCTCAGTGTGTACATTAATTTTTGTAAAAGAATTATATTCTAGGTACTAGGATTGTGTCCTTACAGTTCTAGCTACTTGGAAAACTAAGATCCGGGGATGATGATTTGAGTTTATCCCAAGCACACACGTATGATCGCTTCTCACCAAATAGCTTAACATGGTGGAACAAGCTTGATACCCTGGCTACATGGAAGGCAGAAATTTGCAAGATCAAAGTTACAGGTTACAGGAACACCTGGAAGAAAGAAAAAGTTTTGCAGGAATCCATCTCAATGGGAAATGGTGTGAATGGAACCATAAAATATGTGGATCACAATGGAACACCTGGAAAAAAACAAGACCTGATATCAAAATAACCAGTTTTTAAAAGATTCAGCATTAGAATTTCTGCCTAGCAAGAATAAATGCCCTAAGTTCAAATCTGAGAACTACAAAACAAAACACAATGTCTTTGTGATAATTGACATATGCAAACAAAAGCCAATGATTAGGTTATTAATTTAGAAGTCAAAAATATAAGAAAATCATAAAGTAGATAAAACCTGTGCTCAGCTTCTATTGTGAAGTATTACTGTTTTCATTTTGTTCCCTCTTCATTTTTTCTCAAATTTTTATTATCAAACTGATGTACAGAGAGGTTACAGTTTCATACGTTAGGCATTGGATACATTTCTTGTACTGTTTGTTACCTCGTCCCTCATTCCCCCCTCCCTCATCCCCCTTTCCCTTTCCTCCCATGAGGTGTTCAGTTCACTTACACCAAACAGTTTTGCAAGTATGCTTTTGTAGTTGTTTATCTTTTTTTACCCTGTGTCTCTCAATTTTGGTATTCCCTTTCAATTTCCTAGTTCTAATACCAGTAGAGATGGTTTCCAATATTCTCAGATAAGATTACAGAGATAGTGTAGATACAACCACAGGAAGGTGATACAAGAACATCATCAATAGTAGAAGCTACAGATACACATGGGATGTTGAAAGTAGTTACAACTGTGATATAACAATCATTTCCATAACATGGAGTTCATTTCACTTAGCATCATCTTATGTGATCATAAGGGTATAGCTATTGGGCTCTTGTGATCCTCTGCTGTGACTTGCCTAAACCTGTGCTAAGTATTCCCAATAAGGGAGACCATAGAGTCCTCCTTGTTTGTGTGGTCTTTCCCCAGTCTCTGGTTTCCTTGCGATGGTCTGCAGTCTATTTTCCTGATTGGCTGGTTTGACTTGCTATCAGTTTGCAGGGGGTGAATCTGTTCTGACCCTTCTCCCCTGTTGGTGGAATCCTGGGTCTCTGTGGTCTGCACAGCTTGCAGGTAGGCCTTGGGCGTCCTCTGTAGATGGGGACATGAGCAGTCTCGGGAACCATGGCTCCTCTTTCTGCTGTGAGGCCATGGCCTTTAACACCTGGCTTTGAATAGGCTGTGGACTCAGCAAGGCGGGGAGCCTCTGGCCTGGTTTACCCCGCTGAGAGTTGCTTGCCTGGGGGAGGTTCCTCCCTCCTGGGTGGGGCGGCCGCCTGGCGGAGCTGACAATGGAATTCAGCTCCATTTTGGGCTGGGAATTGGGCTTCCTCTGTGACAGTACCATTTATCTGTCTCCGGAACTCTTTGCTCCCCCGTCTGGTGTTTCCGTGCTGCTGGTAGCTGCTTGCCGCTTTCACTTTAAATTTAGAAATTCCAGCGGGCAGGGCGGGGCACCTCTGGCTAAGCCATGGCCCAGGACACGCCTCCCGCCTGGACAGGGGGCATTCTCCTGGGCGGAGCTGGCTCTCACTGGTCGGTCCCTCTTGCCCTTTTCAAAGATGGCTCCTTTGTTTTCGCTTTTCCCAGGCCCGCTTTAGTTCCAGTCTGGTCTGACCCTATGCGAGTGTCAAAGATGGCACTTTGCTCTGGTGCTTGGGGAAGGGCTACCTCCCAGAAGCTGCTCTGTGGGCGCGAGTGAGAACATCTTTCGTGGGGTACTCACGCTTTCTCTGCGATTTCAGGTTGTCCTTGCTCAGCTGCCATCTGGAGGATTTCTCCCTGGTCTATGCTGTGTGCTTTAGCCACGCGGAGTGTGGGTTGCCATACCGGGCACTGTGCCAGCACCAGCACTGGCGTGGTGGCGGGACCCAACCTGGAGCTCGAATCTGTGTTTTCAGTTGAGCAAAGTGGATTTTTTCCTTCCTGGCCAGAATCCCTGTACTGTTAGAACTTACTTTTGCTATCTTTCTAGGGGTTAAAGTTTCTGTTGGATGGGAAAACTGCGATGTCGGAGGAAGCTCACCTATGGCTCTGCTGCTCCTCCACTGTCTTCCCGGAAGTTCTCCCTCTTACTTTTTAGGGAACAAGAAAAATTACAGTTTTATTGAATTTCATAAGTGAGTTATATCAATCTCTGACTATAGTGTCAAATTTATTTCAAGAGAAATATTCTATTGATGAGAGAACAGATAAAGAATCAAAAATTGGTCTGTACTACTAAGCAAAACAACAACAACAACAAAAACTCCAAAACATTGAATCCCTGAAGTAGAAGTTTGGTTATTTGTAATATTTACCAATAAATAATAAATTTCAGGAAATGATAAAATCAAATATTATCTCCCTGAAGTGTAAACAAGTTTACAGAACTGTGACTGGCATATGCAGTGCTATTTCCAGGAATGGACATAATCAGTAAATCTATTCAAATAATTTTATTAGATGCATGCGAGAAACAATAAGAAGGTAGTGAGTTGGGAGGAAAAGGTAGAAAAACAATTATCCCAAATGAATACTATGAATTTACTTTGAGAATGACTAAGAAACTAATTAAGGGACCTTGATAGAATGAGGTAACATCTTAAATAAATATTAGTTTGAAATAGAGCTGTGGGTCAAAATGGTTGAGTGCTAGCTTTGAGCAAAATACCTCAAGGACAGAGCCTACGGCCCTGAATTCAAGCCCCATGATCTACAGTAAAACAATTTAGTTTCTTCAACTGGTTTATAACTTATAGGAATGGTCTGAGTGAACAAAGTTAATATTTATTAAAATGGCACATGGATGTCTATGTATTTATTTTTTCTGTGACCTCATTATGTATAGAATATAAACAACTCTGCAAACTACATCAGATTCATCAGGTTACAGATACTGAGTATGCTTCCGCTAGCTGGTAACCATAATCCTTATGGTAGCAATTTCTTTATTTTATTTTTCAACTAAAAAAAATAAAGTTGAAGTTGTTCTCCCTGGGAAGCCTTAATTTCATATTTGAAGTTACTTTACAACTGAAAAGAGACTGTGTCAGAACTACGTACAAGCTGATAGCCACTTGGGGAACATTGTGATACAACCATGAGTAGTGCCTTGCCTCTTATGAAGACTGTTTAGTGGGACATGTTCAATGTCAAATTGGATTTTGGATTATTCTTTATCCTCCTTTTGGATTTCTAGGTTGTACAAATAAAGACCCCATCCTCTTTGCCTTATTGTAAATCCTACTGTCACAAGAGAGTAAAATACATCTTCTAGGGTTTTAGCACATTTGCCTCATTCAATTTCACTGCTGCTAATTTTCAAATCATTTATTACCTGCCCTCTTCTTTGTCATGACTCTTATTTCAGTTCATAGATCCCAGCAATGAACTTTAAGGAAAAGCAATTATTTTGGTGAATTATTTTGGCATATTTTATAGGTAATCTGCCTCTGAAAGGCAGCCTCTATTTTTTGTGCTTTCTTCTCTTGACATGTCAGAAAGTTGTGTTCTGGATGATTTCTGTAAACTGTACTCTTTATTATATTTTAATGCCAATCCCCGAACTTGAACACAGGCATAGGCACTCTCTCTGAGTTTTCTTTGGCTCAAGGCTGTTGCTCCAAAACTTGAGCCACAGTTCCACTTCTAGCCTTTTCTAAGTAGTTTATAGGAGATAAGAGTCTCATAGATTTTCCATCTCGGTTTGCTTTGAACCATGATCCTCAGAGCTCAGCCTCCTGAGTAGCTAGGATTACAAGTGTGAGCCACCAGTGCACTGACTGATGTGTACTTATATTGAAGTAGCCTTACATAGACAATGGTCATTTAGCTCCACAGTTTAGAACCATCCATCTAGATTTATCCAAACTTCACATGTCTCTTGACTTCTGTCTTGCATATTTTCTACAAACATTATATTCAAAATAATTGTTAGAATATATTTATATGTGTTCTTCATAGAAAAGACTTGCTTTTCAGCTTTTCTACCTTGCATTCTAATAATATAATCCCAATAATCTTAACTCAAAGCAAAATCTTGAAATAAGAAAAGGTAAATTTGGTTTTCTCCTTTTCACAAGTTCTCATTCCTCAGTTACTTGCTGTTTATGTTGTCTCTTATGCTTGTGTTCATTTCTTTAACACACTGCTCTTAATGGAAGAGTACCAGAATTGCGATAGCATTCTGCCATGGAATTGTGGGGGCACTGAATGAAGGATGGAGAAACATTAAAACCTCATAGATTGGCTGACTTGCTGTCCTCTGTATATTCACTCACTGTATTCTATTCGTTGCCACTTTGATTAATGGTTAATGAAAACACAATCTGTGTTCATCTTGTTCCATAATTTATCAACTATACCATGTCTGACTGACAGACTAATGTAAAGAGGGACCTTAAGTCTAAGAAGGCCTCTAGCCTTTAGACACAAAACTACCATTAAGTCATCATAGTATTAGTAGTAAAAAGAAATACAATACCAATGAAGGTTAAACTTAAAGTTAGAACAATAATCTTTATCATCAACTCTGTCACAGTAGAAATTAATGTGAAGAGACATATGAGATGTGATATTCGAAAGGATTCATTTTATTTTTAGGCCAAATATTGGATTTAAAAGTTATAAAGGGAATCCAGAATACCCTTATATAGTTAGAAAACAGCTACAGAATTAAAACATTACTAAACTCTGCAGGATGACAAATGATAACCCTGAGGATATAACTAAATGTGAGTCAACAGTACCTTAGACAACTATTACAGTGATATATTACAGAAAAAAAGTTAAGATTCTGTTGACTGTATTTTGAGAAAAATGTACAAAAATATGTGACACAATTAAAGCCTATGAATATTTATACCTTTGTTTACCAAATCTGAAAACAAAACAAAAAACATAAAGAGTGGGCAGCTAGGAAATGGGCTTATATGGCAAAAAAAGGGAAATAAATTAGAATGAGACTGTGCTTTGAGAACATAAAGTTTCGTTATTGAATCCCACTATGAAGTTTATGGGCTGAAGAGATAATATCAGATGGATTTTAAACTGTTTGACTCAAGAGACAAATAAAGGCCCTAAATTGTTTGTTGTGCTTAGTACTGCCTATAGCTTTGGGAATGAGAGATCAATAAAAGAAGCAAGCAACCAGGAAAAGAATCAGTGAGGTTGTTAAGGAATCTAAGTAGAAAGTTAGTGACAGATAACATTGATAGTTCCGTTTAAAAGCTAAGGCAAAAAAATTCAGTTTCCATATTTTCTAAATTTACAAACGTGGAGTTCTTGAAAATATTGTGGCATATCTTGTGTGCAGAACACTCAATCTCTTTTCAAAAGACAATTGAGAATAAATTGTGTGATAGTAAAACTGTCTTAGCTATGATTGCTAAAAATGTTAGGAGAAAGAATATCAGGGCAATGGCTGTTCAACACCATCAACATTCATGAAAGAATAATGAGTCAAGATTTCACTCCAACTGGCTTCAGTGCTGCAGCTGAAACATTGCTCCTGTTGCAGCTGGCATCTCAGGCTGCTGATTGCAATAGGTTCCCATAAGAGAACTGGTGCCTGAAGACTTGGTGGATTCTCAAGAATCAGGCATGTCAAGAATATTTTGATTTTACAGACAGAAAAATGGATGATAATATATTCATTCATGACGAACACAGCCAAAAGACACATGTATATGTAATGATCATATCTAGAAACATTACTTGGTGTCTTGTCTCATCATTTATTTCTAAGGCTTCTACTTATATTTGCTTGCTTCTTGATACTTTGTAGAAACAGCTCTCCTCTCGGCCTATTCTGTTTAATCTCAGGGATAATTTAAAGTTCTTACTTTTTTTCTTTTCATTTTCTTTCTTTCTTTTTCTAATAGTTTAATACAATGAGAGCATTGGTTGACATAGTTCCCTTATTCCTTTGGGAAATTCGTGGCAAAATGGCTTCTGAAGTGATTATTGCTCTCTCTTGCCCCACCCCATACCTACCTACTCCCACACCTTACTTAATCCTGCTCCTTTGATGGCTTTCTTCTATTTTCCAATGATTTTCATGACCTGGATTTCCTAGGTCTTCAGTTCTCCTTTCAGAGAGCACTTTCCTGATTATCATATTCGTAAAATATATGAAGATGAAATATACTATATATCTACATATCTTTTCTATCTCCAAAATAAAAATTACATTTAGAAAACAAAATTATTTTTCTTAGGTCTTTTTCACTATTTTGCTCACTTACAGCCAATGGACCAAAAACATTACTTAGTTGATTATGCATTCTAAATAAGTAGTTATTCAATAAACAAATATCAAGTGAGCATAAGTCAAAATATTTACCTGCTTATCCCTCTTTTATGCTAACAACTTTTAAAAATAAAAACCGTATGCTAGTTATTTCATGGCTATTAAATAAATATGTATAAAGAATAGTAAATATTAAATACCATTTGCATTTTACTCAATTATTAGAGCATCATCATCTCTAGTTTTAAAAGTAGAATATTTCTCTACTATATTAAATTACTTTCCATAAACTCAAAAGTAATTATTTTCTGAGCTGAGCATCTATTGACGACTGTAATCTTAGATATTTAGGAGGCTCAGTTCTGAGGACTGAGGTATGAATTCAGCCAGGGCAGAAACATCCATGAAACTCCAATAATGGAGCACAAAGCAAAAATGGCTGGCATGGCTCAAGTACTATATTATCAGCATTCAAGAACAAAAAAGCAAAGCAGAATGTGAGAAAAGTTCAAGTCCCAGTACCAGCATAAAATAATGAAATAAATAAATAAGCATTTTATGACTTCTGTGCTTTTCTCTTTTTGGTCTTATACTTTAATGTCAATCTCTAAATGCCTAAACAAAGCATTGTAGTTTCTCTTCCCCCTGCTTCATATAAATGGAATCATATGCTGTGCATTTTCATGATCTTGGTTTATTTCACAAAATATATTTCTAAGATTTGTTTACTTTTCCATTCATGGACTCCTCACATGTTTTGTATCATCTTTCAGACACACACTTTTATATTTTTCTTTAGGATAAATACATCAAAGAAGACAAAAGTTTTTTTTATCACCATGGGAATCTCATTCTACCAACATTCCCATGAGAAATACCAAGTAACAAACATAAGTAAGTGAAGTAAATATGTTAAGTATGTGCCATATTTTAAATGAAGATTGGGAAAGGGAAAATAGAGTTCAGTGATGGAGAATTCAGACTATGGAGGCGAAGAGAAATGAATGGATTTGGTTTTGATTAAGTGTACTGACCAAGGTTGTTTCCTTGAGCAATGATTTCAAGAAAGCTAAGATAAAGAACACTATAAGCAGAAGAAGCAACCAGAAAAGAATTAAGAAAGACCTGGGACTGAGATGTTTGAAGAAGAACATGAAGGCCAATGTGGTGGGAGTAGAATGAATAAGGACATTAGAATAAGAAATGTCACATTGAAAGGACCCACAGAGTTCTGTAAGCTACTGTAAAGACATTAACCTTTGCTGTAACTGAAATGGAGAACAAGCACAGAATACTGAGCAGAGCAGTTGCATATCTGCCTCATATTTTTAAAGTATTTCTCTGTTGCTACATGAAAATCAATGATAAAAGACAAAGATAAAGGGTAAGAAAGCATTTTTTGGAGGCTAGCACAGTAATAGAAATCTAGGAGAGTGTCTTGACAAATTGAATGTGTATGTGACATAAAAAGAGAAATCAAGAATGGTTCCAAAAATTTGGTCCTGAATGCCTAGAAAGGAAAATAATTCTGTTCATTGAGGTAGTTATATCCATAATAATTTCATTTAACTTTGGCTTATTTGGAAGGCCCATGGATCAGATAAAACGATAAAGGATGATCACATGCTCAATCAGCATGAATCTAAAATTGCATTTGATCCTTAAAAGAGATAGTGAATATAATTCCTGACACCTGGAAAATTAGCTATCAAGCTGACTAATGTAAGCTTTTTTTTCTCCTTCAATACCAATAAATGAAGGCCATCAGAAATCACATCCTTTCAAGTTGTAGAGGATAATGGTTCAGTTTTGCCCCCAGCCATCATCAATTCCAGGCCGTTGTCTCATAATTTAATTCTTTGGGACCTTAATTATCTCATTTCCTATAGGAAGCAATGCCAATCCATTTCAGTGATTGTCTATGCTGATAAAAGATATTGATTAGTAAACAGACTAAATGCTAGATACCTTCCAGATAAATTCCAGCAAGCCAAAGGGAAATAAATGGGAGCATGTTTTGCATGTTTACTCCTGAAATCACATTGACTAGTTGGTCAGTTGTCTGGAAACTGATGTGAAGTTCCTTACAAAATGTAAAACAGTGCATTGTGAAACTTTAATTAAGGTGGCATAGTAACTGTAGACTAATTGATATTTATATATGATGTATGCCAAAAAATACATTTATATATATATATATCATATTATATACACATATATATGAGTGTTTGTGTGTGATTATTTCCTTCTACTATTAGTGTCTTGAGTCTTGCCCTTTTCCAATCATGCCAATTTCTTCTTGTCTACTTTCCACACAGGAGCAGAAGTGTTTTTTTTCCTTTTTAAAAAATAGTAATTACTTATTTATTGTCAAAGTGATGTACAGAGAGGTTACATTTCCACACATTAAACCATGAGTACATTTCTTGTACTATTTGTTACCTCTTCCCTCATTGCTCCTCTCCCCCCTTCCCCTTTCCCTCTCCCCTCATGAGTTGTTCAGTTGGTTTACACCAAACGTTTTGCAAGTCTTGCTTTTGGAGTCGTTTGTCTCTTTATCCTTTGTCTCTGGATTTTGATATACCCTTTCACTTCCCTAGTTCTAATATCAGTATATACAGTATCCAGGGTACTCCAATGAGGTAGTGATATTGTGGGCACAACCACAAAAAGGGGATACAAGAGGATCATCAACAAAAGAAGCTACAGTTTCACATGGCATGTTGAAAGTAATTACAACAGTGATATAACAATTGTTTCCATAACATGGAGTTCATTTCTCTTAGCATTTGTGATCCTCTGCTGTGACTAGCCTAAACCTGTACTAATTATTACCTGTGAGGGAGACCATAGAGTCCATGTTTCTTTGGGTCTGGCTCACTTCACTTAGTATAATTTTTTCCAAGTCCTTCAATTTCGTTATGAATGGGGCAATGTCATTCTTTCTGATAGAGGCATAAAATTCCATTGTGTATATGTACCACATTTTCCTGATCCATTCATCTACTGAGGGGCAACTGGGTTGGTTCCGTATTTAAGTTATGAAAAATTGTGCTGCGATGAACATTTTGTGCTACTGGCTTTAGTGTGTTCTTGTTTGTAGTCTTTTGGGTAGATGCCAAAAAGTCGGGCTGCTGGGTCATAGTGGCTGAATGAGTGAATTTACATTCCCACCAACAATGAAGTAGGGTTCCCTTTTGGCCACATCTCCTCCAAAATATGTTATTGTTAGATTTCTTGATAATGGACATTCTTACTTGAGTGAGGTAGAATCTCAATGTTATTTTGATTTGCATTAATATTATGGCCAGTGATGTAGAGCATTTTTCATATGTCTCTTGGCCATTATCGTTTCCTCATCAGAGAATTCTCTCTATTTAAGACTTTAGTCCACTTGTTGAGGGGGTTGTTGGTTCTTTCAGTTCTTGTTTTGAAGGAATTTAATTATTTTTAGTTCTGCATATATTTTAGATATGAGGCTTTTGTCTGTTGTATGGCTGGTAAAGAACTATTTTCAAATCTGTGGGCTTTCTCTTTATCTTGCAAGCTATGTCCTTTGCCCTGGAGAAGCTCTGCAGTTTGATGCTGTCCCATTGGTTCCAACCTTTCTTTGATTTGTTGCATTTCTGGGCCTTTATTAAGGAAGTTGTGTCCTTTGCCAAAGAGGCCAAGTGTTTCTTCTCCTCCTTCTTGTAGTGTTTTCAGGGTATCTGTTTTTATATTGAGGTCATTGATCCATTTGGAATTGATTTTGGTACAGGTTGATATATAAGGATCTAGTTTTAGTGTTTGCAGGTGTTGAACAAGTTTTGTCAGCACCATTTGTTAAAGAGGCTATCTTTCTTCCATCCTAATTCTTTTAAGTTCCTTTATCAAAGATTAAATAGGCTTAGTTATGCGGATTCATTTCTGGGTCTTCAATTCTGTTTCATTGGTCTTCAGGCCTGTTCCTGTACCAATACCAAGCTGTTTTATTAATATAGCTTTGTAATAGACCTTCAAATTTGGTATTGTAATTCCTCCAGCACTGTTTTTTCTGCTTAGGATTGTTTTTGCTATTTGGGGTCTTTTATTGTTCCATATGAATTTCTGGATTGCTTCCTCTATTTCATTAAAAAATGGTGTTGGGATATTAATGGGTATTGCATTGAATTTGCAGATAGCCTTTGGAAATATTGCCATTTGACAATATTAATCCTCCCAATCCAGGAGGGTGGGAGGTTTTTACCATTTCCTTAGTTCTGCCTTAATTTCATTTTTAATATTTTTAAAGTTCTCATCATAGAGGTCTTTCACTTCTTTGGATAGGTTATTCCTAGTTATTTTATGTTTTTTGAGGTTATTGCAAAAGGAGTTGCTTTCCTGATTTTGGCCTTGGTCTGCGGGTCATTGGCATATAGAAAAGCCATTGATTTTTGAGGGTTTATATTATATCCTGCTACTTTGTCAAAGTTTTGGATCAACTCTAGTAGCTCATAAGTAGAGTTTATGGGGTTCTTTAGGTATAAGATCATGTCTGCGAAGAGAGAAAGCTTAACTCCATCTTTTCCTATTTGGATCCCTTTTATGTTATGTTCTTGCCAAATTGTTCTGGCTAGGAATTCTAGTACTATGTTGGAGAGGAGAGAAGAGAGCAGACATCCTTGTCTTGATCCTGATTTTAAAGGGAATGGCTTTAGCTTTTCACCATTTAGAATTATGCTTGCTGTTGGTTTGTCATAGACTGCCTTTATTATATTCAGGAATGTTCCCTGGAATCCCAGTTTTTCCAGGGCTTTTATCATAAATGGGTGCTGGATTTTATTGAATGTCTTTTCTGCATCTCGGGATATAACCATGTGATTCTTTACCTTGCTCTAGTTGATGTGGTGGATTACACTAATTGACTTGCATATATTAAGCCAACTTTGCATCCCTGGGATGAATCCGGTTTGATCACATGGTGTATGACTTTTTGATGACCTGTTGGAGTCAATTGGCCAGAATTTTGTTGAGAATATTTGCATCAATGTTCATCAGGGTAATCAGTCTATAGTTCTCTTTCCACGATGAGTCCCTGCCTGGTTTTGGGATGAAGGTTACACAGGCATCATAGAATGTGTTTGGTAGGAAACTTCCTGTTTGAATTTCACCGCAGAGTTTGAGAAATATTGGTGTGAGTTCTGTTTTTAAGGCCTTGTAGAAGTTTGTTGTGAATCTGTCTGGACCTGGGCTATTCTTGGATGGGAGATCTCTTTTTGCAGTTTCTATTTCAATGCTGGATATGGGTCTGTTTAGAAGGTTTAAATCTTCATGGTTGAATTTGGGGATATCAATTTTTTCTAGGAAATTGTCCATTTCTTCCAGGTTCTCTAATTTGTTGGTGTAAAGGTTTGCAAAATAGTCCCTTATTGTGTTCTGAAGTTTGTTTGCTTCTGTGGTGATGTTAACTGTTTCATCTCTAATCTTGTTTATTTGGGTGTGCTGCCTTCATTTTTTGGTCAGATTTGCTAGGGGTCTGTCTATCTTGTTAATTTTTCCAAAGAACCCACTCTTCGTTTTGTTGATTCTCTACATTTTTTTTTTATTACTCTAAGTCATTTAATTCTGATTTAATTTTAAGTATTTGCTTTCGTTTATTGGCTTGGGGTTTGGCTTGTTGTCCTCTTTCAAGGAAATTAAGGTGCTTCCTTAAATTATTGAGTTGTGGTTTCTCTGGTTTGTTGATGTGGGCACTCAGCGATATAAATTTTCCTCTGAGTACTGCCTTTGCTGTGTCCCAAGGAGCTGGTACTCTGTGTGCTCATATTAGTATAATTTGATAAACATTTGAATTTCTGTTCTAATTTCTTCAATGACCCACAGATGGTTCAGCAATGTGTTGTTTAGTCTCCGTGAATTGTAAGATTTTCTGTAGTAGCTGTTTGAGTTGAGCTCTAATTTTATTCCATTGTGGTCTGAGAGAATGCAGGGAATGATTTTGATACTTCTGAATTTGCACAGATTTGCTTTGTGCCCTAAGATGTGATCTGTTTTGGAGAATGTTCCATGTGCTGGTGAAAAGAATGTGTATTCTGGTGTTTCTGGATGGAATATTCTATAGATGTCCATTAAGTCTAGTTGATCTATGCAGTTGTTTTGTTTTGAGGTTTCTTTGCTTCGTTTTTGGTGTGTTGCTCTGTCCAGAGGTGATAGTGGAGTGTTAAAGTCGACAACTATCAATGTGTTTGGGTCTATGAGTGTTTTTAGAGTCAGTAGTGTTTGTTTGATGGAGTTGGGTGCTCCTGTGTTTGAGGTGTAGATATTTAGGATGGTTATATTCTCCTGTAGGAGAGATCCCTTTATTAGCATGTAGTAACTTTCTTTGTCTCTTCTTACTGTTTTTAATTGGAAGCCAATTTTATCTGATACTACAATTGCAACTCCAGCCTGCTTATGGGGCCCATTTGCTTGGCAGGTTTTATTCCAGAGTTTCCCTTTTAGAAGTTGTTTGCGTTTGCTGGATAGATGTGTCTCTTGGAGGCATCAGAAATATGGATCTTGATTTTTGATCCAACTTATGACCCTATGTCGTTTAATAATGTTGAGAGTTAGGATTGAGAGATGATCATTTGTTCCTTTCATTATAGCTATCTTGTTAAAAGCTGTCTCTTCCCAATGTTTGATCTAATAGTCTGCTTTTCTATTTAGGGTTCGTTTCTCTGTGTTGTGATTGTGATTATTTTACATGTGTAGTACATCCTTGAGGATTTTCTCTAAAGCTGGTTTGGTGGAGATATATTGTTTCAGTGTTTCCTTACTTGGAAGACTTTTATTTGACCGTTGGCTATGAATGAGAGTTTAGCTGGGTACAGTATTCTTGGTTGATAGTTATTTTCTTTAGGGTGTGGCATACCTCATTCTAGGCTCTCCTTGTTTTCATGGTCTCTGCTTAGAAGTCTGTGGAAATTTTGATTGGTTTTCCTTTATATGTGATTATTTTCTTCTCCCTAACAGCTTTAAGGATTCCTTCCTGGGACTCTATTGATCCTGTTTTGATCACAATGTGTCAGTGGGATGTCTGATTCTGGTCTGGTCAATTTGGCTTCTAAATGCTTCTTGTATCTGTATAGGTCTATCTTTCCAGATATTTGGGAAGTTTTCAGCTAATATTCTGTTAAATAAGTTGCCTATTCCATTGACTTCTTTCTCTAAGTTTTACTTAATACCTATTAACCTTAAATTGTATCTTGAACCTGATTGTATCTTGAAGCTCCTGGAGTTATCTGTTTTGCCAGTTGGTTTGGTTTTGTATTGTTTTTGTTCTCTCTCCAGAGATTCTAAGGAATCATCATTTCCTGAGATTTGATCCTCTGCTTCACCTAGTCTGCTCTGTAGGCTTGCTACTTGATTTTGAATCTCCCTTCCTCTGACTGGTCTTTCTTTATGGCTTCCATGTCTTTGCTATAATTTTCTCCTCGGTTCTGTATGGACTTCTTTACTTCATTAATTTGGTTCTGAGTGCTGTCTATCAAATCTTTAACTGGGTAGCTATTTTTCATTGGACTCTTGAAGTTTATTTATCTTTCTATTTGCAGAGGCCATGAAATTCTCTATTAATTTTTGATTTGCATCCTCACACTTTAGAATAGTTGTCTGAAGAGACTCAAACTTTTCATTTAACATTTTTATCAGTAGAGTTTGTAGAGCATTTTGAGGGTTGTTTTCTAGGTCTTTGACTGATTGCTCTGTTTCCTTCTTGTTTTGAGTGGGAGATGAGATTCCCTTGTTTGCCATCTTTCTTGTGCTTCTTCTGTCCATTTGGATTGGAAATGCCAATCTACAAGCACCTGTGAGTATCATTTAAGACCCAAAGCAGACCTTACCAAGCACTTTGTACAAATCTTAGAAGTTCACAATTATATAAAGATAGCTTCCCTCTCATTTTTTGTATATAAAAGCAAATTTGGTATCCTCACAGAATACAATTTTAATATAACAACCAACCCTGGGCCCTGTATTCAGTTGTTACTTATTTACCGCTATAACCCTATGAGCATTTTTCATTCTTATGTTTAGTTCTTTTTGGACTGGTTGGATTTCTCTATGAACTTCTTTGCCTCACTCAGATTGAACAAGGATACCCTCTATACAATAATCAGGGGTCAATGAAGTCTGAAGGTCCTAGAAATAAATTTAGAAGGGTAAGCTAGGGGTAGTGAAGAGAATAGCATAAAATGAATGGGGAATGTTGCTTTTGGTTTAGTTTCAGTGAAGTGGAAAGGTGGAGAAGAGTAGAATTGTTAGAAAGAATGAGGTTAAAATGATAGACAGTGGAGACACAATAGAAAAGAGTAAAGGTATTAATCAAAGGAACATAATTTTAAGGAAAGAAAATGTAAAAAGAGAAACACAGGAAAACAAACACACAAAACAAAAAAGATTACCAACCCCCCAATAAAATAAACAAATAAAAAACAGAAAACAAATGACAACACAAAAATGAAAAATGAAGAATAAAAAAGTTTAAAAAAAATGGAATCTTCCTTGTTTGGGTGGGCTCTTTCCAGTCTCTGGTTTCCTTCCAATAGTCTATGGTCTATTTTCCTGCTGCTTGGCTGGTTTGATTTGCTTTCAGTTTGCAGGGGGTGGATCTGCTCTGACCCTTCTCCCCTGTTAGTTAAATCCTGGGGCTCCGTGGTTCACACAGCTTTCAGGTAGGACTTGGGTGTTCTCTGTAGTTGGGGGACAGTGAACAGTCTGGGGATTTGTGGCTCCTCCCTTCTGCTGTGGGGCTGCTGACTTTAACACCTGGCTCTGTCTACGCTTTTGACTCAGCAGGGTGGGTCATCTTGGGCCTGGTTTACTTGGCTGAGAGCACCTTGCCCTGGGGGAGGTTCCTCTCAGGGCCGGGTGACCTTCTCCTGGGCAGAGCTGGCTGTGGAATTCAGCTACATTTGCTGGAGGGAATTGGGCATCCTCTGTAAAGGGGCCATTTATCTGTCTCAGGAACCATTTACTCCCCATCTGATTGTTCCTTGATGCCAGTAGCTGCCCACCGCTTTTGGTTTGATTTTAGAATTTCTGCTGCTGGAGATTTGGCAGCTGCAGCATCGGCAAGGTGAGGTGGGGCAGGGCACCTCTGGCTGAGTTTACCTGGGTCTGTGAGCCAAGACCTGGGAATGGGTGGAGCTGGCTCTCACCTTTTAGTCACTCTTGCACTTTTCAAAGATGGCCCCTTCATCCTTGCTTTCCCCTGGCCTGCTTTAGTTCCAGTCTGGCCTGACCAGGTCTATGCCAGAGTCAAATATGGCGCTTGGCTCTGGCTGTGCGGGAAGGGCTAGCTTCCTGAAGCTGCTCTGTGGGTGTGAGTGAGAATGTCTTTTGTGGGGTACTCACACTTTCTCTGCGATGTTAGCCCATCCATGCTCAGCCCATGATCCCTGCTTGTCTGCCACCATCTGGAGGATTTGTTCCTGGTGGAGTCTGTGGGCTTTTGGTGCATGGACTGATGGGCAATGTGCAGGTGCTGGTGCCAAGGTGGTAGTGGGAAGCTGCCCGGGGCTCAAATCTGTGTTTTCAGGCCAGCAAAGTGAATTTTTCTGGCTAGAATCCCTATACTGTTATAATTTAGTTGGACTGTCTTTCTAGGAGTAAAAGTTTCTCTGGAGTGGCAAAACTGGGATGTCTGAGGGAGCTTATTAGGTAGGGCTCTGCTGATCCTCCTCTGACTTCCTGGAAGTCCTAGTGTCTTTATTTCTGAGCTTGATTTAGCTCCCTTAAAGTGACACAAATTTCGTCAGTTTTCCTGTCAATGACATACTTTTATCATTGTTTATTGTCATCTGTAATGCATATTTTATGATCATACCCACTTCCTAAATTTCTTGTTAATAATTGCATATGTATATGTGTGAAAACATTTCTAACAAGACCCAGATTATTATTTGCCCAACATCAACATTACTTCTTGTCAGACACCTGTTTCTTTACTTCAGTAGCTCCTCCTTAGCCTTCATTCTGGTGTAGTGTTGTCCTATCACTTTACTGAATCAGGTTTTTAAAAGGCAATCCCTTTTCCCCAAACAAAATTAACTTTTTTAAAATCACATGTTCTTCACAATACTCATTTCTGAAATCG